>NC_134511.1:13651022-13966599 GCF_027942865.1 Odontesthes bonariensis | reverse complement strand
CACCAAATCCCTCTTGTAGGAAACAGCTGAGATATGCATGAATATGTCATCGACATTTGTTTTTTCTTAGTTTAAGTGAGTAAATTACAGGCTGTAATTGTTTATTTTAAAATATTTTCGAACAAAAAAACAAAACATTTTCACAGGTAGAAGATCCTCGCATTGCCAGTCTCATAGATGGACGCATCTTGATAGGACGGGACCTGGGAATCACCACTATACAGGTACACATTGTGTTATTACTAAACAAGTGGCCCGGTGACCCAACAAACTATGTTGGCTGATATCGTCATCCTGAATCACTAAACAACTTCTTCCCATCTCTCTGCTAGGGCCATTTGCTTTCATATAAAACTGAAAAAATACACTCCACAAGCGACCTATTCATCACTTTTAGGAGAACAGATACAGAAACAAACAGTTGAAAATTTATGATTATGTCAAGCGCAGTGTAATTTGGCACTTCATATTGCAGCCATAAGCGCCACTCTTGGGTGATGTAAACACTATCATGTTACTCTTCATCTCCTGCAACTATAAGCCTCCCATGCTGGCTTGTTACACAATTAGCTACAATTAACTGTTGGGGATTTGGCCCTGACATCTCGGTGTGATGTTGATCACGTATGCACCTGGAACCCATTTGTGCACTTGCTGAATTCTAATGAGGCTGGCCATTGTAAGTTAAAGAGTAAAGCTCTATAAGCCTCTGCTTACATTACCGGAATACTGTAGAGCGCAGCTAAAATAAGACCACCACGTTTGTGACAGAACAGTATGGCCTTTGAGATTTTTTTACGGTTATGTTACATGCAATGCATTTTAAATGAGTCAAAGTCTGAGTGGATACACTTGCAATGTAAGCTCCTAAAAATGTGTTGCGTATGTGTTAAATGGGTTGGCGTTGAGTTCAGAGCGAATGCAGGGGGATTTTGGGAAACAGCTGAGTGTGTTTCACCATCCAAACAACTGAGGACAGAGGCACACACATCGTACAGATGCACATGGCATTGACAGCTGTGCTCTGTTTGCAAGCCAGGAGAGAGAATTTAACCACCATTCCCATCGAGAGTCGACAGCTATCATTTGATAGTTTGACATTTCAATTTTTTCCTCCCTGCTCAGTTCTGCTGAATCCCACCTCTTCCTTCATTCCCCACCTCCCTTTCTTTTCTCCTTTCGTCCACTCTCTCCTTTTTCACCCTTTCATCCGGTCTTGAAGAGCAATCCTAGAGGTGTCAATCATTGCATTTTGTTACCTCGCTGAGGGGTGGGGATTGAGTTTGACTCTCCGACATGTTCACTGAGAGATTTTCTTTGTACACCAATCAGATCTGTCTGTCCTCATGTCACCAGGCGGAGAAATACTCTACATCACAGGGCTCCTAATCTTCATCACTGTCTGTCTTCCCTTTCTCCATATGTACCCCAGTCTCGTTCGTATTCCTTCTTCCTCCCCTCTCTCCCATTCTGTCGCCCCCTATTTGTCATCGTCTCTCCCCTTCTGACACCTGCTCCATTTATTACTCTCCCAGGCTCACCATTTTCCTCGCACTTTCTTCTTTCTTCATCCACTTTCGTTCGTTGTGGTCTTCTGTGGTCTTGACTTTGTTGACTGAGTTGAATGATGACACAGCAGCTGAAAACACTGTGTATACGTGTTTGTTTGAGAGGAAAGTTTTTCATTATTTAGTGTGCGCTTTACTGTCAGCACCAGCGTTCCCAAACCAGCATTTTAATTACACAGACAATACGATCATCTGCCAAAGGTCTGTGTTGTCCGCTTGCATAAGTGTTCTGTTCACAATAACAGGCTGAGGTCACTCAAATCTGATCTGTGCCACCTTAGTGTCTGGTCCTAGATCGAATATATATCCAATACTTGGCTATTAGACATATGTCTGATGACAGTATGCTTGTATCAGATTTCGTGCAGCTTTTTGTTTTAATGCATGAGTGGACCATTTTCATGAACCCACAGCACTTTCACAGCACTGATAACAAAATCCACCATAGCAGCGAAAGCTAGCTTTCCAGCATTGCTTGTCCTTTTCAATCTTTTCCTAAATAGCGAGGACAATGTTTGCCATCCTCTGAATAAACCACAAATTTGCTGCTAAGGTAGCTTACATTTCATTGTGTCTCAATCTAATCTCCCAAGTGCTGGCGTTAATGTGGAGTTAACTAGCTTGTGCTATTTCACTCACAGTATGTTAAACGTGTCACTCTAAGACACTCTAAGACAAAGTATTACTCACAAGGTTTTGTCGCCCTCATTATTATCATTACTCTCGACCATTTTGAGACACAAGATATAATTCCATCAATTATCAGACTAAACAAATCCTCACATATTTTTTTAAAAAGTCAGATACTCTTTCAAACTTTTATTTGTCTTTTTTATTTTACGGTGTATTTTTTTGTGATTGTACATTGCAGGTTCTTTCCCCGCTGTCTGACTCTATCCTGGCAGAGAAGACTGTGACAGTGCTGGATGACAAGGTACTGTAACATTTTTTTTTTTTTTCTGTAACTGAAGTGCAGGTCTCTCTTACAGTTTTGGTATGTGGCATACTTAATTTTTTCCCTCATAGATCAATGATATACAAGGGGACAATATTTAGCTGGTATAATCACAAATGCAAATGCCCATCCATCCATTATCTTCCGCTGGTCCGGGGATCGGGTCGCGGGGGCAGCAGCTTGAGCAAAGAGACCCAGACGTCCCTGTCCCCGGCCACTTCCTCCAGCTCTTCTGGGGGGACCCCGAGGCGTTCCCAGGCCAGCCGAGAGACATAGTCTCTCCAACGTGTCCTGGGTCTTCCCCGGGGTCTCCTCCCAGTGGGACAGGCCCGGAACACCTCACCGGGGAGGCGTCCAGGAGGCATTCTCACCAGATGCCCGAGCCACCTCATCTGACTCCTCTCGATGCGGAGGAGCAGCGGTTCTACTCCGAGCCCCTCCCGGATGACCGAGCTTCTCACCCTATCTCTAAGGGAGAGCCCAGACACCCTGCGGAGGAAACTCATTTCGGCCGCTTGTATTCGCGATCTCGTTCTTTCGGTCACTACCCACAGCTCGTGACCATAGGTGAGGGTAGGAACATAGATTGACCGGTAAAATGGAGGGCTTCGCCTTCTGGCTCAGCTCCTTCTTCACCACGACGGGCCGGTGCAGAGCCCGCATCACTGCAGACGCCGCACCAATCCGTCTGTCAATCTCCTGTTCCATTCGTCCCTCACTCGTGAACAAGACCCCGAGATACTTGAACTCCTCCACTTGGGGAAGGATCTCATTCCCGACCGGAAGAGAGCATTCCACCCTTTTCCGGCCGAAGACCATGGTCTCAGATTTGGAGGTGCTGATGGTCATCCCAGCCGCTTCACACTCGGCTGCGAACCGCTCCAGTGAGAGCTGAAGGTCACGGCCTGACGACGCCAACAGAACCAAATCGTCCGCAAAAAGCAGAGACCCGATTCTGAGGTCGCCAAACCGGACCCCCTCGACGCCCTGGCTGCGCCTAGAAATTCTGTCCATAAAAATTATGAACAGAATCGGTGACAAAGGGCAGCCCTGACGGAGTCCAACCCTCACAGGAAACATGTCCGACTTACTGCCGGCAATGCGGACCAGACTCTGACACCGGTCATACAGGGACCGAACAGCCCATATCAAGGAGTCCGGCACTCCATACTCCCGGAGCACCCCCCACAAGAGTCCCCGAGGGACACGGTCGAACGCCTTCTCCAAGTCCACAAAACACATGTAGACAGGTTGGGCGAACTCCCATGCTCCCTCCAGGATCCTGCGGAGGGTGAAGAGCTGGTCCACTGTTCCACGGCCAGGACGAAAACCACACTGCACCTCCTGAATCCGAGATTCGACTATCCGGCGGATCCTCCTCTCCAGTACCCCCGAAAAGACCTTACCAGGGAGGCTGAGGAGTGTGATCCCCCTATAGTTGGAACACACCCTCCGGTCCCCCTTTTTAAAGAGGGGGACCACCACCCCGATCTGCCAGTCCAGAGGCACTGCCCCCGATGTCCACGCGATGCTGCAGAGGCGTGTCAACCAAGACAGCCCCACAACATCCAGAGCCTTGAGGAACTCAGGACGGACCTCATCCACCCCCGGGGCCTTGCCACCGAGGAGTTTTTTGACCACCTCGGCAACCTCAGCCCCAGAAATGGGAGGTCCCACGTCCGAGCTCCCCAACTCTGCTTCCTCATCGGAAGGCGTGTCGGTAGGATTGAGGAGGCCCTCGAAGTACTCCCCCCACCGACTCACGACGTCCCTAGTTGAAGTCAGCAGAGCCCCGCCCTCACCATACACGGTGTTGACGGTGCACCGCTTCCCCCCCCTGAGCCGCCGGATGGTGGACCAGAATCTCCTCGAGGCCATCCGGAAATCGTTCTCCATGGCCTCCCCGAACTCCTCCCAAGCCCGAGTTTTTGCCTCAGCAACCGCCGAGGCTGCGTTCCGCTTGGCCTGTCGGTACCCATCAGCTGCTTCCAGAGTCCCACTGGCCAAAAAGGCCCGATAGGACTCCTTCTTCAGCTTGACGGCCTCCCTCACCACTGGGGTCCACCAGCGGGTTCGGGGATTGCCGCCACGACAGGCACCGACCACCTTGCGGCCACAGCTCCGGTCGGCCGCCTCAACAATGGAGGCACGGAACATGGCCCATTCGGGCTCAATGTCCCCCACCTCCCCCGGGACATGGTTGAAGCTCTGCCGGAGGTGGGAGTTGAAACTCCTCCTTACAGGGGATTCCGCCAGCCGTTCCCAGCAGACCCTCACAATACGTTTGGGCCTGCCAGGTCTGACCGGCTTCCTCCCCCACCAGCGGAGCCAACTCACCACCAGGTGGTGATCAGTTGACAGCTCCGCCCCTCTCTTCACCCGAGTGTCCAGGACATACGGCCGCAAGTCCGATGATACGACTACAAAGTCGATCATCGAGCTGCGGCCTAGGGTGTCCTGGTGCCAAGTGCACATATGGACACCCTTATGCCTGAACATGGTGTTCGTTATGGACAATCCGTGACGAGCACAGAAGTCCAACAACAAAACACCACTCTGATTCAGATCGGGGGGGCCGTTCCTCCCAATCACGCCCCTCCAGGTCTCACTGTCATTGCCCACGTGAGCATTGAAGTCCCCCAGCAGGACGAGGGAGTCTCCCGGAGGAGCACTCTCTAGTGCCTCCTCCAGGGACTCCAAAAAGGGTGGGTACTCTGAACTGCCGTTCGGTGCATAAGCACAAACAACAGTCAGGACCCGTCCCCCCACCCTAAGGCGGAGGGAGGCTACCCTCTCGTCTACCGGGGTGAACCCCAATGTACAGGCGCACAGCCGGGGGGCAATAAGTATGCCTACACCTGCTTTACGCCTCTCACCGCGGGCAACTCCAGAGTGGAAGAGAGTCCAACCCCTCTCGAGGAGGCTGGTTCCGGAGCCCAAGCCATGCGTCGAGGTGAGTCCGACTATATCTAGCCGGAACCGCTCAGCCTCGCGCACCAGCTCAGGCTCCTTCCCCAGCAGAGAGGTGACGTTCCACGTCCCAAGAGCCAGCTTCAGTAGCCGAGGATCAGACCGCCAAGGTCCCTGCCTTCGGCTGCCGCCCAGCTCACATTGCACCCGACCCCCATGGCCCCTCCCACGGGTGGTGAGCCCGTAGGAAGGGGGACCCGTGTCGTTTCTTCGGGCTGTGCCCGACCGAGCCCCACGGGCACAGACCCGGCCACCAGGCGCTCGCCGGCGGGCCCCACCCCTGGGCCTGGCTCCAGGGGGAGGCCCCGGTGACCCGCGTCCGGGCAAGGGAACACGGCGTCCAAAAGTATCACTCATCATAGGGGTCTTGTGAGCTGTTCTTTGTCTGGTCCCTCATCTAGGATCTGTTTGCCATGGGTGACCCTACCAGGGGCTTAAAGCCCCAGACAACATAGCTCCCAGACTCATTGGGGCACGCAAACCCCCCCACCACGGTAAGGTGACAGCTCAAGGGGGAGAAATGCAAATGCAAATGCAATAAAAAAAAAAAACAAGTGCCCCAAAGCAAGTTACACTTAAAACTTTTTTATTAAGGTAACCCATGTGTAAGCTAAATCTGATTTTACCAGGTGCATTTGATACTGGGCAATCCAGTATGAGTTCACCCAATTTCATACAAAAAGATAATAAAAACAATGTGATTTGGTTGTCTATATTAGACAACCAAATCATTGTACTGCGTTATTGTACATACTGGTTCTTCCCATCAAGACTGCTATTAAAACCCTGTATATTAGCTTTTTTTATACTATGCATATACATTAATCTGTACATATTGTTTACTATTTGCTGTATTTGTATTTACTATTTTCAATTTCAATTCAAATTAAAAATCTATCATTTTATTTATACTGTGCGTTATTTACCACTGTTTTTGCACATCTTCCTATTTTAGTATATTGTGTCGTACTTGTTATTACCTGTCTATCTTTGTAATGATTCATTTAAGATACAAAGGGATTTGCTTTCTGTTACAGTTGCTATTTACCATTGCACAGGATAATCCCATTGCTCCATCATTATCTCTTCATAAAAATCCCCTCTGCCTGTCCTTACCAGGCCCGAAGGGATGGCAAACAAATATAAGTCAAACCTTTCATTGACTGTCTGTGTCAATGACATATGTGTTGGTCTAGGTAACAATCACAGACCTGGGAGTCCAGCTGGTTGCATCTTTGTCCCTCAGTATGACAGCAAGTCCAGGAAATTACCAGGCTATACAGCTAACAACTACAGCTACAGACCTGCTGCACACCCCTAAACAGGTATGAGATACTTCCAACCATTTCTATTTACAAACCAAACTCAAATACACACAAGTATATGCATGGGCATTACATGCAGTGTAGATTTATACCAACCCTAACACTTAACTACTCCAATATTACTGCTGTATTACATGTTCTCCCATGCAGAGATGAAGGTATTGCTGTTTCTACAAGATATCAAATCTCACAAACAACACAGACATAAAAACACAGAAAACTCACTTCCTCACACAGATTAAGAGATGGACAATATCTTAGGTTATCTCTGTAGTAATACCCCAGGAGTCGTAATCATGTGACTTAAACAGTCATTTTGAGCTGTGAACATCAGCTTGCTGCTATCTCTTTCACAATCAATTTCTAATTAGAACTGTATCATAGTGCAACACAGCTACAGTTAGAATCACCTAAAGATCTGCAGATATTTATTTTACATGATTCCTGCCTTCAAACCAAATTCAAACACGCAGGCATACACACACACCACACCACAAAGCAACAAACAGAACATCGATCTACCCACGTATAGTATATTGCCAGGATACCACCACGTCTATGCCCATTGACGAAAACTCAAGATTTCAATACATTTAAATCACAAATTTCTTGGGCTGTACTGCCATTTTTTTTGGTACACTATTATCAAATCTGTAGGAGTAATTTGTTAAAATGTAACATGTGTAAAACGCCAAAATGGATTATTTGAACCTAAATGGCTCAGAGAGGCTTTTTCTTTGTCCAGGCATGTTCTATATGCAGTAGCCGGAACATGAAAGTAGCCGGAGGGGCTGCATTTGAGGGGGCGCTGTGGAGCCAATTTGCCACATTCCCCAAATAAGAAATTCATTTGGTACAAGAATAAGAATAATAAATGCTACCATTTCAATAGGCCAGTAGGTTGGGAGTTTTGAAATCTGCTCTTTTCACCAAATAAAGCAAAACATCCTTGTCATTATCTTTCTTTTCTGTAGCCCCAAAAATGACCCATGGAAGACACTTTTAATATCTTATAAAGAGAAGAAGAGTCAAAATTTTCATCTTTCTCAACAGCCAGTGGCTAAAATGGCCTCTCTGTTGCTGAGCAGTCTTTCTAGAATAGATTTAGAGTCTTTTTGATGGAAAACAATTTTGTGGTGCATCTGAATACAACAATGATGAGAGCAGTGTGACAGAATCAAAGTAGCATTCTTAAGATATATATATATATATATATATATTTCTCCTTTATATACATATTGAAATGAATGAATAAATAACTTTGTCAGAAGACTTTTCAGACTGTTGAAGCACAACCAACACTAAGGATTTTTCATTGCTAACATAGCCAAAACATTTTTTTTGTATGCCTATTAAAATTGAATCTAAATAAATCTTGAAAGTTCCAGAACAAAGTCAATGCAACATAGCCAAGCACACACCAGATAAACATGGGCCAATGCCACTGGTTGATGTCACCCTGTTTGCTGCAAGGCCAGTTGCAGCCAACAAGCTGAATAATAGCCCTTACCGATGTAAGGCCAATATATTTGTACATCCCTAGTAACAATAGATATCAAGTATTATCTTTTAGATTAGTCCTTATTTGATCATATAGATGTGATTAAACAGTTCCCATACAAATAAATAAGCATTTATGGTGTGATATGATATACCTTGGTATGATATACTTTGGCCCAAATTAGCAAAGTTACTGCCATATAAAGTTTGTAGCTCATGAAATAGTGACATTTCTCAGCTGCAGAATGGGATTAATTGCGCTCCATGACACAAAAAGGTCACCTTAGTCTATGGCTAAAATGTCATTAATGTGTGATGCTGAGGTATGCTCTCTGTGGACCCTGGAATTGTAATCATTCTGTTTTTCTTTTTCTTTGATTCAGGAGGCCATGTTCAGTGCATGGATCCAGTACAGTGATGGCTCACTGACACCTCTGGATATCTACGATCCCAAAGACTTCCTCCTCTCAGCTGTCTCAATGGATGAAAGTGTCATCTCCATAACCAATCAGGTTAAAACGCCACTTTTTTGGAAATATTCATGGCAGTTTTACCATGTAATATTGTGGGCATTTTTGCACCAGGCATAACATGTCAATTGTTTCTATCAATTAGGAGCAGCACTGGCCAATAATTGTTGCGGAGGGTGATGGACAGGGGTCACTGGTTCGTGTCGAGATGGTCATATCTGAGACGTGCCAAAAGTCCAAAAGGAAGAGTGTACTGGCCGCTGGAGTTGGTAATGTTGTCGTTAAGTTCGGAGCAAAGCCCGAGGAGAGAGGTGGACACGAGGATGGCGGAGTGTTGGACAACAGCACAAATGAGCAAAGGACAAAAGACGGAGGCGAGTGGAAGGCCAGCAGTGCAGCAGTGGACAGAGAGGAAGGGGCTATGAGGAAGGTGGGAGTACTATTCAGAATATTTAGGTTTAACCTCATTCCTCTCCTTTATCAAGAGAACTACAATAACACTTCCAGATTTGAGAGCTCAGTCAAATCTAAAAGTTTCTACAGACAACATGTGAAAGAACTACAGAATGCAGTATTTGAATTGATCCACATAAATATACAAAAACTTTTTCTGAATAAAACTGAACCACAGGCTTGTGTTATCTCTTTTAATCAGGTTAGCACAACAACCAAGAGCACAGTAACCCATCGTGCTTCAGGTGGCAAAGCAGCAAACGGTGGCAGCAGCAGCAGCCGAGGCAGTGGTCCCAGCCAAGCAGGGGACAGCAGCTACCCCGTTCAGGTGGAGGTTCCAGGGACAGGAAACAGTGAGCTGAGCCAAACCACTAGAGGCTTGTCAGACCTTGAGATCGGGATGTATGCACTTCTGGGAGTATTCTGTCTGGCAATACTGGTTTTCCTAATCAACTGTGTCAGTTTTGCTTTCAGGTAATACAGTATAAAGACTATGTTGATTTCAGCATTCAAACTGATTAATCAAAGATTAAATAGTAAAACATCCCTACCTGCGAAATCACAGCGGATAAAATCTCTGTGCAGATCACCGTCTCAAACACCTGATAACTTATCATTTTGGTCCAGATATAAGCTGTGTATATTGCAGTTAACTGGTTACGAGCAGAGGTGATTTAAAGCAATTCTATGTAACTTCTCAAAAAGCCCATTATGGAGCTCCCCCTACAGGCTTGGAGGTAATGTACGGTTAAGACACTGTCGTAAATCTCTTTCTCTTCCTTGCTTCATCAGTCAACGTCTTCTTCTATTTCTTCGGTGCCTCTGCCATGATGATCGTACTGACAATGTTGCGTTAGCTTAGCCTTATACCTGGGAGCGTGAGAGGGGTCTATTTGTTTTTGCGGTAGGTGTGCCAGAAAACAAGTCGAAGTACTTCCGCTCAGCTCCCGGGCCGCTCCAGCAAAGTTACATAGCGCAGTTTTTCCAACTCAGACCCCCGAAGGGCATAGGAGACAGGCCAATCGTAATATTAAAACTCATTCTAGCCGCACAATTTTTTTCAAACTGTTATTTTAAGGTAGAAATGTTACATAGCATTGCTTTAAAGCAACCTAAGTTTGAAAATATTGTAAAAGGAGACGCCTTTATCCACTTTGTTTTTTTTCTGCAGTTATGCCATTAAATCTTACTTTTTTATTATTGTTTATTTAAAAAAAAGAAACAGGTTTTTTATCTGATTTATTCAAAATTTTACCCACATTGCAGATTAACTTGCTTTTTTTCGTCTGCAGATACCGTCACAAGCAGGTCCCCGTGCTAGAGGCTGGAGGCAACATGAACCATGCCCATGACTGGGTGTGGCTCGGAAATGAGGCTGACCTTTTAGCTGACCACTCTGACCAATGCCAGGGCGTGATACCTGACGAATGCACCACCATCATTGACCGGAATGAAGGAGGATACGAGGAGAACAAGTACCTACTTAATGGGGCAGGCAACACTTTGGTGATGGGTGTGGGCACAGGTATGGGGACTATTAGTAGGAGTGGTGGCACAGGTGGACACAGGGGCATCACCCATGGACAAACCTTGCCGAGATCTGTTCCAGAACCACATCAGTGCCTTTCAGCAATCACTACTGGTGGCAAAGATGCCATTGGCAACACAGAGCATCTGAATAATTCACCCCGAGCCACGGCTGCAGTTGCAGTTGCCAAACGCAAACGTGTCAAATTCACCTCTTTTGCCACTGTTCTGCCCAATGATAATTCAGGTGGGGGTGGCCCGTACACCAACTCCTCAGTTCTGATGACCAATGGGAATGAGGATGACATCAAGTGGGTGTGCCAGGATATGGACCTGGGTCAGTCCGAAATCAGAACCTACATGGAGAGGCTACAAGACAATCTGTGACTGATGGGGAAAGAGACTGAGAGGCAGAAGATGAGTGCGGGAGGGAGGATGGACAATGAGTACAATTCACCTGTAATGCCTTTGCAATGGATTAATGGAGGGAGAATGGAAGGAGTAAGAGAGGAGTAACACAAGAAAAGGTGGTCAAAATTTCGGAAGATCATTGAGCAGATCGTGCAGGGGATGCTTATTTTGAGCTCCTCTTAAGCGATGAAAAGCATTAAGTCATCACTAGCTCACACTAAAAGTAATGGTAGCAATCTATAAGTAATATTAAAAGTTTGTTTTGTATTACTTATTGAGAAAATCTTAGTGTAAAAATCAATTAGTCGCTTTTGGTTATGAATGTTTACTTTCATAAAACCAGTAAATCACTGTTTTTACACATTATAAATTCAGGGTATGTTATTTGACAGACTTTATTAAGCCACTATACATCCAAACAAAGATGGTGAGAAACTGTCACCATGTACTGATCTCACATGCCCTTTTTTTTAAAACTCATACAAGGTATTGCCAACTTCAGCTGTGGCTGTCAAATAATTATTGATCTAGTTGTACTATATACACTTGTCAGTTATAGACCAAGTCTGCTTAATTGTCACAGAAGGAATCATCGAGGCCCCTGAGGAGTAAATGTACCTCAAAGATACCATCCTTTCTGACATAGATACTGGATCATGTGACCCATTTTCTTTGGGTATCACTCATAAGTAAAATGTGAAATGTAACAAAAATATATATTACATATACTCACTTGTGGAGATTTAGGCAATCATGCTCCTTTCTCAAACAATTGTGTTAAGAGTTTGAAAGTGACATGCCATGAAAAAGACTGTTTCTCCCTTGGATCCAAGACAGAGGCATTTATTCTTGCACAATTTTAAACAGAAATGGACATTAGCCATTTTTCAGGCTTGATTTCTGTTTCCTGAACTTTGCAGCCATTGACTGCTGTCTCCCTGTATTCGGAACCAATCCTGACAGCCCCTTGCCTCCCTCCTTGTCTGGGATTGAACAGTATTAAGAGCTTTGTGAACTAGAACACACAGTGAAATCCTGCGGAAAGCTGTCTGGAAACTAAAGAGGTACTGACTGAGGTGCCTCAAATGAAAAAGGAAGTAGCTTGGGCTTTGCAAAGCTCGACTGAACACTTAATAATGATGATTAAAACAATGTAACAAATAGGCAACAAAACAGCCAGGAGTACATTCAGTGATGTACAAGGAACTAACAGGAAATGATATTACAAAATAAGTGAAAATAGACTGATTATCTGACAAATATGTCTGGGTTCATGGGACATTAACAAAGTCAAGACGTCATGGTGAACGTTATTATAAATATATTTTTCCCTTTGTTTGTACTTTTTGATAAATAAGTTTATTATGTTTCTCCTTTTTTTTTGTTTTTTTTTAAATTTAGGAAGATATTCAATTGTAGCTTTTTATTTTAGAGATTTATTAAGAGTTTAGGAATATATGGTTCTTTTTATTTCTCTTAGATACTGTATCTATTTATTTAAATTGACATTTGAGAGGGTGAGGAAGGAAAGAAAAGACAGGAATCAATAGACCAGAGGTCCGTTTCACGTAGCAGGTTTAGTGAAAACTCTGAGTAGGTTAACCCTGAAATGAGGGAAACCCTGAGTTTTCCGTTTCACAAAGGGAGGTAACTCAACCCCGAGAAAGAGGGGTAACTCTAGCCTGTTTCACAAAGAGAGGTAACTTAACCTCACGGTCAGTTACCGGAGTAACAGACTCTCTGAACCTAACCTGGTCGGGACCAGGTTTTATTCAAGAAACCTTGAGTTTCTTTCTGTCTCCGCCCTCTTTCAGCCACACACGCCATTTGATTTCCTCATTCATTCATTTAGCAGAGCGAGTTCTTCTACTTCTATAAGTCCATTAGATACAGTTGGAGGCAACTTTTTTCACGAACATGTCCTTTTGACAATGATCCCGTGGATGAAGGTGCAGCATTATTGCGCAGAGAAATAAATATTCGTCGGAGATGGTCAGACCGCGCATAGATTTTTGCATTTACAGACAATTATCTTTTTGAGCGGCACCATCAGAATGTGTTGGGACAAAAGAAAAAAAAGACATAAAAGACAAATAAATATTTGTATGAATAGGCTTAAAAAAGACATAAATAGGCCTATTATATTTTATAAAGGCACTCGTGTCTTGGGGGTGGATTCCCTCAGCCACTGCCCTCCCGTTAGAGGTGGTGGCCACCACCCGTTTTATGGGCATCTGCCTTCTTTCTGTTGGCTCAGTAGAAATCTGTGTTAGTTTAAATAGGCTTAATTATTTAACAGAACATGATATAGATGATGACTCTAAATTGTCCTTCTGAGTGACTGTGAGTGTGTATGGTTGTTTGTCTCGTTTGTCTCTATGTGGCCCTGTGATGGACTGGCGGCCTGTCCAGGGTGTACCCCGCCTCTTGCCCATTGACCGCTGGGATAGGCTCCAGCCCCCCCGCGACCCGACTGACGGATTCAGCGGTGTATAGATAATGGATGGATGGATGATATAGATGAGAAGACATAGTTTATGTGTGTGAAAACAGCATTATGTTGGGAATAAAATAACTGCACAGTCAAATAGCCACTTAATATTTATTTTACAGTGTAAAACATGATCAAAATGAGGTACCTCCATGCCGAGGTCTCACCTGTTTGAACAATATTTTTATATTTCATCTTAAACTGCTGCCAAGAGCGCTTCTCCCCTGCGGGATTGCACCTAAATGAAATAAATGAATGGGCTACCATTCAAGCAGTTTCCCTGTAATATTATTGTGATTGCAAAGGACTACATTTAAACTTACACTTTTGTTGCTGCAGCGGTGTTGCACTTATTTCTAAAAACGTATTGAAACTCGCCGTATGAGCGCATTAAGATTTCCAATTCGAGGTTGGTGAAAAACGTAGCCCCTCCTCTTCCCCGTTGCCAAGGTGACTCGTCGAATCGGGGCTCCGTTGATGCTGGCTTTTTAAAGTTGTGGTGCACGCGCTAAACTCAAGGTGAACTTACTCAGAGTTGATTAACCTCACTCAAATCAGCGTTTCTGGAACCGAAAACTCAGAGTTTTCTATCTCAGAGTAGATCAACTCAGAGATCAGGAATAGACTCAGAGTTGGTTGAACCTGCTACGTGAAACGGACCCCTGCTGGTGAATGATAGCACACAGTAAAAGAATAAGTTAAAAGAAGGAGACAGATCAGGCAGAGGTTGCCTCACCTTCGTTAGCTCAGGTGACGAGTCATGATGAACCGACAGTAATAGAGGAGAACTGTAAGATTGTTAAGACTGCAATATTTATTTATAAATGTGTTACTGTTTCAGAGTACACTGTATGTTGTAAATAAATAAACATGCTTCAAAGTGCTTGTGAATAAGATTGCAGGTCACTACCCAACAACATGGTGATATTTTGTACATTTTACAGTGTGAATATGGTACAGAATGCTATTTACCAACACAATGTGAAAGTGATCTCACTGGTTCTTTTTCTAAATATGTTCCTGTCTTTGTTTCAAGTATTGAATTAATTATTGTCTTTGTACAGGGTAGGAATCAGTTTGCCTTCGTGTAAGAACGGAGGCCATCCGTCAATGCATTACACCTAAATTTGCTTGGGAATGGTGACTCTGAGAGGTCCATTTCACAATGAAAAACCAAACCAAAACTTAAGATGTTTATCAGTGGACTTGTTCTAGGAAATACCAAGGTAAAATTTGTATTATCAGAGACGCTGAGCATCTCTATTTTTAATCATTTCTCAATCAAGAAACCGTATAATATTATACATAAAATCCAAATCCAAATTAATGGATCTGAAACAGCAAGAATTGTGGAAATAAATACACTAGGATAGACCTGAGTTGACTCCAAATGGAGGAACAAAAAATGGGCTGAGTAGCCTCCACCAAAGCAATAGATACTCTTACTGATTACTATATTATATGTTCTGGACACATTACTGTATTTTGCCGACTCTTATGTAGTTGCGGGTCTGCTGTGATCAAAAGGAATAGTTGAATGGGTCTGAGTTAGTTGCTTAAGATATAAGTGTAGCAATGCTCTCAGATGAGAAACGTTTGGACTCTCAACATGCTGTGAGTTCAATCACACTTTACAGCCTTGTGCACCAGTTCAACCTGTTTTTATTTCTAAAGTTGTTTGGATGTAAAATGAAAAAAATATATAAATGGATATTTTTCAGAAATTAGTTTGAAGTTGTTTGAGCTTTTATTTTAACCCACAAGAAGGGCAGATCTACTGTATGTAGCTACAAATGTCAGTGAGGCACATTACTGCTTGCTTACTAAACTACTGCTGAACTTGGACACAGTTTCCGAGTGGGAAGGAAGAAAGATTGTTTTGAAAAGTCTGGCTTCTTCGTTATCTTTGCAATTGTATTATCTTGCGACTGAAATTTTACATAATGTTGAGGATTTCTGAGTTATATAGACGAATACATGCTAACTTGGTTCTACCAGTAAAATCCATTCAAACCTTGATACAAATGGATGGCTTATATCTTCGGGGACTCCATCTTCTAAAGAACTACAGTCATATTAAACCAATTTACATTAGTTCTTTTATTTAAATATACATTTTTAACTTGTGAGACTCGTGCCCTGGAGCGGGAGGAATTGGCAATATTACATGTTGTCACTTAGTCTTGTTATACATCCTTGTTAGCCCTTAAGTATCCGCAGAAGGTATGCAGTTATGAAGCTGCCTCATTTTTCTGACAGTAAAAATAATAGGGGTGTTGATTGCAGTCTTCAGTGTCTTGAGTCCTCAGACACTGTAGGTGTACTCTCCAGTGAAATGATTAAGCTACCATAGATTAGATCATTTTCAACCTAGTCTCATCAGTAAAAATTGAACTGGTACATTTTTATCCATTTGTCTAAAACAAAGTGTCACAATCCAATGGTAAAAATAGTGAAATGGCAACATATCACTAGGACCTATGACCAATGAGTATCAAAATGAGTAATTTATAAGAATGTGTACTTTGTGACCCTATCCATCTGTTTCCATATCAGCCAAACCATATATTTCAATTTTGACCCTGACCATTTCCTTTTAAAGTGGATTTGGCATGATCATTTCTAGTCATCTAATTCTTAATCGTGTGTACCTCCACAGTAGCTTTGTGCACCCCCATAATTCCATATAGTTTCTAATTAGTTCAGAATGAGGGAGAACTTTCTCTGGGTAAAGCTTTCTGCTGAGAACAAGAAGACCTGCCTAAAGTGTAAGATGATGGTGACTTGTGAACACACAATACTACGGCTAAGACATAACCTAAACAAGATAACGCGTTGAGTAACTACATTTTCAAGCAATGACGACACTAGATCCAGTTGAACGGGTTTGTGCCAGAGTTGGATCCCAAATATCAAAATGAGCAGCATGACCAACCGTCACCATGAAGATTACAGCAGGGGATCTATGTATGTTAAATATGGTAAATACCTGCAATTGTGCATTTGCCTGGGTGAGTAACTCTGTGTTTCTGAGCAGTTGTAGAAGCAACAAATGGACAAGTTCCTTTGTATTGTGTATAAATTTATAAAACACAAAGTACCATAATCCTTCTTAGCTCCCTTTTCACTCAGTGTTACCATGATGTTTGAGTCACATTTCCAGTCATATGTCTAATGTCACCACAGCAGACATTTGAAGCAGTTTCACGCACCACTTGAGGCTCAGATTTGTGCCATTTTAGTGTTTTAACAGCTTGACTTTTAGCTTCAGTTTCCCTGCAAAGCCCGGAATTGCATTGATTCTTGTTCATAAACAGCTTTGAGAAAGCTGAAAAGGGTCAACTTGCCCTCACATCCAAAAATGAATTTAGTCAAAGAGATCTTTGAAGCAAAAACAAAGAATGACTTTTCCATTTTATGGCAAATTTAAGCTTTTAAAATGCTAGTGGTGGATAACGTGTACACTCTAGCTACCATGGACATGCACCGCCAAAAGGAAATCTTGCCTTACACTCACTGTGATGAAAAGTTGTAGAAAAAGCAAGAATTTTAGACCACTAGATAAAACAAGTTCCTCCTGCATACATCCAAATACCTCTTTTTTTAGATTCGGGTGACATTTAAACTGATAATTCATCATTAAAACACTGCATATAAGCCAGAAAACATGGACAGAAAGTATGCCATAGGAACTTTAATCACTGATGCTAAGCATTCACAGGAGAGAGGGTAGAAGTAGAAACTAAGGAGTCGCGAATGGGATGAGAAATAGTAAAGTGAAAAGAATGTAAAAAAAACATAATAGAAAATCAACCACCTTTGGTCCTTCTTATATGTGACAAAAAATAAACATTTTGAAATGTGTTTCCATTGCCTGCTGGAAAGATGTTGCAGGTAAATGATGCCAACATGCAGTGGCACATGGCAGTTGAACGTCATCCCATGACGAGTATGTGAATAGTGAGAACCTATACATCGTCTTGTTAGGTTGTGTCTCTTGTTTAGTCAAATGGAAATAAGTGTGGAAAACGTAATGATGGTGCAAATGTAGAGCCTTTATTGTAAAACTGTTATGTCAACTAATGTAGTTAAAATAGGATAGAAAGTTAGTTTTCAAACCAATACATTACATTTCTTTTAAACTTGAAGCACATTTCTAAATAATTCCTTTTTTGTGAAGCTGGTGCAGAGCAGTAGTTCAGCAAGTAAGCAGTAAAAAAAAAAAGAAAGGAAAAAGCGCCATGGGTATGTCTGACTGTGATGTAAAGAGTTCAACCACATAGGCAGGTATAAGCAATGGTTTCATTCTACAAAGCTGTTGTGTGGTTACAGCTGGAAAAACACGTGGGCAGCTGTTGAACATACAAGTAGCAGATGTGCTTGTGGGACTTTTTTTTATTTGATTTGCTTTTCTTTTTACTATTGTCATTGTTTAAACATGGTTAATGGAGGCCAATAAAGACCCATAACCAAACTCTGACTGCCTTTTTCTTTTATTGATTCATCTGTTTGAGTCAAATAGTACTCACTCTGCTTCCTGTCTTGGTAGTCTGTTCTTTTTAAATATATAGCAGAGGAGTGTCCTAAAGTCTCACATTGGTTTAGAAGAGTTAAAATTAGTATTTTGTAGACTTCTGAGTTTAAATGTATAGACTAAACTTATGAACATGTAAAAGCTTTTCCCTGATTAGTTCTATTTGCAAAAAATATAAGACTAGGTCTCTAGAGGTGCTTTTATTGAGGCAAATCAGATGATCAATATCTGTACCTTTCACTGAGAACAACCAAGTGTGTTACGGAGGACTGCAAAACAGAAGTATGATTTCACTCCGCATACCTTGTGTCAGAGAGGAGAAACTAGTGATATAATCTTTTGGCCTTTTAAGATTTTTGAGATGAGCAAAACAAAATATGTGTCGCTGTCTAGTGACCAACAGCCATCTCATCCAATTTGTGTTGCTATACAGTTATGCAGAGCCATCTGAGAAGCTCTGCTTCAATTTTTGGTAAAGCTTTTGTTTAATTTGGGTTTTAAAGTCTGTGTTTAAGTTAATTTGGCAAAAAAACTTCTTTGTTGGGTTTTACAACTTCTTTTCACAGGGAAAACAACAATAGACCTCTATATCCGCTCACCCCTGAATTAATCTACTGATGTTTTTAGAGCATTGTAAGTTGGTGTTGACTCTGCCTCCTGAGGAACTCACTCTGGCTACTGATCAGGCAGTTCTGACAGACCAGAGATGAGCATCTCAATGGAGGAGAAGCTTGTCACTTTATTTAGTACCAACACAAGATTAAAACAACATTCTTTCACCTCTTTATATGGTGAAAATGAGGTCTTACTTCTCACATTTTATAAGACCAGGCTACATTGCAGTTACACTCCACCGCTGGATAAATTCATCCAAGAATAAATTTAGAGCCATGTGGTTTAAAGTACCCCAACAGCATGTAGTTTCTTGTAAAGTGGACAGGGGGTGGATGGTCACATTTTAGGAATGAAGAGATGCCTGTATCTCATCAAAGAAATGATTCCAAGACATCCCTTGTTAATTTAGTTGGAGCTCTAATCACATACAGTAACATTTCCATGAGCTGCCACTAGGAAGCCCAAAGGGAGTCTTAATGATAGAGGAGTGTTTATACTAAAAGTTAATTAAGATAATGCTTTGTAGCCCAAGTATGAAATTAGAGATCTATGATAGGGTTTACATTTGATCTTAAGTGCTTCTGGCACTCCATGGAATACAACCCACCATAGTACATATGTGCTAAGCAAAGTTGTTATGAAATAATAAGGAGGGCCTGTGGGGAAGATATGTAAGATATGGACACAATTCAGCATCTGAGCGACTAGCACTGTAAATTTGATGATGCCAAAAGCGTGCTGAATAACCTTTCAACCGCTGACTGTCTGGATGTGACAGAGTGCCAATACAGTCATATCTAAATGTTTAGACATGATGCATTCAGAAGTAGCTCGACAGCAGGAATAGAACTTCCATCTGCAACAGATTGCTTTGATATCCCACTGAAGGGATATGAAGGCCTTGTCTAGTGGGCATAGAAATGTAGAATTGCACATTTGTTTTTTGACGTGTAAACACGTTTAAAGCTGACAAGGAAAATCTTTGTATTTCATGATTTGGAGTCAATTATTCTCCTTTTTTTTCATTTCCAGCATGTCACTCGTCAGCTGCTCTCTGTTTCCTACTAGCACACTCGTGTCCACTTACTTGATTTCCCTCAGTAACATTTACACTTCAAACGTTCCACCTTCCACCATAGGTTTTTACCTTGTTTTTCACCATACAACCTCCCTCAATTGATTATCTGGTTGTTTTTCGTTTATACAGTTAAACTAAGTACTGTCTAACATATGAAACATAGATGGACATCAATTTACAATTTAGCCAAGGCAAACTGAATTAATATTATTTACTGAATTTTCTGCAATAAATAAAAGATACATTTTCTCATCCTTGTCCAATTAGCCTGAATACCAGTGTTGCGTTACTATATAGGCATTTTCTACATCAGCAGCTGAATGTATTTCGGTAGCATTTATAATGTTTGCACTTCAGCTGAACTTTACCTTGTACAACAAAGCAGAAAAAGTGTCTAAGCAAGGTAAACCCAGGTTCAGCTCAAGATTTTTGTTCAGTGTTTACCTCTGAACCAATCAATTCTCTTAGAAAGAGAAAATATAAAAGATACTCTTGACACCGTCTCTCTTCATGTCAAGACCAGTTACACTTAGATATTTACAATAATCCCACTGACTTATTTTGTTTGTTACTAGGTACAAATAGCAACTTAAACAGCCAGTAATGTATCTGACAGACTAAGACTGAAGCTTCCTTCGTGCTTCATGAAAATGCCTGCAGTGCATTAATTTAATGAAATACAGTGATGTAATGATCAAACTAATTCAAACATTCTCAAAGGCTGCTTTTTTTTCTTTATTGCATCTTTCCTTCCTGATTGGTAACAGTAGCTTGCCAGGGATGTATATAGTTGTGATTGGTGATCTGATGACCATGACCACATGTAAATGCAGTCCGAAAATCTGGGTTGACTTACCAAGCTGAAACCAGCATTGTGATACCATATAGCGAGACCTCTGTTGTTAGAGTTAGTTAAGCCAGATCACCTACAGATATCCTGGATGTGGTGAACCTGCTGGTTAGTATAGACCCCTGGTTTGGTTTAGCAGATTTGCGAAGAAGAAAAAGAATAGGAATATTAAGGGGAATAATAAGAAGAAACATGATTGCACCTTTATCAACTAAAGCAAATCTGACATTCTAAATACAACCTTTTTTTTGATGAAGTGTACCACATAAATCATCTAAATTATTGGTGTAAAGGGCGAGTCACCTTTGTGAGACTTGTTTTACTCTTGACACACCTCACTAAGCCCATCAAACTTGCTTCAAAGTGCATCCCTCGGGGTATACTTTGAAGATTACAAGCTAGCATTTACCACTAACATTAAAGTCGCTTTAAAGAGGAAAGTAATTTAGAAAATGTATAAATGTCGACCTGTTTAGTTTAATATTAGCTAAGATTGGTTTTTCAGGCCTCACATTGCCCTAAAACCATGGTAAGCTCAACACTTTATCTAAACAACTTCCATAGCCACTTCTGTAACAACAGATTTCTCTAGCTGGAGGGAACCAGAAAGTTCAAGCAGAGTCACAGCTCTGCTAGTGCAAAACGTATGAGTGTGGTGTTTTTAGTTTTTGCGTTGTAATGAAACAGATTATAAAAACTTTTTCAATTAAAATTTAGTACTGTTATTTGTATCATCAAACAAATGTTTTCCCTTCAGATGAAAGGGAGTGAGACATCTGAATGGTTGAAAACAGGTGAACTTATTCAACACATAAAGAACTCCACACTTTAAAATGTCCACAGGAAAAATCAACTATTCTTTCTGTTAATTCTTTGCTGTCCATGTTTATTGAACACCATGCTTTTTGGGTGATGTGTAAGAGTGTTTGTTTTAATTGATGCTGTTGTGTTGTTGCTAGCAAGTAAGCGTTGATTCATTGTGAGACATGAAAACGGTTAGAAACAACTGATGTTAGTGGTCTGCTGTCTAAAAAGAGGAAAACAGCTGGTCCAAATCTGACCCCTGTGGTTCAAATGGACCAGAACTGCAAGTGGCAAATTGACCTCGTTGTGAAGACAGTTGGAGACGACTGTTAAAATAAAGAAAGAACATTGACTAGCTAAATGTGTGAATAACCTGAAAATTCATGTCTTATGTTGCTACTAAATCAACAGCCACCCTTTAACTTAAGTGCTCTGCAGCGGCTGACGACATATAGAACAATTTTCTGAAAATGGCTTTGAACAGGAGTCAGCAATACAGCACAAAACAAGTGACTCCACATGGTACCAATAGCACTAGACCCAATCCCCCCATCTTCATGCAAACATATTTGTCTTTGTGGATGAATTTACCCTTTGAAAATACATTTTGTATAAAAGACCATAAAAGACCATTTAGTTGCTTTACATCGTCGAAAAAACACTGAATATCTGGCAGATCTGACACCGAACAAAGCAAACCAGGAAGTATTTATACTGAGGAAGCTAATGCAGGGCAAGTGATGGTAAATGAGAAACTTAATTCAGGTGTTCAGGTGAGCAGAAGTAAGACTGTGTGAGAGCAAGGAAACAAACATTTAGCAACAATGCAGGGCATGAGTCATGGTATGGCGCTGTAGTGGTGGGAGCATACTGATGTAGTTTTGGTCATATTGTGCCTTTGTATCATTTTGAGATTTTCTACTGAGCTTTGCTCTTTGTCAAATTTTTTTTGCTGGTTCGGAAGCTGCGTTGTTGGAAGGAACTCTGCTGGTGTTTCTGGCACTTTTTTAACACCTGTTATTGATGTGTAACCATGCCAACAGGAAAGTTTTTGCATATGTGAGCAGCTAATTAAGCTTTCAAGAGCCCAAGTAATGCCTGGGAAAAAAAAAAAAAATCAAAATGAATCCAGACAAGCTGAAGAGGAGATATCTAAGAAACAGGGCAGGAACAACACGGTTGAGGGAGGAAGTTCCATGAAACTGTTTCTTCCCTTTATCATGATGGGAAATGCAAGATCACTGGCTGATTAAATGGTGGAGTTTGTAACTCTGACAAGGATGCAGTGGGAATATCGGGAAGGTGGTATTACTGGCTTCACAGAGACATGGCCGCAGGAACAACTCCTACAACTCTCTTACTAACCTTTAGAGAAAATGGGCAGACAAATATTGCAACATATGGTGTAATCCATGGCATTTCAGTGAGGAGGAGCATCTCTGCACCAAAGCTGTGTTTCTGTCCATGATTTATGTCAAGAGAGTTCACTCTTGTGACCTTCCAACACTGTGTGCAACATTATTCGCAAAATAGTTGGCAAGCCACGAAAACAACACCCCGATGCATTTATGGTGTTCTCTGAAGTTTTCAATCTCTCTGCAACACTTCAACACTTTCCAAAAGTTCATCAACTGACTTTTATTTTTATTTGAGCTGTTTTCATTTATATTGCAGCAATATAATTTCCTTTCAAGAATCAATGCAGTATTATTGAAATTGACTGAATGTAACTGAATAACACAGAAATACAACAAAACTAAAACTAAACCAAGCTAACGCAGAAAACCTGAAATCATTTCCAGGATAGAAATGGTGTTTGGCTTATTCCTACTTATTCTAAAATCCACAATCATCATTTGTCAAGTAAATATTCAAGACGAGGAAAAGAAAATGGATGAAAATGCACAATATAAAGTAGCATTAAAAGTTTAACTCTATTTATTGAATAAAAAAAAAACTAGCTGTTTCTAATTAAACTTTCTTCAGGGCTGAATAATTCCCAAAAGTATTCATTAAGTTAACTTTTCTGCTTAAATTCTTTTTGTCTTGTAATTTAACACATTTTTGTTCCTGTTCTGTAATTCACATGTGACTCCCGGTAACCTTTCTAAACATTTTTATTGATTGACTAAAGCATGAACAGTTGCTTTATCAAAAAAAAACTGTATTTATTTTCTTAACTACTAAAGTAGATTTTGCCCTTGGGTCTCAGATTGAGGATTGTGAGTTTGTGAATGTTGTTTGTAAATGTTAAACACATGGCACCATGGGGATGCTGCACTGAAATGTATTTTACGCTTCAGTGAGAATAAACACGAGGGAAAACAAGAGCTGTAGTCCACATCCAAACCCTTTATTACTCTTCATGAGTAATAAGGGTCACGTAGAGCCTCTCTGGCCATTTCTCCAAATATCACCCAATTTTCCTCCACCACTGATGTCAAAATGCGTCAGAGGACATGTAATGTCTTCTGTCCTTATGAGGACCAAATACTATAACAGTTATTATTGAAGGCTCTAAGATTCATTTAGGATATAATTGGAACTGGAGTTACAGTATTCTTTCTTTTTTAATCTATTCTTAAGGTTGCTAAATATTTGTCCTTTGTGTGCGGCATTTTATCTATTTATGTTGGTGTCTGTGCGAGTGTGTGAGCACCATGTATGTTATGATGAGACTATCTGTTGTTATAATAATATAGTTATTTTGAAAGGAGCACAGTAATGACAGTATTACCTTCACCTTGTCAAAATAGACCCATAGAGCTTTTGCCCATTAAGGTAAACACACCTTCTCCACTTTCTTTTTTATGCTGCCAGGGAATACACACACACATATACACAGGGAATAAAACCACTCAGACAGGTAAATATCCCTTTCATTGCTCCAGCAAGTCAGACAACATCAACACACTTCCGATTCAGCCTCATTTTGTTCCATGAAATAACACATAAATGCAATTTCCCTGCCTCAGACAAAACATACTTACTGTCTCTTTCTAGTGATGTGAGCTGGCAAATGTATTGGAGTGAAACTAAAGCATACGTTTCTCCTGATTTTTAACTAGTTTCACAGTTACAGTTGAGATAACATTGTGTTGTTATCCCATCGCTCTTCTACTTTTTTTCTCTGCTTGTAAACTTTGAATTCTTGTGAAATCAGTTTTTGTGGTTCTACTTTATCTATCGAGTATTTTTATCATTTAGGATGCTTTGACAACAAATGTGTTTGATCCAGACTCTCTGACTGTTCGGCTTGATCAGGTCTGACATTACATTTGTGAAGTGGACCAAAGGTCAGACCAAACAGCCGTACTTTGGTCTGAGATAAGATAAAACTGAAACATGGTTTGACCCATTTGTAGACTTTTTAACCAATCACTGGAAGTTAAAGTGGGCTAATGCCAAAACCTGAAATGGGACAACAAGCAGTAGTGACAAGAGGGAAAAAAGAAACCAGGTCTATTTTATATTATGAAACATACTTCCACTCATCATTGTTATCTCTCCCAAATTAGAGTTTGTCATTCTTGCCAATTATCGACGATACAGTTTTCCTATTACATAAACAAATTTGAACAAGTCTAACATACCTGAAGTTGCTGCTCGTAGTAAAGCCGAAATACTATCACAGCAGCAACAAAATTAAACTGTTAAGTTTTCATCATTCATAGACTGACAGGCAACCTGCCAGCAATGTCAGTGGAGTGAGACACAGATCACACAGGTGATGATAATGCAACTTAGATATTTCATGTAAAATAATTCCATGGTCTTGCATAAACTGCAGTGTTAAACCAAATTTATACAATGAAACAAACACTAACCTGTCTGCTTACCTGAACATGGTTCAGACTTGTGAAGTGTGAAGTCTCTCTAAATTCAATGCATTATAATTAAGTTTCAAATGCCTTAAATATGGACTCATATTCATTGTTAGATACAATTAACACAACTTTCTGAACTTGACTTTGTCACATTTACACTAGTGATGAAAATCTAAGAAAGTCACAAAACATTTTTCTTTCTTTGAAGCGTCTCACAGAGATACAATGAAAAAAATATTTAATTAGTCTTGTATAAGTGATTTAGATAATATTTCAGAAATTTGGGGAAATACAACCTGTGATGACAGATATCAGCTTTGTTCTATTCTATCCTGTCCTCGTGATTTAAATTCCTGTGTCACAAACTTTCTAGTTTTCAGTCAAATTGAGCTTCTTACACTTATTGTTGTGATGTCCTTGACATTCACCCGGCTTGTAATCTTTCCAAACTGTCCACAGAGATACACAAAACATACAATTAACATCCCTTTTTTCACAGCCTTTCTCTGACTCTGAAGATGTCTTTGACCCTCCCTCTCTGTCTCACTTATTCATACCCATACAGTATTTCATAACAACTTAGAGCTTCTCTTCATTAACATGTGTTTTGTCTGTTCCTGCAGGTTGTGCTCTGCTACACTAGTTGATTTACAGTTCTTATCAAATACATATTGCCAAGCGAGTGAGACGTGCAACCTTTCATTTGCACGCTACCGCCCTGCAAATTTGACACGCTACATTAACAAGAAAAATGGCTGCTACTATGCATGCCAAGACTGTGCATATATATATATATATTTATATATTTGTATGTATGTGTGTGTGTGTGTGTGTTTGAGAGAGAGTAAAAGAAAATGTGCTATAGAGGGAATACAGTCCAGTGTGTGAGTTTTTTAAGCTTTACCATAAAACAATGGGGTGAAGATATATTCCACATCATGTAATGCTTGTGAAACACAAAGTGAGGTTAAATATACCTATCTGCCATTAGTGTTTCCCTGGGTCCTCACAATGGTACACATTGTGACAATGACACTTTGAAGGGGTCAGATTTGGTGAATTGACTGCACTTATGTAGAGCGTTTCTTGTCTTGTTGATAACTCAAATTGCTTTTTCGGTAGAAGTCACACTGATCCTTTCACATATGCATTTAAAGAGCGTTCCTTAGATGTTTTTCTTTTTTTTTTTAACATAAGAAGTGCTTTGTCACACTCGCACTACAGAAACACAAAGGTGGCTCAGTGGCTCGACCAAGAACAATTCAAAATGATGACTTGGGAAGCCTGGGGTGGAACTGCAGACCTTTCTTTGGCAGAGGACTGACTACCTCTTTAGCCACAGCTGTCAAGAAACCAGTCATCTTTCCAGTGGAATCAAATACAAAATCACTTTTGAATTAGGGGTAGTTGATCTAGCATAGGGCCTGTGATGGACTGAAGACCCACCTAGGGTGTACCATGCCTCTTGCCCAATGGCAGTTTAGATAGACTTACAATCCTGAGTTGCATTAAACAAGTGTAAAAAAATGGATGGACGATCTAGCTTAGAACAAATGTCTAAAAATGAATACTTTTCAAACATTTAGATGAAAAAGTTCTTGCTTTCCTGTTACTGAAGTATCAGGGATCGATGATTTGTTGCAAACTAGCTAACACTGGGGAATTACTGTTCGTTCATTTAGAGGTATAAAAAGCTAAAATCCTTCAGTTACTACTTGCAAACTTGGCATTCATATTTGGCCCCATCCTCAATGAGCGAGGGTTGGATCAGCAGCAGAGCTAAAGAAAAAGAAAAAAAACGAAGTCAGAGGAATTTGATATGATTCAGCAGATGTCTAGTAGTGGTTACAGTTTAAAGTACAAATGAACACATCCACACCACTGTAGCATCCACGCCTGCTTCCTGTATTTCTGCTCTGTATGCCTGAATGTGTTGGTGGCTCAGACTCTGCCACAGAGTGGAGAGGAAACAAATATATTTACAGAGATTGATGTATTTCAATATGTAGACAAATAATATATAATTTTGAGTGCATAACGTTGCAATGCAAGCCAAGATATTTATATATTTCTATAGTTCATGAACTAATGTGATCTTCTACCTGCAGCAGTAAAACTGTAACCAAAAGAAACTATCAGATTACACTGAATAAAGAGCCTCATTGAATACCCACATGGCATTTTTATCAAATGCAAAAACGAAAGAACTTACTGCTAAAGGTATACAAAAATGACAAAAATGTCTGATGTGATCAGATGAAAAACGCCTCGACTTTATGAACAAAGAGGAAGGGTTGACATTTGCCACAGGACTGAATCCCTCATGCACTGTGTGTGAGATTCATGCAAATGACACTTTAAAGCCTGTCCCATGTCAGCTTATAAATAGAAATAGATGTTCATAAATGACAACCATGGGAAATGAAAAAGGTTAATCATTCATGTTGATATTGTTTAATAATTTGCTGAATTGAATTATCATGGAGGCAGACAGTTATATTAGCAAAATAAGATAAGATACCGGAGATCAAAAAGGCCAATTACAGTTAGCCGATGAATTTTCCAAATAGTCAGATCCTACAAACAACTGGCTGGTCCCCACAAATAAAAGAAACAGCCCTTACAATATATATATATATATATATATATATATATATATATATATATATATGTTACATTGTTAGTCTACATCATACCAACATTGTTGACTTAAGTTGGTCCCAGCTCTTTAAAACCTGTCCTTCCAACATACAAAAACAATTGACCAATATCATAAAATATTAAGTCAAGCAACAGTGTTCTGATCGATCAAGTCTGGGAGAATTTAAATTATTGCAATGAGAAACACGACAGAGAAGATAAATGCGTGTTTACTTACAACCGTGAAAGACAGGCCCTGGGCCGTCTTCCTTCGTAATATTGCCTACGTAATATTGCCAAAAATAAGAAAATCCTTCCTCAGAGTGATAGTGCATCCATTTGTTATATCAAGATTGGACTACTGACATGGCTTATTATTGGGCTGTCACAAAAAGTCTCCTAAAAGCCTCGAGCCAACCCAGAATGCTGGAGTTAGGGTTCTGGTGGAAATTAGCTGCAGAGATCATATTTCACCAATCTTAACTTCTCCTCATTGGCTCCCTGTTTCCCTTCATTTAAAATCCTTGTCTTGATTGGGTTTAACAGTTCTGATCTGAAATATTACCAAGCACTGCAATCCAAAACCTTGAGACATGAACTGAGAAGATGGGTGGGTGCTCTTTGTCTGTTACATTTAACTGAAAAAAGACTGCTTTAAAAGTTTGGAGAGTGATTATCTGAATCACTGTTGTCCGTCTGTCTGTTTTCATCTTATCTCTCAACAAGGTCTTTCCATCTACTGAACTGCTAATCACTGCATACTGTGAAAGCCACTGAGATATCTTTCCTCAATCTGACATCCCACATGAACATTTACTGAAGCTTGCGACATCAATCTCTATGAGTTTTAGCATTGCTGCATGCTGTCACAACAGTGACTGAATAATTAGATGACTTGCATATGTACACGTGTTCCTGATAAAGATCCTAGTTGATATACATTTTCTATCTGAACATTCATGCTCCAGATAGTGAGAGTCCAGACCATGATGATGATCACTTTACTCTATCCACTCTAAGGATGCCAGACTCGTGAATATTATTTATACTGTGGAGCTCTTGATCCTAAAAAACATCTGCTTTTTACTTTATGCATTTAAGGTTACATGTGTTTATATACACACAATTTAGAAGATTGTGCATAAGAAGGGGAGGAATTGATGAATTACAGCTATTTTTGATATTACATGTCTGTATGAACACTGAATTAGATTTAAACTTTATACTCACAGACAGCATACTGAAACATAAACAGCACAAGAGTAAAGCAGTAGCTTCATCTACTACACTGCACCGAATAAAAGTTATCTGTGAATGGGCAAGATTCAGAGCCCAGAAGAGAACTGCTGTGGTCACTTTTATAAATTGGAAGCAAATAACCATGAAGTGTTAAAACCACGCTTTGGAACATGGTTATGCATACATAGCATGAGTGAAACAACTGGTTGTTCTTTAAAACTTTGGAGAAAAGGTCAGCTGACCAATTACAGAAACAAATTGCACCAATAAGGTGAAAGCCTTGGGTCTCAGTCTTAATGGCTTCCATGCAATTTGTAGTTAGTCAGTCATTAATTTAACTGACACGTTCAGTTTGAATCCTCATGGTGTGGTTTTATCTCGGAAATTACTTACAGATAGCCACTGCAATGTTCTTTAACAATTCAGGGTAATACTAAGGCAATATAGTGCTTCAAGGGATGTTCTTTTGTATTGTTAAACATAGAAATTTAAATGAGCAAGTGTCGTGATATCAATAAACTAAAATTATTTTTGATGCACACATAATGTTGAGTTGTAATTGAAGGCCCATGGCGTATGAGATTATGGTAACATCTGACCAGGACTATAAGTGACAGGAACAGCTGTATAAGTTTAAAGGTTTACATGGATTCAGTACATATACAGATGTTCATTAGTGTATTAGACAAAAAGTGATTTTCTTTACAAGAATGTATCTTTATCTTACGATAAAGCCAAGACACAAACATGCTGCTTGCTGTAGTTTATGGACCATTAGCTGTTGACCTTCCTGAGTTGTGTGAGCTCTTCGTAATCTTGCAGTCTCGTAGATTGAATCCTACAACACTAACACAGAGTAATGCATGGTATTAGACACGAATATAAAATGTACCAAAGTACAAAAAATCCTTATATTCTTGTGAAAATGCTGCAGTTACAGTTTCTTCACAATAGCACACATTAGCTGACCTTCTGGATTTAAAAATACAAAGTTGTGAGGTATCTCAAGTCATAATGTAAGCTGCAGACACCTATTATTTCTACATCTCCGCCAAAATACGTGCACAACATACAACCAAGATCTCACCACCAAACTGGCAGAAGTGAGCCACACAGTTCTTCAACTATTGTATCAATGTTCTTTCTCTTCCTTTCACACACAAGCACACATACACAAGCACACACACCCCTCAGTTTCAGGCACATGCCTGTTAGCGCACCCAACTGCACCATCTGTCCCATCTCCCTTACTAAGGGTCCAGCAACGTCTGTCTTGATTTATGATTGCATATTTGCATGTCAGTATGTGTTCATATAGGTCTGTACTCATAAGTTATGTGCACAAATAAATAGATGTGAGTTTTGTAAGGATATGCATCTATGTGCATAGATACATGATGTATGGCATGCTCAGTCAGACTCGCAGGCTCCATAAATGGCTCCTCATCCATTTAATCTTGTCTCTTTAATGACAAATGCAGAATCAACTACAGAAAGAGAGTAATCAAAAAACATGGTAAAGGACATTATGATGTAAAACGAAAAGGGCAATAACGTTTTACCTTCATATATAGCTTTGTGTGTACCTTGATTCCCAAATCTTTTATTAATCATATCTTTCAAATGTTTTTGTGACAATACTTGTATGTCAACTTCAACTACACAAATTCACTTGATGCAACAATCTACATACCCTAAATTAATGTTCAATTATACTGTTGGCTGATAACTAGTATAAACATATGCATACAGCACACAGCATTCTGAGCAATAAAAAAAAAACTTTATATATACAGTACAGTATATTTTTATATCATTTACTTTTTATTTATGTCTCAATTTTCTAGTCTAGATATTTTAGTAATGTAACCTGATAACACATAATAACAACGTAATAAAATAACACGGTCCTTGGTTGAAGGCGTCTCCGAAAAATTCTGTTAATGCTAGCAATCATTTAGCAACATTTACATTTACGATAAAAACCTTCTTTGGCAACCCCAGGGGTCAACTTGAGGGTCAGCTATAATGTTACCAAAATCTCTCTTGCGTTGGGTTGTTTTATCAACAAAGATTTTATTAATTACCAAGAAAAATATGATTAATCTATCTCTATCTCCTCCTGTGCTCAGCAATTTAAAGAAACTCTGAAATATGATCACAAGAACAAGTTGTTTTTGAAATTCTGTAGCTATTAGATTCAGTTAGGATCAATTCCAAGGATCTGTGATGTGCTTGTGCATTTAGCTAGCCTCAGGCTCCCTTTGGAGCATGAATGAGATAACCTTATCTCTAGTTTTAAAGGGTGGCCATTTTCCTGTGTCATGGAGTCATCTTCTGAGCTGTTTCACTTGGCAGCTTGCACATGAAAGTACCTGTTTAAATTTAGAGATGAATAAATACATAGATTTATAAAATAGATCATTCAGACTAAATTAAAAACAGACGGTAAACACGCACGCGCACTTTTCTTAAAGCAATGCTCAAGATGTGTTTTGATTTGTTGCAGTCGTCAAAGGATGGTCTGATCACAAGCCCCCCTTGGGCAAATTTGCTCAAGGGAGGTGTAGATCTACTACTACAACTACAGTGTCAATAGCTGCAATAGGTTGTCTGGAGTGAATACCATTTATCCCAAGGTTGTAATGTGGGCAAGTAATTCTGTAGGAGTGTTGCTCAGAATATAGAATGCATTTTACTGTGATGAGAAAAAGGGCACACTCAGCCCTCTTGAGAGACCAGACATGTTGGGCCCTAGAACTTAAAAATTGATCAGCTGCATGCTCTTGTCCTGTGTCTGTGGACAACCTGTAGTAGATTTCCGGCAATTTATTTGGTAGGATATCATGGGAAGAACACGAGCACCACTGCCAACGTCAGTGTTTTGAGAGCGGTTTGTGAGGCAGAATGCAGGCTTGAATGCAGTCCTCTCTTTGCAACATGGCAGAAAGGAGACAGACGCTCAATGAGCATGTTATTAAAACCACAACTCAAGTGAGGACGTGCTGAAACTTTGGTAAATGACTTTTTTTTTTTTTTTTTCAGAACTTTGAAAAATCACTATTGCATGCAGAGGAAATGACCCAAACAAAATCCAATGGCTGCTCCCAGGGCTCTAATCTTAGTTGCTAAATTTATGTCATCGACTTATTGCACAAAAAAAACTACGTAACCTCAATCATTTTAGCTGACCTCAATATTACCAATAGGGCACAAATGCACATTTATTTACATAAAAATGTCACCAACATTCTGACATCAGGGTTTCAGAATAAACAAGAAGTTTTTGACTACATTTTAAAGACTTGGGTGCTGCATCTCACATGTTTTTTTACATCATAACGGATAGTGGTAAAAAATATTCTGAAACGCATTCTACCATTATATTGCCCCATTCCCTTTTTCTGATCTCTGTGTTGATGTAAACAGAGGCTCAGACAGCTCATCAACACTCATGCAAGTGCACACGTCTTACCAGTGAACCAGGTAAATTCAATTTCAAATTGTGAATGATATAAAAAAAGTGAATTCCAATTCTTTTATTCATCAAAGAAAATTGTATATTAACTCTACTTAAAACATCTAAATATTCTTAAGAATAAAATGTTTATTACTCTTTGAAACAATCTACTAGAATTAGAATAGTCTTAATAGGTATATAGTCTTAAAAAGATAATAATAACACTAAAAAAATACCCAAAATAAGAAATTAACGAGAAAGAGCTCATTTAAATCACCTTAAAACTAATCATGCGAACAAACTGACAATCAAAGAGAGCAACAGCAATACTGTTGAAAGAAAAAAAAGCACAGTTTAGTGTGTTGCAGGTAGTTACTTTTTCTCAGCTTGTTGTCGTCCAATAACAGAAAGGAAGCAAGCTCAGGAACAGTGATTTCCTCAAGGAGTATTGTGTACACACCCAAAAAAACAGAGCAAATCAAGTCTTATTTGTTGTGTATAGTCAAATGTGACTGTAGGGGAATATCTTGCAGCCAGGTTACTTTTTCCACACTATGCATGATAACTATGTACTTCCTTATTATACTCATACTTCCTTCACTTCCTGTGAGTTTTCCTTTGCAACTCAATGCATCATTATACCGATGACCATACATAAAGGTAAAGGCCCTGTCACACTGTTGCGTATGAGAGAAGCGTATGAGTTGCGTATGAAAATTATATTATTATTAGTGAAAAAATACTTTATTATTATTATTTCTCTTCATTCCGTAATGTTATTTTGTAAACCGCGGGCTTCAGTCCTTGAAAATAAAAAATGACTAGCGTATGAGTAGCATATGAACTGCACATGCCCAGCGTACGTTTCAACGCGCCTATATCAGCAGCCTTTCCACATTGCTCCATTATTGCAGTAGACGACGCGCTATCAACATCTCTCGAGACATTCATCTCGATCATGCCTCCCAAGAAGCAATCGTCGTTTGCCCGGGCCCTGGGCCGAGGAAAAGGCAAAAAAACACAAGAATCATTCTCACCCAAACCTGCTGAAATGCCTGATGCACCTGCGGCTGATGAGTTACATGCTTCTGAGCGATCAAGATCCCCAACTCCTCCTCCTGACCGCTCCCGTGAATCGTCGGTTGCCTGCCGCAGGCTATAAATACGCTAGCTGTACGATACACCTTCATGCCAACATATGGCAATTTATGTCCAGCGTTCTCGACCTATCAGTAACGTACCTATATCGTACCTCTAGCGTATTCAGCGTATGCCTAGCGTATGCTTAGCGTATTAACCACACGCACAAAAGTTTTGAGCATGTTCAAAAATTTATTTCTGCCTCAGCGTATGCCAACGTATGCCAGCGTGCTTGAAACGTATACAACCTATGCCTAACGTTCCCCTGGCGTATGTCAGCGTATACCAGCGTATGAGTGATAATTTTCATACGCAACTCATATGCTTCTCTCATACGCAACAGTGTGACAGGGCCATAAACCAACAAGTCCTGCAATCGATACAAATACATAGGTCATTTGTTCATATCCTTAAATACTACCAACGATGGTGTCTTTCAAACTACAACAAGCTGTACGAGGTAAATATCCCTCATATGAACATTTCCACATCAGAGCAAATGTCATTCTCAAGTCTTTTTGTTTAAGAAACCACAAAGCACTAATAAGAAGAAGGGGGTGGAGTAAGTGCACTTCCAACCGTTCACTTTTTGTGATCAAGACCAACATATGACAGTCTTTGTCACCTCTAAGTTACCCTCAATCAGAAACATGACTGAACTTCTCACATTAGTTATGAACATGAAGTGTATGCATTTCTACAACATTTTTTACACTTCCTGGTTGGGTTTAGGCAACATAATTTTGTCAGGGTTAGAAAACGATCATGGTTAGGGCCTGAATGAGTTCTTTTCACAACACAATAGTCACCCTAATGGACACTATTTTGCTAGTTGACTTGGTTAGATGTAAACATGCAACGTTATGACAAACATTTGTCACTTTCTGGGTTGTTTAAGGACCTAACATCACTTGGTTAGGGTAAAGCCTGGTTTATAGTCGGTAACGCAAGACGCAACGCAAGCCCTTGGGTGGTTGCAAGCCCCCCCTTGCGTGCTTGCGTGTGTCACCTCAATTTTCAAAACTTCACGCAAGACGCAAGACGCGAGCAGAGCTATAGAGTAGCCACTCTGGACGCGAGCACAAGCCACTATCTACATCACATCCGGCGGCGTGTTCATCTTCCGGTTTCATCCCCTAATAAAAGACCGCTGTTTTCAAATGCCAAGGTAGAAAGCGAAGAAGAAGAAGAAGAAGAAGAAGCATGAATCCCATAGACATTATATATTATATATATTATGTCTATGATGAATCCACTCGAAGAGAGACTTGCCGAAGAGGTCCTGGAGGTGAATTTCCTTTCATCTTAGTAGGCTTGTCATTGAAAAACCCGCTACTCCACCTACTGTCCTGGCGGTGAATCGCCACGCAGCACACGCAAGCACCGGCAAAGCTAAATGAAGCATAAACATCTCGAGCCATTAACACAAGCGCAAGACGCAAGAGCAAGGGCAGTTAAAAGAAGTACAACTCAGCCTTAAGAAGTAAAAAACTACTTGGGAATAGTTAGACAATAGTCACGATTAGGACTAAAATACACTCTTCTTACAATGATACCATTAACTTCATGGACAATATTTTAATACCTCACGTGGCAGTTTTGTCGAGAGCAAATTTATCACATCTGTGTTAAATTGAGACCAGGGGATGGAATCAGAAGATTTCTTCACTTACTTACCTCCAAAAACCCCAACAGTTGCACAGTTGTTTGGGCAAAATATTTTGGGTCAGCGTCCATCTTTACTGTAAAGCACCATCTGGTCTGGTTTTCTGCATTTGGTTTGTTCTGAGTAGGCATTCTTACACACTTAACAATTCATCCCGCCACCTCAACAAAATCAAAGTTGGCCAACATTTGTCTGTGATGGGAAAATCAGGCTTAAATTGTCGTAGTGTGAACTAGGCTTATAACAAAGTGTGCCACCTGTCACGTCATTATTATCTTTTTTATGTTATACATCTCCATCTTTGTTTTATTATTTGCCAATTCCAAACTTTGTGCATCATTACGTCCAATTTTCTTTGATTGTCACAATTTGCATGTATCTGTGTATATTTGAAAGTATGAATTGTTGAAGCATGCAAATTTCTCCAGGTGGGTTGGCAGCATCTTCCCAAATTCATGTCTGTGTATGCTGCAGGTGTATACGTTTGTGGATTTATGCTGCAGGTGTATTCTGTCTGTGTGGGTGCCAGCGTTGAATCTATGTCTTTGTGTGTGCAAGTTTGAACCTGTACATCCCCGGTGGTCCCACAAATAGCTGATACAAATGACCTCCCCGCGTCAACCCTGCATTTCTCCATGCATTTGTGTGTCATCCCTACACGAGCATTCTTGGTGAAATTACTTTTCTTCGCTGCGCTTGACGTTTCTCTCCACTTTTTTCTCTCTCTCATCCTCCCTTTAGGTTTGCTCTGTGTCTTAATACTGTAAGCCTTATTTACATACAGGGCCAGTCTGAATCCCCCAGGAGTCCCAACATCATCCAGCGTGTCCAGAGGCAAGCGATGCTTTGTGTGTGGGCCTAGTGGGCCTATCCTGTCCCTTTTAGGTTTTGGCAGTCTTTTCTCTTTTTTTTCTTCTTTCTTTCTAACTCCTCTTATGCTTTGTAACTCAAACATCACACTGTTCCATAAACTCGATAATGCCTCAGCTTGTTAAAAAGACAAAGTATTTTTGTTTTTATTATAAACAGTTAGTAATTCGTCTAATTTGGTCCTGGGATAACACCCATCTCTAGACAACCAAATTACTTTTCAAAGAGCAACCACTGAAACTGATTTGCCTCTGAATTTATTTGAGGCATCATTCTTTGCTTCCCGAATAAGTGATAAAGTTTCTTTATAGCTCTATTACTGCTGTTCTTTACTAATTGAGGCATAAATAGCCCAAACCACAAACTAATAAAATCATTCTGATTTAAATATATCTTCTATGTAGAGAAGCAAGTAACATAAGTTCCAAAGAACGTAAGTTACAATTCTGATCTGTAGTTTGCTGCATGTCTCACACTCCCTGCCCTGCAAATTCAAGAAGTTTATGGTGGATGTGTGGAAACTCCGATGTCAAACAGTTGGATGATGAGTCCATGTGGAGAGGCTGACAGCAGGTTCCTATTTAGGAGGCAGAAATTTTAAAAGATCACCTGATGTTATTTACAACGGCTGAAGGGAAAAATTCACAAGTGGTAAGAAATAAAAAATAAATAAAAAGGTGAAATTGAGCTGATTGGTAAAACAATTGTCTTGTTTCTTGTCCTGTTCTTGACACCTTTCCCATTTTTTTTAAAAAATCACTAAATCCAAAGCTAGGACATATATATATTCCTCCGGCAGCCTGGCAGAAACATCCTATATCCAAGTCTAGTAGTTAATACTAGATACTTCTGGGATATCTTTTTCAGTTTCCTCAGAACTGGCAAATAACTTGGATGCCATTTGCTTGTGTGCAGCCTCTTCCCTGCTCTGCACCCTACCTCCGGGATATGACACCCCCATAGGTCATATAGTAGTGGTGATAAAACTTAGGGTAAGTGTGTGACAGGATTTCTCACAGGACTGCTAAGTGGACATCTACTGACTACTACACTATATTATTTGCAAAAGCAGTGACTGTTAAGGGAATAGTAATGTCACTTTCCATACTGAAGTTCTGTTTTTTTCATTCTTGAATAGCATGAATAAATATTTAGATACTTTGACATTTACAATTTTGTTACAGTCTTAGACAAAGGGTTAACTGTGGTTGATATTGAAACATATACCAGTAATTTTGTTTAATCTGTTAGTCTGTTATGATCTGTGAATCTGGGAAGCGCAAGAACTGGCATACTTTTTCTGTCAGTCTTTGTTTGGATGAATGTGTTAAATTGCACCACTTTCCACCAAATCAAATCTATTAGATACAGAATCTCAAAACGAAAACTGATCTGCCAGTGAATTATCAACCAGATCTGCCTTTTTATGGGCCATTTATGCACAAATAAGTTTCTAGATTGCCTACCTCTTTTTGTTTTGAATAATTTCAAAAGTCTAAATAGGACTGTGATTTCTATCATCCACAGATGAATAAAAGAAAAGCATAGCAGTCACCACTAACAACAGCATTGAAGCACATTTAATACCTTTGTTTAAAACTATCATTCAACTGTTGCTAATAAAAGAATAAATAAAACATGATTCGGAAGTGTGTGCATGTATGATTATCTTTACATTGAGTACAGTTTGATATCATAGATGCAAAATGTTTAGTTATTTAATTCCAAACTTAAGTTCTAACCAAGCTGGTGTGTGTAATTTTTTTCATCTTAAAGGTGGGGTATGAGATCTTGAAAAAACGGTTCCTGCAAGCTATATTTTTGAAAATACACAACCTTGCCTCTCCCTTCAGCCCACCCCTCAAAACCACGCCTTCAAAACACATGAACGAGTCACGAGTCTGTGAACTCGCAGGGGGGAGGGGTGAGGGGGGCTGACGGTTGATTGATGTCAGAATCCAATAGAAGTAACTGTCATCATTACTTCTATTGGTCAGACATTTCCTCTACAATGGACTAAAATATATATTTTTTTCCAAACATTCTATTTTAGTGGGTGCAATGGGGTCGTGAGGAGGTTTTCAGACAATATGATAAAAAATGCTCCAGAAAACATCTCATACCCCACCTTTAATGAAGTAAAATGACAAAAATTGAAGCAATATACATATTTGTTTTATCAATATTAATATTTGTCAAGTGTAACTTACAGTAACTTAACCTACATGTCAAAAGGGAGATTGGGTCTTCTTGTTAACTACTGTATCAATTGCAAGGACATTATGAATTTATAATAATGAGTACATTCATAGTACAGATGAAGAGGGCTCTCCAAGCACAAATTTATTTTCCTTATAATATTTTTGCATTCCTTCTGTTAGAACAATATTCTCTGAGAATTTTAGGAACTGAGAAGACAAGTAGTGGTAGTTCAGAAAGTGAAACGTCCCCCCGTTTCCCCGAGTTCAGCTCCTCAGAACTTCAGGATCTCCTTTTGACATCATAGTCTGCTAAACATTTTAAATGCCTGAGAGGTCTGGACTACAGGCAAACCAGTTTAGCATTTTTGATGCAACAATTTATGTTACCTCTTTCTGTCTTCTGTAGCTTAAGGGTCTCGACTTCATGTCCCAATGTCTTCACTGTGGAGGATGCATTTAGCTCTAGGTCCTGGTTGAAATGCATCAGTGAGGAAAAGTCCTGCCTGCTCTTGGTTTTCAGCTCTAGGTTATCAATAAACAAGAAGTAAATGATGGTTACTCCATGTTTCAGTTTGTATCCACTTTATCCGCTACTTGCCATGCCAAGATGATGTCCCTCAATAAGATGGTGTCTTGTACAATATCTTTAGAGATGGCTTCATTTGGTTTCAAGGGCCCCATCACTGAGTGTTGTGTGCATGCACCTACTGCGTCTGAGTATTCGTTCATTCATATTCGTTGTTCCCAATTCAATTCAATTCAATTCAATTTAGTTTATTTATATAGCGCCAAATCACAACAAATGTTATCTCAAGGCACTTCAATGATATAGTCCAATTCAAGCTAATTAGAGTCTAATTCATTGTAATCAAATCCATTCAATTCAATTCAAAATAAGTCCAATTCAGACATACAATGCCAATTCAAAAAACTATTTCCTTGCTAATGAAACCAACAGATTGCACCGAAACTTCTCTTCAGTCCAATCTCCCGTCCTGAGCATGCATGAGGCGACTGTGGAGAGAAACGACTCCTGTTAAACAGGAAGAAACCTCTGGCAGAACCAGACTCAGGAATAGTGGCCATCCGCCTCGACCAGCTGGGTTTTGAGAAGACAGAAAAGAAGGAACAACAACCACCACTCAAATGATACCTGTTGGGAAAGAGAAACACAATTTAACAACAACTATAATGCCAAATGTACATATTGTCATATGAGGAAATAAAATAAAAGGGGAAGAAAAGAGAGCAAAGTGATAAAGGTGTGATATAGGAGATTGGATATAGGTCGATAATTAGCTAACACTTCCAAATCAAGAGCAGTTCAGTAAATGTTTAATTAAAGCAACTTTAAAAGTCTGTGGTACATATCCTGTCAACAAAGACAGACTGATCAAATTCAATATGGAAGTGTTGATTAAGGGGAAAATCTCCTTGAACAGTCTGGTTGGAATTGGGTCTAAAATACAAGTTGATGGTTTTGAAGAGATATTGCTGTTGTTAGTTCAGAGAGATCAACTGGACAAAAAAAGGTCTAAATACAAATGAGGTTCTAAGGATACTTCTATAGCTGCTGTAGTTGATATATCAGTAATAATAGTGGGAATGATTCCTTCTTGTATTATAAAGTTAAAGGAATACGTGGCTCAACAGAGCTCGGACTCTTTGTCAGTCTGGCTACAGTGCTGAAAAGAAACCTGGGATTGTTCTTATTCTCCTCTTTCAATGATGAATAATAAGCATTTCTAGCTTTACAAAGGGCTTTCTCATAAGTTATTAGACCTATCTTTCCAGACTACTTCAGAGTCTTCTAAATTAGAAAAACGCAATTGTCTCTCCAGCTCTCTCCAGCTTTCTCTCCTTTAAAGCGTGCAGCTGTGAATTATACCAAGGAGCCAAGCTTGGTAGATGCTGCTATCTTCAGTAGTGTGTGCTATCTCAGCTCGTCATATTTTTCAGACGTGTTCCCCATCTGCTCTGTCTGTCAGCTCCAGTTGTGGTACAATCTTTCTTTTTCTGGGTCATATGGGTCAGTATGGATGCTGGTGTTTTTATCAGACACAATTCCCTCCCGTATATGGTATGTAACCTTTTTCCTTTGGTTTGCTGATTTATAAGCATTCAATTTGATATGCTGTTTCCCTATCCATGTGTCATGCAGTCCAACGAACTGTTATTTGCATTTCTTGGTCCGCTAATATCTGATGATAGCTGTCCTTTTTAACCTGCTCAAATCTGTTACGATGATCGGCACTGAACGTCCACTCTGGCACATATTTGTCTCTTTTGATAAATGTCACCACAAGCTCTGTCTTATCTTGATGCAATGCCATACTTATGTAACCCACATAATATAAATGAACTACCTTAATATTATAGATACAGGGACAAAGTTGTTTAAACCAATCATGAAATATATAGCGCCAGTTAGTACCGCCCACCTGTCTCAGATTCCGGGGAAAAAGCACAACGGTGTAGCTGCGAATGCAAAGATCATTACGTTTGTGCTGCATCGTTGAAAAAAGTGCATGAACTGACAAGAATGTTTGTCATTGAGAGTTTTCTTTACTTTTGCATTTTTATTATAGATTAATGTGTACTGTTTTGAGTTATTTAATGCATAGCTTTTTTGTATAGAGTTTTACTTTAAGTTTTCAATGGATTTAAACGTTTTAATGTTTTCGTTGTTTGCGAAGAGATTTTATGTAAATTCACAAACTGCACTGACAAAATCCTGTATAAGACATTTTATTTTATTTAGTTTACATATTTCATTCATAAACTGATATCAATGCAGAATACTGGATTGACTGGATAAAGACATGTTAAACACTCTGTAGAATGGATTTTAAGTAATTCATAGAAATTTCTTTGAACTTGTCAGTTGTCAGGTCACTGCCCCCCCACTCCACGTTGATATCGTGGAAAGAGACTACAATTTCTTCTGTAATCATTGAATGTATTTTTTCTGCAACCTTCAGTGTGATAGACAACTTCTTTTATTTCTGAGAACTGTGGACTTAAACTAACTGACAATTCTCTTTAATTTTGGACTCAAAGTTTTACTCATTATTTGGGTCTGACTTGGTGTATAGGTAATCCTCCATCCAGCATTCCTCGATTGCATATTCAAACACAAGGGTGCTACAACTAAGTTCTTTCATGAAAAAAAAACAACCGTAAGTCTGAGCTTCTCTCCTAAAAACTCACAAAATCTAACATCTGAGTTTTAGGTGTGGTCTAATGTATATGTGTGTGTGTGTGTGTGTGTTTGTTTGAAATTCAGGATTTAGCAGCTATAAGAGTAGGTGAACAAAAACAAAGAAAAATATGTTTTCTGTTCTGTTGCTGTAGGCAGATGGCTTCTTCATGCTTCCAGCACTTTACCCTTCAGCATTGCCTTTGTCCTCTCTATCCATCCTTCTGTCACATCTCTTGTATTCATTCCTTTTACCCCCAAACTCCCTCTTCTACCTATTCTCTGCCCAGGTGAGTAATGTTATGTTAGTACAATGGTCTATTGTGTTATATTGAGCTGCCCACATCCTGCTCTCCATCTCTTTCTTAATTTCTTCCTGCTTCGGGATTCTTTAATCTCCTTTTCTCACTCTTGTCCTATATCACTATCTGTTTTGGTTTTTATATATATATATATATATATATATATATATATATATATATATATATATACACTCTCCAATGGATTGTAAGGTAGGCTGGATTGATGAATAATGTCAGGATGCTTGGATACATTCAATAAATACATAAACCTGTGAAAGGTAACCAGGGAACAAAAGGGGAATGGTGGGAGTGTTCAGAAAAAACAGGAGAACATTAAACGAGGAAGATGAGGGATGAATGCACAAGTTTATGTAAAACAATCAATTTGATATCAGGATTCATGGAATGATCAATTTTCGTCTAAAGAATTAAGGGAAGAACACAGAAGAGGACAAAAAAGAAAATGGATGGACTGGAGTAGAAATGGGACCTTCAGAATGACAGTCTTGTGGACGGAAAAAGGACAGAATCGAGTAGGGAGAGATTGCGTGAAAGAAAAAAATGGATAGAGTTGTGAATAATGACTGGTCAGTGTTACGACCTTAATCAATGCTTGATTAATATTAATTTGTTTATCCCTGGTGGAGGGGTGGGGCTAACCCATCACTTTCTCCTGAGATTGATTGGGGAAAGGGCACCAAGGGCGTGCTAATATAGCAACACACAAACACTCAATTTCCTCTCTGTAGCTTCCTCTCTTTCTTTAGAGCATTCACACACACTCACGAACAGTTGCAGCGTCACTCATGCATACTATGTGCTGACATTGTGTATGAACTTTCAAGACCCCAGCTTATGAGGCCTTCTGCATTTTAACCTCCCAAACATGCACACGCATACAGAATCAAAGGTGATGCTGGCTGGTGAAGCTGAGCTTTCCTTTTACTCTTCTGGTTGCTAAAGTAGTATATAAATTAGATCGTGTTTAATAAGGATTTCTTTTTTGTGGTTGTGAATGACACGTTACATTCATCTTGGGCCATGATTTTCTCTGAGCTGTCTCCTGCAAGTAAAAGCCAAAGTGATGTTTACTCTCATCCTGTCTTACTTCTTCTGATGGTTCAGGTATTTTTTTTCTCTCAACTCTATTCAATCAGAGGAGCGTTGTTATCTTATAGTTGGCATGACTTGGTACCATGAAGCAAAACAGTGTGGTGCCAGGCAGGAAACCAAAGTTGTGAACTGTGGTTTTCGACTTCCTACTCAAGGGCAGTTTTAAACCTGGAAATGTGGCATTGTACTTCAAGACGATTCAGAGGCACACACTCGTACCTCTCGAACGTTGTTAAGGGGTTGTAATTTTCTCAATGCCGACTGCTTTTTTTTGTTCTCTTTTGCTGTTCTCTTTTTTACTTACTTTGAAGTCTTCCCGATTAAGGCCAAGTTGTGATCTTGAAGTGACAGATAGGCTTGTCCATGCATGTGGGACGAGCTCTTGTGACCTTGGTGGACAGCTGCAGAAAGCATTTGAAGATTTAGGGCTTATGTTTAATAGAGGCTTTTATATTGGGTGGACTGCAGATGTATGGCTTATTGGCCTTACACTGATAAATTACAAAGAGTAGAACAAACTGATACTGTGATATGGTGAGCAGGGAGGAAAAGTCAGAGTTAAAACAGGCTGACAAATACACCAGTATATAAAGAAATTTAGAAAGGATGTCCATGGAACAGTGCATAGAATACAAAGCACGCACAGGCAGATGATCCGTCTACCTGTGCAGGTGTTTACGCATTGTATGAAGTTCTGTGTTGGTTACTCGAAGCAAGATTTTAATCTGCTAGGCTTTTGGGGAATATTTTGCAAACTTTTGTTTGGGCAGCAGAATAAGGTCTTTGGACAAATTATGGCATCAAATTTCCAGATTGTTGAACAACAGAGCTGGTGATATATTTTCAAGCTAGTCCAAAAGTTGATAAACACAAAAGATCATTTAATGGACTTTATCAGACACATTTGTGAATTGAGAAAATTGTCCGATACATTCTGGGTGGTGAGGTCTGGGAAAAAATCTTCTGTGCCTACAGCCATTGGACAATCCTAAATTTAACTAAGCACTGAATACTGCAGTGAAAAAGCAGTGAAAGAGTCAGTCAAACAAGATTCATATGTGTTTTCTAGCATATTCAAACTGTAACAACATGGAAACTTTAAGAACCAAATATAATTTTGTGAGTAAGAAATAAGCCATGTGGCTTTTTTATGACCTTAGTTGAGATCTCAGTGCAGCTTTTGACACTATTGATGCTAAACTGATGCTGAAAAACTTGTCTATGCATTTATAACATGTAGGCTGGACTGCTGCATTGCTATCTTAGCTGGCTGTACAAGTAATTCTATTAACATATTTCAGTTCCTTCAAAATGCTGCAGCCAGAGAACTGACCGGTACTGCCAAGAGGGATCACATCTCTCCAGTCTTGCCCTCTTTACATTGCTCCCTGTAAAGTCTAAGAAAGACTTTAAAATCCTTCTTCCAACATATAAAGTCCTCAATGGCCTAAGTCCTAATCATCTAAAATATCTTATTATTTCCTATCGCCCCACAAGATCACTCCGCTCTCAGCATTTTTTACTTGTCGTTCCCAGAATTACTAGGACTAGAATGAGAGGCAGAGCCCTGTGTGTCTAGGCTCCCCAAACCAACTACCTGCTTGGGTGTGGAACACTGACACCCTCTCTGCTCGAAACGTACGTTTTTGAAAGAGCCTATTCGTAATTCATTGAAACGTTTTGATATGCCTGTGATCTACTTGTTTTAGTATACCTTTCTGTTTATTTTTTCTACATCCAGAATTAGTTCATTAATGCATTCAACCATTCATTCATTTATGCTTTACCTCTTGCTTTTATTGCCATTTTGATTGCTTTCATGAATACTCTTTCACTTAATATACTTTTACTTTGTACAGTACTTTGGGTTACACTTGTGTTTAAAATATGTTATATAAATAAAGTTTAGTGGAGTTGTCAAAGACTTCTTTTAAAATGAAGTCTTTGACATCTGTCATCATTTAAAATCAACAACTGTTAGTATGACAGTATAGAAAGAATTTTCCAGAGGTGGCAAAGCCATCCTGGAAACTTCTAAACAGCTTAGGTCTCATATTTAGGACCATTTCACCAAATGACACTGCAATGGTCAGTTGTCAGGCAATGTAAAGATATCCCTGTCTCCATGTTTTTTTTTTAATGATTCAACACCTTGAATTAGAGTCAGATGTTTAACAGCTCCTTTAACTGTGTTATTTTTTCAATCAATGATATGGAAATGTGGACTTCTGAGTAATCTAAACTAACAAAACACCTAAATGAGCAACAGCTATGTTTGGTAACAGAGCTATTAGTAAAGGTTCTTTACTAAACTTGAAGCTTGGTTTATATCATTTTTAAAGTGATCGATATGTTGTAGAGACTACTGACCTCTCTCGTGCTGGAGAACTATGTAGGTTCAGATTTTATGTCCTAATTATTTTCCCTCAACTTTGCATCATGACTTGTTAACAGAATAGTGTAATGAACCATGTTTTCCATTGTGGCAACTCCACAATGGAAGTTTAGCAACTCATAGTAAACTTTGGTGAAAAAAAACTACCGGTACTTACATATATATCACATAATTACAAAAAATGTATGTGTGTATGTATATATATCAGCTAAACTCTCTCTCTTTGTAAGCCACATGGAGAGGACATGAATGCCATGACTGAGTGTGTGACTGACTATATAAACTTCTGTGTGGACAACACCATCCCCACCAGAACAGTGAGATGCTTCCCTAATAACAAACCCTGGATCACCAGTGAGCTAAAGAAACTATTGAACAAGAAAAAAAGAGCCTTTAGGGAGCGAGACAGGGAGTTACTGAGGAGTATACAGAAGCAGCTCAAAGTCAAGATCAGAAAGAGCAAGGAGGTGTATAGAAAGAAGCTTGAGAGTAAACTGCAGAGGAACAATATCAGAGATGTGTGGTCAGGAATGAAGAAGATCACAGGCCTCAAGCAGAGGGAGGATCGGATGGATGGAAGTCTGGACAGAGCAAATGAGCTGAACACATTCTTCAACAGGTTCAGTTCAGGAACAAGCTCACCATCCTCCCCTCCTGTTCCCAGCCAAAGAGACATCCCACCCTCCTCTGACTCACAGCTTTCCTATAACATCTCCACCTCCACCTCAGTCATGGATTCTTCTGCTTCCACTAGTTTGTCTTCAACCCAATCAGGAGATGCTGCTGTCCCCTTTGCCTCCCCCTCCCACTTTTCTGTTTCTAGAAGTCAGGTGAAGAGGCAGTTGGAGAGACTGAACCGGAACAAGGCTGCAGGTCCAGATGGTGTCAGCCCCCGAGTCCTGAAGGCCTGTGCAGAGCAGCTCTGTGGGATTCTGCAACACCTTTTCAACCTTAGCTTGACCCAAGAGAAGGTACCACTGTTGTGGAAGACATCCTGTCTGGTTCCGGTACCAAAGAAAACTCACCCTTCAGACATCAATGACTACAGACCTGTTGCCCTGACATCCCACATCATGAAGGTCCTGGAGAGACTCCTGTTGACCCACCTGTGTAAGCAAACCAGCACATATCAGGACCCCCTGCAGTTTGCTTATCGCCATGGAGTTGGAGTTGAAGACGCTATCATACACCTGCTTCAACAAACCCACTGTCATCTGGACAAAGCAGGCAGCACTGTGAGGATCATGTTCTTTGATTTCTCCAGTGCATTTAACACAATCCAGCCTGATCTGCTTCGTCTGAAACTCCAGAAGACTCAGATGGAGGCCTCAACAATCACCTGGATTAATGACTACCTGACAAACAGACCACAGTTTGTCAGACTGAAGAATTGTGTGTCTAACCAGGTGATCAGCAGCACAGGAGCACCACAGGGGACTGTACTCTCACCATTCCTTTTCACTCTGTACACTTCAGACTTCCAGTACAAGTCAGACTCCTGTCATCTACAGAAATATTCAGATGACTCTGCAGTTGTCGGGTGTATCAGAGATGGACAAGAAGCTGAGTACAGAGAGCTGGTGGACCGCTTTGTGGCATGGTGTGGGAACAATCATCTCATCTTGAATGTTAACAAAACAAAGGAGATGATTGTAGATTTCAGGAGAAACAAGGTCAGATCAAACCCTGTTTCCATCATGGGAGAAGAAGTGGAGGTGGTTGAGGAATATAAATACCTTGGTGTTCACGTGGACAGACTGGACTGGAGACACAACAGTGAAGCAATCTACAAGAAAGGACAGAGCAGACTGTACTTCTTGAGGAAGCTAAGGTCCTTCAAGGTTTGCAACAAGATGTTGCAGATCTTCTACAAGTCTGTTGTTGAGAGCGTCATTTCCTCTTGCGTCATCTGTTGGGGCAGCAGCATCAGAACCAGGGACCTAAAAAGACTCAACAACCTGATAAAGAAGGCTGGTTCTGTTCTGGGGACGACTGTGGAACCTCTGGAGACAATAATGCAAAGAAGGATTTTGCATAAAATCAAGAGAATTATGGACAACCCTGAACATCCTCTCCATGAGACTGTTATCGGAAAACAGAGTCTCTTCAGTCAAAGGCTTCTTCAGTTTGGATGCAAAACGGACCGCTACAGGAAATCTTTCCTGCCTACAGCCATCAGCATCTATAATAACTCCTTGATTTAATAGAGCTACATCAACATTTTATTTCCCTCCGGGATAAATAAAGTATTTTTGAATTGAATTGAATTGAATTGAATATATGTATGTAGATATAGACATAGATGCACACACACATGTATATATTAGGGCTGTCAAAATTAAGTCAAATTTTTTGACGCAAGATTAACGTGGATCGCTGGTCCGCTCCATAATTTGACAAATCAGGAAGGGTTTTGGCCTAATCTTGTGGATGGCAAGCTAAATTGTATAAAGAAAAGGGTCTTTTGAATGGCAAGTTCATCTTTAAAACCCTGCCAGATGGTTCTCTCGACAGGACCAAAGTTGCCAAAAGTATTGTTCTTCTTCCCATTCCTTTCTCGAACAATGTGTGGTGTTTTGTTATGTATTAGCACTTTATGTGATTGAATTTGAAATTTTTTTTAAATTTCTCTTTTTCTTTAGTAAGTGCAGTAAGATATACTTCTGTATATTGGAAACATTGGTATGATTGCCTCCTAAAAGATTAGGAGTGTTTTTATTATTATCTTTTTATGAATGTTCTTTTTATGTACTTTTATAATTGATTGTTTTTCTATGTGATCTGGACTACAAGTCTTTAATAAATCTATCTTTCTTTTGTATATACAAATAGTTACATACATTTTCTTTTTTATACATGTTCGAAAATAAAAATCTATCTATCTATCTATCTATCTATCTATCTGCCGTTACTGTCAATGTGAATTGAGTTATCACCGGAGTCTTAAATATCACAAGTTTGCAACAGAGACACCTGGACAACTCCACCTACGCCAAGGTTAGACACAGTTACAACGTGTGAAATTATTTTCTTAAAGTGTGAATGTTACACACAGGACAGAATGTTACATTCAGGTCAATATGCCCTTCTGTTGCTTGTTGGATGAAGAATGTTCTGGACAGTATTTATCAGGACAATTTGTTTGGGTTGTTATAAAATGCATTTGCATAAAGAAAGCATGTTGATAAGAGTATTAAAAAAATTTAAGGTGCATTTAGAACATATTGAAATGTATATTAAAACATTTTGTGATTAATCACAAGTTAACTATAGACAATCTATGGATAATCATGATTAAATTTTTCGATCAATTGACAGCCCTAATATATAAATATATACCTATTAAACCTGAAGGCTAATTGGCCACAAAAGATGTCAAGCTTCTTAGTGGTTTGTCATTTTACCTTTTATTCCTAGGAGAAAAAAGAAAGGGAGAGGCTGTAAGAAAAAACGTTACAAACTTCGTGAGCGTATCTGTATGTCCGTACTTTAAGCAAGTGTTGCCATTTGTATTTGCGTTTTTCAGGCTACAGGAAGTGAGGATGTGGAGGAACATGTCTGGTCCAATGAAAGCTGGTATTGCTCAGCGCACTCCCATTTTTTAAGCTAACTAATAGCAGCCTGTTGGCCCTATAAATCAAAGTAACACGGATAAAAATGAAACCATCAGCAAGATGGAGAGGAGAGCACCATGCCAGGACATCATTTTAATATAGTTTTGTGTATGTGTGTGTGTGTGTGTGTGTGTGTTTTTCAAAAAAAAAAGGCAAGAGAGAAAATAAAGATATAGGAGAATTCTGCTATTAGGGGTTTATACGGATGTGTGTGTTCAAGGTCTGTCTCTGTGTGTGCTTGCTGGTCTGTCTGTGAAAGGCTGCCTCTTTTCTTGGCTTATCTGTCTTTCTGCCAGAAACACATTATCAGACATGATATTTAAACAACACCTGTTGGCTGTTCAGTTTCATTCTCCCAGAGATCAGTATTCTCACCAGTCTCCTCAATCTTTTTTTCTCCATGGGACAGATATGTCTCAGAAACAGCAAGTAGGCAATGTGACAAAATACGACCAAATGAGCCACAGGGAGGATTGTAAATTTCACCAGATTTGTATGCTGCTCAAATCCTGAAAACTGTGACACCAGATGGGTTATTTTACACTGCTAAAGCCTAAAAAAAATAGCTGCTTGTTAATTTGGTATTTATGGTTGTGAATTTGCTCAACATGTAGAGTTTGACAGTCATGAGAGAATCACCGGGCTATATTCTGAATAAATGTACTATCTGTCAATAAAGCAGAAAGTTTTAGGGGAGTTTTATCAGTGTGAATGATAAGTGATAATATTCCCATTTGTACAATGGAGTTTGGTTTAAAGAGGTCAGATAGAGTCAACAAACCAACAGTAAATGGGACATATGGGTTGTAACTCATATTTCATATTGTAAAAATCTCATTTACTGTTAATAAATGTCAGCAATTATGAGACACACCAGCACACGTTGTCTTTTTTCGTCTTGTAAATGTGTAACTTAACAGAAGAGGACAATCGTTTTAAAGTAAGAATAAATGCCAACCCGACCACATGGCAGAATTTATCTCTACACTGACCCACGGTGCCAAACATCGCAGTTTAATAGCAATGGCTCAAAAATTGTACCGTAACTATGTCTTTATCTCATTTCTCTTTTTGTATACAGACACGAAGGTTACGCCACGGTGTAGAGGTTTAGTGTTCATCGACAAACTCGCTACATGGTAACTCTGCCATGTGTTGCTTCTGGATGATGTACTTCAACACGCTGTTGCACACTGTTAATTTGTTCAATTATTGGGAGGTGAAAGAGGAAATTGCTGAGAACCCTTTATTACAACAGGGCCATAGATTTAAGAGCCATCCAACACAACTTTTCAAAAACTCCTTTCATTTCTCTACAACACCATCCCTCTCAAAGAGTTTGGGTTAGGATTTAAAACTATATGTTTGGGGTTCAAACATTTAGATATTTGCGCATTGCCATTACAGTAATGACTCGTGGTCATTTCCTTATAGAAAATAACAGCCTTCACATGAGTTATTTTCTTCTGATTTTCAAACCTTAATTTTGAAAATGCAATATTTTTTTGCACGTGGACAAAGTAACTGATTAGAGCGTTTCATGTGAGACTGCTCATTCCATTTAGTCAAGGTGGATAAGAACACCTCATTATGACCGACAGCATGAGAATAATTTAGTTGACTTTTCCTATCTATATTTTTTATTCTATAGAAGATGGGAGACTGACCTAAAGGAGCCCTAAGAGTTTTTTCAGCCAATCCCCAGGCAGTATTTCTTAAGCCATTTGTTTGCTCGATCTCCCATTATCCAGGGTTTGCTGTCACTCAACATTATAGTGGCTTTTTGATTGGTAAAGCAAATGCTTTCAAGATTAGCAATGCTGCTTTCCTAAGTATTGGCTGCTTTTCCAGGGTGCAACGTTTAAAAAAATGATGTCATGCAAACACTTTCACGCTTTCAGGTAGATCTGAAGTCCTGATATGTAAGATAAGGTGCTGTCTTCGTCGAACCTCAACAGACCTATCCACCTGGCACAGTTTGTTCCCCCGGAGGGGGACGACAGGTTACGACTACTGTGCCCTGTGCAGGCTCTGAGAGCCTACGTGACCGCGACTGCCGGTATCAGGCAGTCGGAACAGCTCTTCCTCTGCTATGGTGGCCCTCGGAGGGGCTGTGCGCTCTCTAATCAGCGACTGTCCCACTAGGTGGTGGACGCCATCACCCAGGCATATAAAGGAAGTGGGCACCCCCCGCCAGCTGGGGTGAGCTGCCACTCCACCAGAGCTGTCTCGACATCATGGGCAGCCCTACGGGGCGTTCCCCTGGAAGACATCTGTGAGGCAGCGTCATGGGCGTCACCGAGTACCTTCTCCAGGTTTTATCGAGTGAATGTTGCCACTCCCCATCCGTTGGCTGTGGTCCTGCTGCCCGACTCTGCTGCTTCCTCTCAGTAAAGTGAGTAGGTGCTGGATTCCTCGTGACTTTTCTGGTATGAGTCATCCAATGCTTGAAAGCACCGCCTCTGGCGGTCAGTAAGGATGAAATAGAATGAAAGTTACGTATGTAACTACGGTTCTATGAATCCTGGATGACCGCCAGAGCGTTCTGTCACTCAGAATCCTTGTGTACTCACGAGAAGATTCTGTAGGAACAGATCTGCTGATGTCACCGGAAGATTTAGGCTCTCCGGGGTCATCAGGGGGTCACGAGTGACTTTGTTGGTATACACACTAGACCTGCGCATGCACGAGATGTATCATTCAGTGCTTGAAGCACCGCCTCTGGCGGTCATCCAGGATTCATAGAACCGTAGTTACATACGTAACTTTCGTTATGCTCAGAGGTCGGGCGCAGAGTAGGGGAGAGTGCAAATGGCATCCAAGTTCAGTGCCAGTTAAGAGATGACCAAAAAGATATCCAAGAAGCAGTAAGTTTTTCCAGCTGTAGTCTTCCTCCGATGTAGGATGTATCTCTCGAGCTGACAGAGGAAAGCCCTTGGATTACTGTTACTGAGGAGGAGGAGAGAAGCAGCTTCAGGCATCTTATGTGAAAAATCCTATTAAATAATCCTATGTGAAAGCCCTTTTATGCATCTTGTGACGAAAGGGTGTGAACAGACATTACTTAATTTCAATGAGTCAAAAGCCCAAAACGAGGGGACCTACGCTTCTGGTGTGTTCTGTTTTCAACTTTTTTTTCCTAAATAAGCTTCGATAGATGTAGCACAAATAGCTGCTGTATGATATGGTGCGACAGTCACTAATACACACAATAATTGCTTCATAAGATTCTGAACTACTTGCCATAACCACAAACCTGCTCTTGCAGTGAGCACCAGGAAAACACTCAGTAGATTTTTTTCTATTCTCGCTCTGCCCCCGTGGAACTCTCCTAAAGCTGTTACACGAGGCAGGTGGTCTCAGATGTAATTTTTGTGATGCCTGTTATTTAATGGTGGCTATCAAAGAAATCGACTCTGTTACTGCCAATCGTAGCAGATTCCTATTAAGAGCAACATGTAGAGACAATTATCTCAATCTGAAATTAGCAAAATGTGTCATTTGGTAGGTAATTATGAACCTTAAAGACATTGGACGACTGCTCTGCCAAAAGGAAAAAGCTCAAAAGAGAATGTGTTGAAAGAGGAAGACTTGAATGAACTGATGACTCTGGGCAAATGGAATTTATCTGCAGTTACCCTAAGTCGTGCTTGCTCAGGAATATTGTCTGGTACAGTCCCTGATTGAAGAGTGATAATACACAGATCACAAAAATGTTAACAAGAAATTTGGTGTGGATAAAAGATATCAGAAGCCTGTCAGGGCTCTCAGCATGCTAGAAAATGTAAATTAACATTGAAAAGCATTTATGGTGACACTGTAAATTTATGATTATATTACAGGAGTTTCATGTGTGTGCTGAAAAAAAAAGTACAAAGAAATTAAGTACCATGAGTGCAGAATTCAGGAGCAATATATGCTTTTGTCAGCAGTTGGAAGTCAGAAAACATCTCACTGCTGAACTGAGATAAAAGAAAAAGTTTCTTTATATATTAAATTACCCTAAAAAATAATCCTGCCTCAAAATTAACTTCTAGTGACTCACTAAAAATCTTTCTTAAAACTGAAAAATATTACCAAATTAAGTCTTAAAGGTAGGGTAGGAGATCCTGGATTTTGAGTCCAGCGAAGCTGCATTTTGAAAATACACAGGTAAAATTCCCAACCCTTTTCTTCACTTTCCCCCCGAAGCCACGCCTCTAGAGTACATGAACGCGCACGAGCACGAAGGTGCTCGAAGGTATTTAGTATTTAGTATATGATAACTATACGTTTAATAATGCTAGGTGCTAGCCAAGCTGGCTCTAGTTTAGCTTCCTGCCAAGCTTCTGGACACGCGTAATTCGTTCACGGAGCAGGGTACGCGCACAGGGGGAAGGAGGGGGAGGGAGGAGCAGATAGCAGTTTGTTAGACGGCATCAGAATCCAATCATTGTTAACGGTCCATTCAGTATGATTGGATAGTGTTTTTCCTAGATTGTACGTTCTAGAGGCCACTAAAACTTTTCATATTTGTGTCAAAACTTTTAATTAATTGGTTGCAATGGGGGTGTGAAGAGTATTTCAAGCAATATGTAAAAAAATGTTCCAGAAAAAGATCCCCTACCCCACCTTTAAGTCTCTTATGTACAATTTCCTCTAGTAATGTCTGCAAAAAGAACTGCGCTAAAGTTGAATACACTCATATTTCCTTTCGGTTAAATTTCTTAGATTATCAGATATACATAGACAACTCTCCATATGAGTGATGTGTTATAGTAGCTTTCCTTGCTAATTACCTCTGTTTTTATGTGTTCATGGTTTTCATATTGACGATGGAAGTAAAGTAACTCCAATTCACCCTCCAGAGACAGATTCACCTTTACAGATTTGCAGTAACTCATATTCACTTGACTCGGTGTCTATATTTTCTTGAATAAACTTTTTTTGTACATTTTCTCAATCCTGCATGAATGAAGTCATTTTTTTCTCGCCATCACTTTGCAAACCCAAAAGGACGTGAACATTTTGCATATCAATCCACTCAACTGAGCAGTGCGGTTAAATGGATTTACCCCATAGAGCATGCAAATACATTATCCTGGAAAACTAAGATAATACCATAAGATGGATTACACATTGAACACAAGTATTAAGAAACATTATGTTGCTTAATATGTGTACCTTGTGTTTATTGTTTGGGCTTTTTTGTTTTGTAGTCACTTAAGACTAACAGCTGTCTTCTAAGGACCACCGTTGGACCAACTTTTAAGAAAAAAAAAACATAAAAATGAAAAGCAGTGTGTGCATATTGATTGACCTCATTTGATCTGAATTTCTAGCACCTGGTGCTGCTAGTTACCATCAGAAGTCACATCATTAGTGGAGGCCCTCTGTTCACTGTGTCAGAGGGAAACCATTATAGACCTGTTGTGAAAGGTACCAGAGTCTACAACCATCATGCCATTAAAGCTGCAGTCTGCAGGATTTGTTGTTGTCATACGTAAATTCCTAATTTTTGGCATTTTAAGAGTTTACATGATCTATCATAATGCTTGAAGTTGAAAACGGTGACCTCCATAGTCGCAAAATGCAAGAAATGCTTATTTTTTAACCGAAAAATAAAAAGTTATTCAACTTCCTGTCCCGCCCCATCAAAACACATGAGAACTCTTGCACGTCTATGTGCACGCCAGATGCGCGCACACGACTCCTCATTCATTAACTCACCTGTCATTTGCGATCATGGAAGACACAGTAAGTAGACTAGCCCGTAATGAAGTTCAATAGTCTAGATAAATAAGCGTGGGGACGAGCCTACCTTGTATCGCGTGTGCACAATCGGTGATTGACAGGCAGCAGAGCCCAGCTCGTAACCTGATTGGTTACCTTTTACCGGTCCGGTCTGCAATTTTGTAAACAAACCTGCTGGCTTTGGAGGGACCTAGCGGGACATATAGGGGACCTAGAGAACAATTTTTTTTTTGTATTGGGGTATTTAATGTACTACTTTCAGAATCCCCGGACAGTTCCAGGCATTATGCTTGAAAAAGAGTTGCAGACTGCAGCTTTAAGAGAGCAGTGTAATGAAAACTAAGGAGCTGTAAAAAGCACGTCAGGGACCACAACATACCAGTAAAGAGAGGTCAGACCACCAAGACTCACTGACCAGGCCGGAGGGCTGTTAATTAGAGGGGTATCAAATGGACCAAAAGTAACCGTGGATGAGATGGAAAATTCCTCAGCGGAGGTAAATCTGTTTCAATCTGCGAGAGAATTAAGACGGGGGACTTGGGGTTCACTGTTCAGAATGACAATGACCCTAAGTGTACTGCTACAGCAACTCAAGTGGTTTGAGGGGACACAAATCTCTCAGAATGGTGTACTCTTAATCTGTGATATGTTTTAAAGACTGCTGCATGCCAGCAGAGACCATCCAGCTTCAATGAGTTAGAACAGCTGTCGTGAGGAATGGGCAGAAATCCCAGGGATGTGCCAGGCTACAAAGAATTTTTAATTGAATGTTTTTTGGGTTTTTTTATTCCCTTTTACCTATTGGGACTATTTTGTCCAACATACTTTTCATTAGACAGGCAGCAGTCAGTTATCCATTTTCCATAACTGCTTAATCCTATTCAGAGTTGCAGGGGACCTGAAGCCTATCTCAGCCATCATCGGGTGAGAGGTAAGGTACACGCTGAACAGGTCACCAGTACAACACGGGGCCAACATGGAGACAAATTAGACAAACAGCCATGCACACACTCATCCCTACAATCAATCTAAGTTGACATCTATGTGTTTTGGTAACCATAGAGAACCAACACATGCAAACTACACACTGGAGTGGTTCCAGCTGAGGAGCCAGGAACCATTTTGCTGTGAAGCATGACAGGATTTAATGTAAAAAAAAATACACCATAAGAGAGGGGGAAATTCTTTCCCAAGACACTGTAACACAGAGTCAAACTGTGTGCCTCATTGTGGAGACAACGGTAGGAAACACCACTGATGAGGGATTGTGCAACAAAGTATGTATCATCTTTGAAAACCAGATAATGAAATGGATCACACTTTAATGATTCACCGTAGACTTTAACCTATATTAAAAATATAGTCAATTGTTTTCCTCAAGTATAGTGTAGTATTTAAACACATTTCATGGACATTTGGGAAACTGGAGTTATTCTTATAAACCAGCAAAAAAAGTCTGCATTAGGAGACTGGAGGGGTTTGCTAGCGGAGTTACATATAAAGTAGCTCTGTGAGCTAAAGAAAACACTTTGATTCCTCATGTGACCAATTCTTTATTTTTATTTTTTTTACTTATTCTACTTTTAAACTTCACATTTATTTTTGAAGCCATAATTTATTCACCTTGATAAGTTTATTCATTAAAAATGCATTGGTTACACAATCATCATTGCGACAAAACTGTGACATATACATTTTTACAAATATTTAATCTGGTTCTTTTTTATGTTCTCTGCGTTCCTCTTGTTTGTGTTTAATTGACGATTACAATTCCAACTTGACCTACCCTACCAGTAGGATGATATTTTATTCCATATTACATTTTTTTTGTTCCATGGCATACCAGTTGACAAGTTGCCCCACACACACAAACTCCAACTGCAAAAACATTACATGTTTCCCCAGCCACCTCTCCACCTTAGTGTCTGCATTCTTTGCCAGCATTTTCATTATCTTGCATCTTTTCCTGCAATGCTTTACTCCTTGAAAGTTCATTAAATTAATTTGTTCTTGTCTTGTCTGATTCACTTGTGTCTGCATCTTTGTACAGTTTTGTATTCACATAATAATAATTATACTCTCCTGAGGAAGACTTGGAAACTATTGACTTTGACATGACCCACTAGATGCTCGAGCTTATTTACATCGACTTGTTCTGTGGAAGAGAGTCAGTTTTCCATTTCCAGTTTTGATTTGCATTTCGAAGATAGAAGAAAATGTGATCAAAAATGGTGATATTGAAAGGAACCTCTGGTGATCCACGGTAAAATGTATATTTGTTGGGAAATATTGAAACAAAGTGACTCACCAGCTGTCTCCAGCTGTCAAACTCACCTGCACCTTCCCAGAAATGATAAAACATTTCAGATATTTCCAGAGATTATAGTAATTCCTTAAGAAGAGTAGTCTCCATTTTTCAGTTGTGCATGTCCACTGCATATTTTTGTTGTCATTTTTCTGTCTTTCTTTTTACCTCCCGGTGGTAAGAGCTCTAGTTTCTGATAAGGACAACTATGTTTTCTATTGAGTTACAACTCCAGCTACAGCCCACCACCCTCTGGTGACACTAGGCAGCCAATTCACTTTTAACTGGTCTGTGGAATCATGTCTGATTCACTTTTCTTCTTGGCAGCTTTTCAAATGATACCTTCATATTTGATTTGCTAGGAAATGGAAACCCATCCACTGTCAGTTCTCAGCTGGCTGCCTGAAGCGTGCACATTTGTACAGATCCATACACATGTCTGAGTGCCATGTGTACGTGTACACATATACTTAAAGTAAGCACATGCCTTATGTAAAACTCCAGCAATATATTATGCATGTGTATGGATGTGACCACATGCACCAATTCAAATTAGATTCTAAGCAGGCTTTGAAATGACGACCCCAGACGAAATCTATTGATTAGCCAATCTGTATGCACAGCTTTTCTATAGGTAATTTCCAATGCAGGTACACCAAACAGAATTATAAATATGAACATTTTGAGCCAGGTCAGACTCTTTTTTGAAAACTGGACTTTGTCTTATTACTTTTCTTCATTGCTTTTGCTTTATTCCACTTCATTCTTTTGTCTTTGTGTTGTTTCCACTGTGTGTTTCTACAGATTTACAACATCAAAGAAAAAGTGCCAAAATTACATATTTGTTTCATTTGTAAAGACTCTTTTCATTTTCACATCATTTTATTTAATGAAACATACTAATTAATAGCAACAAATATGTTCTTAAACAATTACAAGTGATTTTTTTTTTTGTTCCAAAGATTTTAAAATTTAATCTACAGCACAACATCAGTCTCCCAATTTTATATTTGTTGTGTAAACCACAATAATAACGAAATGTTAAAGTCAATGCTAAATATCAACTTCATGTTCAGAGTAATGAGCTTACTATTTCTCTTCATTTTCAGATCTAGAATGATCCTTTTCCTCCATTCTCTGACTGGCCTCCACTAATTTTTTAATTTGCATTTTAAAATGTCATCTGTTAGGTCAATGCCGCCTCTGTTCTGTGACATTTCTGAGAGGTTTGGTGTGACTCAGAAAGAAAATAAATTGTACTTGACCGGTCTTCCCATCCGGAGTTTGGCAAAGTTAACAATTTTCTTTTGAGTGGTGATAATAATGTGAGTCGGCAGTAAGAAGGCAAAGTTAAAGCACTGTGACACTGATGTGGTGGTAACTAGTTCTTCTTGAGTTAATCTAAAACCGGTGTCATAGATAGGTTCATATTACCATGATGTTTTTTCTCGCCACTTGTTAACAGGAATGCACAAACACCAAACCTATTGGACTTGTGGAGCAGAAACTAAGAACCCATTCAATTTGTTGACACAAATCAGTATCACTGTGTGTGCTTTGAATTAAATTGCAATACAGGTCACTGCCATTGGTGACGTTTCCTGGGGGCCCCATATGTTTGCAATATTAGAATTTCGTTTACTTTTAGGATATAAAATTGTGCTTGTTTGATTATGCAAAATGCTTAATTTTGTTTTACTCTACTGTAATCTTGAGAAATGTGACTAAGATGTGTGTGAGTGTGTGTAAAGCACATTGTGTGTACATAATGTTAGTTTTCCATTAAATACAGAGGCAAGAACATGAACTCAACTGCTATAAAGAAAGAAAAATTAAGAATTGCATGTAAATATCATAACAGGTGGCTCTCTTCTCTCTTGTTAAATTCTGTATAATTGTGCACTCAGGTTTTGTGTTGCGTCTGCACTTATGAAGGGGAGATGTAGCATGGATGCGAGGATTTCTACCACTGCCCAAAATAGCATGCAATCGAAAAGCAGGCCAGTTTTTATAACAGCAAGTTTTTGTTTCACTTCAGTTTTCTACAACAACGTGTGGGAAATGTGTGATTTTTTTATTTACGGGTTCGCCTTACAGAGCCTCTGTTGGAAGTTGTGGGAAGCCGGTAGTCTAAAATTGAGTTTACGTAAATATAAATTTTCAGGCCTTCGAATATTACGGCTTCATCCTTTTCATGTGGTGGTTGGTTGCGAATTTGATAGTGCAGCTTCTGCAGAGAGGCATAGATGAAATTAAGAGAGAAAAGAAGCAGAGGTGTGATGCAGAAAGATTGAGGATAAAAAGCAACAGAAACAAAATAATATAGTACTGTTTTACTTTTTGTCCCTTTAAGGTTGGGAATGAATTTCACTCACTTATGCACACAAGTGCAGTGCAGTTGGCAGATATTCTTTTGTGTTGCCAATTTTTCATTTGCTTAATGTTGTAGTAAGAAATTGTTTATCATCTCAGCTTCAAACAAATTGCAGTGAAAAATACTATAGTTCATCTTTGATGCAAAGTTTAATTGTAAAACAGGAACTGCAACAAAGTTTAATGTAAAAACAATTGAAAATCTGCCAACTCTGGGATGTAAGCGTTAGATTCCCTAATACACTTTATTTCTTCGAAGAACAGTCAATATTCATTTCACAACTGCAGTATTGTGAAACAGATTTTATTCAAAACTGGAGCACAGGGACGAAAGTTGAGGTTGCTACAATGTGGGATTGTCACGAACTGAGACACAGTTCAGATGGACCCAATAGCACGACTCAGAAGGCGAGGTAATCCAAAAAGATATTTAATTTCCAAAAAAACAAAGACGCTCTCAAAGAGGATGACGATAATAGTTTAAAGTAGATTGTAATTCTTTTTTCTTCAAGGAATAAAACAAAAGGCGCTCTCAAAGAGGATGGCAACAATGATTCAAACTAGAATTGCACTCACGCTTGACATACACTTGGTTTGGACTGAACAAGACGAATTGACAACCAGACAAAAGCAGACATTGGATGTGTTCGAAACCGCATACTTTTACAATTTTGTTCCGACGAATTCGGCGCTACTAAAGTTAGCAGCAGTGAGCAACGCACTTCCGGTTATTTTCACAAAATAAAATACCCATTGCCTTTTATCATAGGGAAAGCCATTACGATACAATTGGTGCTTTTGTTTTGAAAACAGGAAGTACCTACCCTCGTTGTAGCTAGCTTGTAACTGCCGTTTTGACAGGAAATGAGGATCGGCGACGTCAAGTTACGTTGCATCTTGGGTAGTTTGAGTATGAGTACTAACCTCATGATGCATACCCAACATTTCGGCGAATCTAGTATGCATCGGGGAAAAAAGACAGTATGAGTAGTAGGAGAAGTATGCGGTTTCGAACACAGCCAAAGACTATTTGAACATGAGGTAGGGGGACACTGGTGGAACGAATCAGGGGCGGGGTTGACAATCACAATGAGGGAAAGCACACAAAGGGAGGAAGTCAGGATCTGAAACGAGAGGGGAAAAGGTGAGTACAAAATAAAACAGGAAGTGCATGACAGGACTGGACATGAGTGACTTGACTAAACTAAAACATACAGGACCCACACATGAAACTAAACAAGACATGACATAACATAAACATGTGGTATATTGAGCTTATGGGCTCTCCGTAGTTTTTCCTATGTGATATGTGCAAGCACAGACAGATGCGCCAGAACGCGAGCCACAGTTGGCATGTGTAATGTTTGTTAAAGTACTTCAGTAAATGTGGTTAAATGCGTGCAAGCGTATCGTCATTAATACACCACATAATTGGCGACGGGATAAAAGTGACTAGTGAGCAGTGAAGATGGCCAACTATGCCAAACCGGACGAGTTTAATCCAGAAAATGTGTTCAGAGGGATGATGCAACGGTAGCTCAGTTTTCTGCTGATCTGAAACAGCTAGCTGCAAGATGTGATTTCGGGGACAGGCTGGACGAGGCTCTGCGAGACGGGTTTGTCAGTGGGATTCGTGATGAAGCGTGCCAACGCAAGTTGCTTTCCACAGATGAGCTAACGTTTGCCAGAGCCAAGGAGATCGCTCTCAATATGGAAGCAGCCCACCGAGACACACGGCAGCTAAGACAAAGCGAGACACTGTCTATCTCTTCTGTGCACAAGGTAAATGAAAGACAAGAGCCTTCTCCATCAGCGCAGGCAGCGTGCTATAGATGCAAAGGGATGAATCATAGCCCAAGTGAATGCTACTTTAAAACAGACAAACGTGCATTCAAAGCGAACTTCGCCGTAAACCGGAGAAATGTTCGAATGGAAATAGACACGGGAGCTGCAGTCAGCATAATATCTGAGGCGATGTACAAAGAGTCATTCGCGGATGTGCCACTAGGCGGCAGCAACGTCAGGCTGAAGACCTACACAGGCCAGGTCATTCCAGTAAGAGGGCAGTTCGTGGCAAAAGTTACCTATGGAGATCAGACTGCTGACTTACCATTGATTGTAGTGAAAGGCAATGGACCTGCACTTTGTGGGAGGAGCTGGCTTAAAAGCATCAAGTTGGACTGGAAAACAATTAAAATGGTTAGTGAAAATGCAAAACAGCCCTCAGCACCCAAGTCAATACCTGAGGTGTTAGAAAAATACAGTGAAGTTTTCAAAGAGGAATTGGGAACATTAAAGGAAATTAAAGCCACAATTTCTGTCAAGCCTGACACCACGCCCAAGTTCCACAAAAGCCACCCTTTGCCATTCGCAATGAAAGAACGAGTGGAAGACGAACTACAGCGACTGGAAAATGAAAACGTCATCAGTCCTGTGAAGCACAGTGAATGGGCTGCTCCTGTCGTTCCTGTGGTCAAAAGAGATGGCAAGATTCGCCTGTGCAGCGATTATAAGGTAACAGTGAACCAGGCAACCAACACAGACATATACCCACTGCCACGCATTGAAGAAGTGCTGGCAATGCTGAGCAGTGGCAAGTTGTTTACAAAAATCAACCTAGCCTCAGCTTACCAACAAGTGCTCCTTGACGAAGATTAAAAAAAAATACACAACAATCAACACTCACAAGGGCTTGTTTGTGTATAATCGTCTTTGCTTTGGTATTAACTCTGCTGTTAGCATCTTCCAGAGAGTGATGGAGAGTCTGATGAAGGACCTGAACGTGGTTGTTTACCTTGACGATCTGCTCATGACAGGAAGAGATGAGGCAGAACATCTGAAGAACCTCAACAGAGTCCTGCAATGCTTGCAAGAGAACGGCCTGCGAGTGAAAAAGTCAAAGTGCGAGTTCGGAAAGACCCAAATCGAGTACCTAGGCCATGCCCTGGATGAAAAGGGGGTGTACCCATCTGAAGACAAGGTGAGAGCAATACATGATGCACCCACACCTGCAAATGTGAAAGAGCTACGGGCTTTCCTTGGCCTAGTTAACTACTATGGCTGTTTCGTGCCACAGCAAAGTACTGTGCTAGCGCCGCTCTACAGTCTGCTGAAAGAGCAAGTTACATGGAAATGGAAGGAAGCTGAACAAGATGCATTCAACAAATGTAAAGAACTCCTGACAAGTGACAAAGTGCTAGTGCACTATGATCAGAGCCTGCCGTTGACCCTTGCATGTGACGCTTCAACTTATGGCATTGGAGCTGTAATCCAGCACACAACACCAGATGGAAAAGAGCATCCAATTGCTTATGCTTTACGTACCCTCTCTCCAGCGGAGAAGAAGTATTCTCAAATTGAGAAAGAGGCCCTAAGCCTTGTGTATGGTGTTAAGAAGTTTCACCAATACCTCTGGGGACGTCAATTCAACCTGGTCACAGACCATAGGCCATTACTGACTTTGTTCGGAGAACATAAAGGGCTTCCCACAATGGCAGCAGCCCGGATCCAGAGGTGGGCCATCATACTGTCAGCATACAACTACCACATTGTTTACCGTCAGTCAGAGAAGCATGGCAATGCTGACGGGTTGTCTTGTGTGCCGCTATCAGAGACCAAAGATGCTGGAACAGAGACAATATCCGCCTATGTCGATGCACTGATATGTGAGCACCTAGAGGGCGTGCCACTGACTGCAAAGCAGATTGCCAAGGTAACGAGAACTGACACAGAGCTCTCAAAGCTGCACAGATTCATCATGGAAGGGTGGCCTAAAGAAATTTCTGAAGAGCTTGCACCAGTGAAGCTCAGAGCTGCCATGCTTAAAGAAATCCACAGTGGGCACCCTGGCATTGTGAAAATGAAGACAATTGCACGGCAATACGTCTGGTGGCCGCATATCGACATGGATATTGAAAAAGTGTGCAAAGGATGTGAAACGTGTCAGCTAGAGCAGAGCATGCCGCGCCACGTGCCACTGCATCCTTGGGAATTTCCAGGAGATGTGTGGAAGAGACTTCACATTGACTTTGCAGGGCCATTCATGGGTCACATGTTCATGATTGTAGTTGACGCATTCTCAAAATGGCTGGAGGTTTACAAAATGACACAAATAACCTCCTCTGCAACCATCACCAGACTAAAAAGGCTTTTTGCATGATATGGAGTCCCTGAACAGATTGTCACAGACAATGCAACAACCTTTATGTCTGATGAGTTCCAACAGTTTGCGAGGAGAAATGGAATTCTCCACACGACCAGTGCCCCGAGGCACCCAGCCACAAACGGCCTAGCTGAGAGATACGTCTCAACGTTCAAGGCTGGCATGAAAAAGCTGGTGAGAGAAGATTTGAGCATTGAAGACAAAGTCTCTCACTTCCTGCTACGGTATCGCACAACTCCCAACAGCACAACAGGCGAGTCTCCTACTGATGTGTTTTTGAAAAGACATGTCAGAACCAGATTGGACTTTCTGAAACCAAACATTCAGGAAACAGTAAGGAGGAAGCAGTATCTGCAGAAGGAAGGACATGACAGAAAAGCGTTGGACAGACAGTTCGACGTTGACGAGCAAGTCTATCTGCGAAACACTGCTGGCGACACGCCAAGGTGGGTCCCAGGAGTCATCACCCAGCAGTCAGGGCCTGTGTCCTACAAGGTCCGCGGAGCAGCGACGGATCAGGAATACCGGCGCCACGGAGACCAGCTGAGACCTCGCTATTCTGCGGGGCTTCCAGATCTGCAGCCCGAGGGAGGAGCTGAGGAGGCCGGGCCGATGGAGAGCAGTTTTGGGGCATCCCCAGCACCTGAACTGTCAGACCCAGCTGAGCCGCCTGATCCTGCTGCGGTGACCCTAAGGCGCTCCAAGCGTACCCCAAAAGCGCCTCAGCATTACCAGGATGGAGTGTGGTGATAAGAGACTGAGTGCTGATGTTTAGTTAAAGTTATAGTTTAAACATTCGGTTTATTCAGTTAACTTTATTATTCAGTATGGGTAATGTTGACATTTCTAATAGTAATGATATATTTTATATGATTGGGGATGTCTAAGTTTTTTTAAAGTTATCTTTAAAGTAAAGGGGGAGGTGATGTGGTATAGTGAGCTTATGGGCTCTCCGTAGTTTTTCCTATGTGATATGCGCATGCTCAGACAGATGCGCCAGAACGCGAGCCACAGTTGGCATGTGTAATGTTTGTTAAAGTACTTCAGTAAATGTGGTTAAATGCGTGCAAGCGTATCGTCATAATACACCACAATTAACAAATTTGACGAGACATAACAGGGATAGTCAATATAAAGCTAATTTTTAGAATTGCATCAAAACCTGTCATAAGTGTTAACAGTTAAAGGTAGGGTAGGAGATCCTGGATTTTGAGTCCAGCGAAGCTGCATTTTGAAAATACACAGGTAAAAAGTCCCAACCCTTTTCTTCACTTTCCCCCCGAAGGCACGCCTCTAGAGTACATGAACGCGCACGAGCACGAAGGTGCACGAGCGCTGTTCTGACAGCAAGCATCGATCGTTGCCGTATTTAGTATTTAGTATATGATAACTATACGTTTAATAATGCTAGGTGCTAGCCAAGCTGGCTCTAGTTTAGCTTCCTGCCAAGCTTCGTTCACGGAGCAGGGTACGTGCACAGGGGGAAGGAGGGGGAAGGAGGGGGAGGGGGAGGGAGGAGCAGATTGCAGTTTGATAGACGGCATCAGAATCCAATCATTGTGAACGGTCCGTTCACAATGATTGGATACTGTTTTTCCTAGATTGTAAGTTCTAGAGGCCACTAAAACTTTTCATATTTGTGTCAAAACTTTTAATTAATTGGTTGCAATGGGGGTGTGAAGAGTATTTCAAGCAATATGTAAAAAAATGTTCCAGAAAAAGATCCCCTACCCTGCCTTTAAGTGCTGAAAAAGGTAAAAAGATTGAGGTGCATGTTGAACAGTACAATGAACCCTCGTTTTTCGCGGGGGTTACGTTCCAAAAAGAACCCGTGATAGGCGAAATCCGTGAAGTAGTAACCTTTATTTTTTTTTACAATTATTATACAATGAAATACTCCATAATACATTGAAACCAAAGAACAAAACCTTTTTACAGGCCCAAGCATTTGTTTAACAAATAAAAGTATTGTATAAACGTTTTTTTTACAAATAACTACTGTACTGTAAAATAATAATTTTAATCAACAATACGAACTGAAGGCTTCAAATTGCAGAGATCAGCACCGCCCCACCGCGACCCGAGTCATTGGATTAGAACGGGAGAAAATGAAAAATGATTATGAAAAAAAATACAAAGTACAGTAGGACAAATAGTGACTCACGTGTATTTCACTGCTCTTCTGACTGAGCTGCTGCATCCTGACTCCGCTCTGTAGCGTTTTTTTCTTCTAAAGCCCGCAGTGCAGGTTTGTTTTTTCGTGGTAGTGAGTAGAGGGTCCCTAAAGCCAAACCGAAGTGTCCCGAGGTCTTCATGTGGTCGGATATAGAGTCCAGAATGAATTTAATCAAGCCAGTACCTTTCCGGAAATGTGGCTGCTGCAGCTGCCGCTTAAGACCGTGGTGAAGTTGGTTTGATATTGGATATTCGACAGATATTCACAATAAGGAAATAAGGTGTTTCAAACCAATATCAAACCAACTTCACCACGGTCTTAAGCGGCAGCTGCAGCAGCAACATTTCCAGAAAGGTACTGGCTTGATTAAATTCATTCTGGACTCTATATCCGACCATATGAAGACCTCGGGACACTTCGGTTTGGCTTTAGGGACCCTCTACTCACTACCACGTAAGTGTTATGTTGTTTGGAGCTGTAGAAGAGGTATAAAAATAGCGTTTTGTAGCGGCGATACTCGATGCCCTCATCACTTCCCTCAACGACTTTTGGCTAAAAACGGTCAAATCGAAATTGTCAAAACACATCTGAATGACATGATTTTGATGTCAACTCAACGTATGTACTCCCAACATCCCGTAAATTGATCTAAAGTGCATTTTACACCGGATTATCCCTTTAAGAAGAGATAAGAAGGTGAGTGAATGGCTGAAGAGTGCTAAGAACGAGACAGGAGCTAGTAAGGACGATCAGTAAAAGAAGAGAATCAGAATGGAAAAGAGCTAAATAATGTCTTCTCATTGAAAAATACGAGGACTGAATACAAAGCTGATGAAAACAAAGTTGCAAAAGAAAAAAAACTGTATCAGCAGGGAGGTAGGTTAGGAAGAAGCTGACTTCAAAACCAGTTGTGTTTCGCTCTCTTGTAGTCTACTTATGATGTGAAAAAAGATTCACTTTAAGCACCTATGCACACTGAGGCACAAAATGGAGCATTTGAATCAACTTGTATTGCTTGAAAAAAAGAGCATTCTGACAACACTAACCCTTTTCAGAAGAGCATTTTGAACAGAACAGCACTTACATAAAATGTTAAATTTTCTCCCTGAATATTCCTTTCCAAAACCTTTATTTTATTTTTTTACATTTTGTTTAATGATTTAGTTAGTTTATATAAAGTATTTACTTTCATGATGAATGTTTTAAGTAATTTCTTCACACTGCATGATATCTTGAATGTTATATAAATATGAAAAATGCATCCGACAATGAAATATATGCATCTACTTTGCTGAGTGTAACTGTAGAATGACCACTTTCTGATCATTTAAAAAACCTACAGTATCTACACTGTGTCATAGGTGTTTGTGTTCCTCAGGGTTATAGTTAGTGGAGATTACAACTCTTCAACACGATTGACTATCGATAGGACATAAACACCATGTGCCCAGATTACAGCGCTCTCGAGGGCTATAAAACAAGAGAAAGCAGTCACATTACAACTCTCCAAGAATAGCTTCAGACATATAGCCCATACCACCCCACAGCAGCTGACATGTATATTTAAATATATGAATGTGGTTCTTCAAACAAACAGTAGACTAGGGCTGTGTTAGAAACCACATACCACATACTGCATACTACATACTACATACTTGTAAACTGCATACTTCCATACTGCATACTCATCGATCAGACAGAATGCAGAGCGTTTACCCACAATGCATTTCGCTCCTGCCAAAACAGCCAGCCTGAAGCTGATTTCGCTTAAGCTCTAAATTCTGTAAACTTTAGCAACATTTGAAACATTTTCAGGCGAGAAAGTAGTCGTTTAGATCCCCAAAGTGTTGAAAATCTGACAAAATACCGGCTATTTACATTTAACGGTTATTTTCACAAGATAAAATACCCGTTGCCTTTGTCATAGGGAAAGCCATTACGATACAATTCGTGCTTTTGTTTTGAAAATAGGAAGTGAACCTACCCTCGTTGTAGCTAACTTGAAATTGACGTTTTGACAGGAAATGACGATCGGCGACGTCACGTTACATTGCATCTTGGGTAGTTTGAGTATGAGTAGTATCCTCATGATGCATACCCAACATTTCGGCAAATCTAGTAACTTCTCGCTTACTCACACTCGTATACTAACTCAAAAAGTTAGTAGGAGTAGTAGGAGAAGTTTCGAACACAGCCTAGATCTTAAGCCAGTACGTGCCTTAGTATTTCCTCATAGAATTATAAAAACCAAAACAATCAAAGTGTCTAATTACTGTACCATAAGTTGTAACTTATATAGTCACACTATAATCACAATTTATGTTCTGTTTTTTGTTTTTTTTGGACAGTTCTGCTCAGCATTCTGCTTACTAATGTCATTAAATGGATAGTTCGCCTCTTTTGACATGGAGCTGTATGAAATTCCAAATTAGCAATATCATTTATGAACATTGACTTACCCCCTGCTGCGTCCTGTGAGCCGAGTTCCAGCCTCGTTTTGGCGTTGACAAAAGTAGTCCGGCTAGTTGGCTGGGGTTTAAAAAATAAAGCGTTTTGCAATATGTGTTCAAAAAAGTAATACATTTGCATCACAAAATCGTTGTCCAGGAAAAAGTCTGACCTCGCAATCACTTGGCGCTATTTTCTCTCCCTTCGTATCACAGCGTGCTGCCACCTGCCGACAGCTGTGCCTGTTATGGTGTTTACTGCTCGGTCTACACCACGGTCTGCACGGTCTACACAGCATTGCAATGATGCGAAGGGAGAGAAAATAGCGCCAAGCGATTGTTTTAGTCATACTGGACTGGAAATGCAACTCTGAGGCTGTCTTCAAAAAGGGACAGAACAGCCTGTATTTCTCAAGTACACTGAGGTCCTTCAATATCTGAACCAAGATGTTGCACATTGTTTATAAGTCTGTTGTGGAGAGTTCAATCTTTCACACCCAGGGAATGGAGGACGCAGGAGCAGGAGACGTTATATCCAAAGCTTTTATTTTTAGGAGCAGATGTTCTCAAGTTTCTCCAGAGAGAGAAACAAAACAGGCTATAGAAATATTATTTATATATATAGTTATTCACTTCTCCCAAAATGAGAGAAGTATATCTATGAAAATGTATCAGGGAAATCAAAATCACTCCACTATGCGGAGGAACAAACAAAAAGGTCTATCAAACTTTAACTTTAACTAAACGTCACTCCTGCTACAGAGGAAAAACAAATAACCTCTCCTAAAAAACGGAGGAACAAATCTATGAAAATTTACAAAACAGAAATCCCCCCAACTGGGAGGAAAAACAAGAATGCTATGAAAATAAACTTACACTGTTACTTTAACGGGACTAATTTATCAAACTTTATCAAGAACGAAAAATGTTTCTTGAAGAGGAAATACCGAAAGGCAATATTTGAAACGTGGCTATGGTCAGGCTTGGAAAAAGGCGAGAGTGATGCACATGAAACGGACAGATACAACACACGACGGGGGGAGACGCAGACTCTTATGCACACCGGGGTAATAGGGAACAGGTGGAATTATTCATACGACAATCAGACTGGAGCACGAGAGGAAGGGCAAGTGACCTGAAACGAGAGGAGAGTTAATCTTTCAAAATAAAACAGGCAATGACGAGACATGACATGGAGACGAGACAAAGAACCCACTTGACCTCACTGCGGTGTGACACAATCTGCTTTGCAGCCATCTGTTTAGGCAGCAGGATCAGAGCCAGTGATTCAAAGAAACTTGACAAAATGATAAAGAAGGCTGGCTCTTTGCCGAGGACTGCTCTGCAGGCCCTGGAGCTGATTGTGCAAAGATGAATGCTGCACAAGTTGACGAACATAATGTACAATACTGCACACCCTATACATAACAGTGTTGAAACAATGGAATGTGTTCAGTAAAGGGGTTCTTCAGCTCTGCTGCAACACAAGTCATTCCTACAAGCAGTAATAACCATGTGTAATTACTGCAACATTATAATTCCCATCATTTCTGTTATGTTCAAACTCAGCCATAAAGGTCTGTTGCAATGAATGGGAAAATGAGAACAGACTGTTCTCCCTCCACAATTCAACAAAGTTAGACTTTAGCATCACTTTTCATTGTGACTGTAGCTGAGAAGTACATCATCCTTTCCATTGTATCTTCACAGCGCTGTCTGTGCAGTGGGCACAGCATAATGCAACGCCTTCACACCAATAGCTTGCTCAACAAAGGACAAAGGTTATTTTATTGGTAATCTTCAAGGTATTTTTTATTTGGAACGACCTCAGCCTTCTTAGCTTTTATGATTTAATATTATGAAATTTGCAGTTGAAGCTCGCATTTCACTTGCTGTTTCATAGGTGTTATTAGGGAGACTTATGCCTTCTAATAGACATGCTGGTGCCTTTGAAAAATGATTTTACTGTCAATTTGATATTTGGCCCAAAAGATTGATTGAGAAAAGATGATGAAAAGATGATTACTTCTTTATCCACAAATATCAAGAAGGTGACTGGCAGTTCACACACCAGTGGGTCATAGTGCCTAATCAACCAAACGAACGAAATAATTAAAGAGAAGAAGGATTCAAATCAGCCATGCAATGGGTAAACAACAGACTATAGAAAGGTAGGTTGTTTGTTGAACCTCATGCCAGTTATAGCTATAAAAGGTAATTACCGCTTACATTATTGTCCTCGACCTTGCTGCATATTAGATACAGGTTTTCAGGAAGGAAAAGCTGTTAAAAGTCACGAAAAAAAAAATCCTAGAAACAGAATGTAATTTGCAAGTGTTTTTTAAAATGTACATTTTTACATGTAGCTAACATTAAAAAACCCTGCATAAACACATTCACACTTCCGGAATCATACCCAATGAAGCAATTGCTATTTACATTTTTCTTTTAGTGTATATTCAAGTTTTACAGAATTTAAATAAATTGTATTCTAATTTGATTTTGTTTCACTAATTATTGAGATGATGTGTTGTGAATTGGTAACTGAACTGAATTGTAGCAGGAGTTTAGAGCGAACAAAAGTTACAGTGGTTAATCTATAACCAGGTTTCTCCTTAGAATAAGAAAGGTGAAATTACAATATACAATGAACAAATGAATAATGTCATGTCCATACAGAAGAGACAGACATGAGGTAGTAATATATTGTTGGGAGATGTAGGAGGAGTCATTACAATGACCAAAAACAGGAAATGATCAGGAAACCCGGATTGTGCCGTTGTTTTTGTTCTTATGTGTAACAGTTGTAGATAGTTTCCTTGGTGAAATATAGGTTGTAGGGCCTCAGTATGGATTCCAGTTTTTGGATTTTAAAATTAAAATTAATATATAGTACACAGTGTTTTTCAGTGGGTCACTTCAAAAGGGTGGCAGTATCCGAGAAAGTGTTATTTAGCCGAGTTGTAAGCAATTTTGCAAAAAGTTGTACTTTTTTCTGTAGGACACTGGCTCAAGCACCCTAGTTGGAAACTATTTCCCTACTTAGGTGTCCTTGAGCATGTGACTTCCATAAGCTCCCTTAAGTTGTCAAACTCCCTGAAGTGGAGGAAAGTACAAAAGCCATTTTCTCTGCAGTGCTCAGTGAAGCCCTTTTTCTGCCAGCAAAGGGATGAAGAAGAGATTTATATATTTCTTGTTTTCTCTAAGGTTCACCTACAGTTCTAATTTAGTGGCCTGTTTTTAGATAAGATACAGTTAGTCCTTGTATCGAGACAGATTAAATTCTGTAGTCGTATGGAAGAAAATTTGGACACCTTTCATTTAAGTACATTAAATGCATTGTAGGTTTTAGTGATGTATTGTTGTGCAAGCAAGAGGTCCAAAGGGGGACAAAACTCGACATTCTGATGTTGGTTGGTTTCATGTGACTTTCAAGAGCATTAGAAATCACAAAAATGTATTGGTCACAAAAGAAAAAATAAACTTAAAGTCTGGAAATATTGTAGTTTAGACTCCAGTAAAAGACAAAAAGGCAGCATGGGAGGACTCAGTGATAATCACTTTTCTCCACATCATCTTCTGCCTCTAATTATCATTATAATTATTATTAACTGAGCTTGTTACTTGATGAGGGCTGAGAATTCAAGAAGACAACAAAGCTTTCCTCTCCTCCTATTTTGTAAGAATAAGCAGAATTTTTCTGGCAGTTTCTGGTGAGACTGCACACAACAATAACCTGTACTCCCACCAAATGCTCGACTCTCCATGTAGGTTTCTATAACTTCTGAAGGCAGTGAGTAATATAGACACCAACTCATTCTAATCGAGTTGAGGGTGAAAAATAACTCTCACTTAATTTTTATGTAGACTAATGTTAATTGCGATATAGCCGAACACAACCACCTTTCATATCCTCTGTTGCTGTTTTTTATTTGGAAATCTTTCTTTAAAAAAAATACAAACCCCAATTCCATTGAAGTTGGGACGGTGGGTAAAATGTACATAAAAACAGCATACATTGATTTGCAAATCCTTTTTGACAAAATTCAAATGAATACAATAAAAGACAAGATATTTAATGTTGAAACTGAGAGATATTCACACATTTTGATTTTGATGGCTGCAACACGTTCCAAAAGAGTTGGGACAGGGGCATTTTTACCACTGTGTAACATCACCTTTCATTTTCACAACATTCAATAGGCGTTTGGGAACTGAGGACACTAATTGCTGAAGCTTTGTAGGTGGAATTCTTTCCCATTCTTGCCTGATGAACAACTTCAATTGCTCCACAGTCCGGGGTCTCCGTGCTCGTATTTTGCGCTTCATAATGCGCCACACATTCTCAATGGGAGATAGGTCTGGACTGCAGGCAGGCCAGTCTAGTACCCGCACTCTTTTATTACGAAGCCAGGCTGTTGTAACACGTGCAGAATGTGGCTTGGCATTGTCTTGCTGAAATAAGCAGGGACGACTCTGAAAAAGACGTCGCTTGGATGGCAGCATATGCTGCTCCAAAACCTGAATGTACCTTTCAGCATTAATGGTGCCTTCACAAATGTGCAGGTTACCCATACCATTGGCACTAACACACCCCCATACCATCACAGATGCTGGTTTTTGGACTTTGCGCTGATAACAGTCTGGATGGTCTTTTTCCTCTTTGATCCGGAGGACACGACGTCTATTATTCCCAAAAACAATTTGGAATGTGGACTCATCAGACCACAGAACACTTTTCCACTTCGTTTCAGTCCAACTGAGATGAGCTTGGGCCCAGAGAAGCCGGCGGCGTTTCTGGGTGTTGTTGATATATGGCTTTCACTTTGCATAGTACAGTTTTAACTTGCACTTGTGAATGTAACGCCGAATTGTGTTAACTGACAACGGTTTTCCGAAGTGTTCCTGAGCCCATGCTGTAATATCCTTCAGAGTAGTGGCGGCTGGTGATTCAATTTGTTGGGGGGGCGCAGTTGCGCGTGACGGGTCAAATAGCACCTCACAATCAGAACACAACACACAAATTCTAAAAACCACCTAAACTAGACCATTGTTCAAGTATTAATACAATTAGAGAGATACTTTGGATATTGTTGACCTTAAATAAAGAGTTTTGGGACAGAATAGATAAAGAAATATAGGCTACTGTAATTTGAATAGACCACATGTTATACCATAACCACAACATAATAGTAGGGAGGGATGATGGTTCTGAATTTCCTATTCTATTTCAAAATGTACAAATATTCAGGAAAAACAAAGACCACGTTAAAAGGTAGGCTAGGTATGTCTAATGTTTTGAGGACTAATATAGAAGACTGGATCAATTCTGATGTTTTTAAATGTGCTATATAAATAAAGCTGACTTGACTTGACTGCACTGAAAAATGGACAACAACTAATTTCTACAACAGAGACTCACCTCTGCAGCAATCCTACTGTCTGTGGTCTTCTTCCCCGAGAGCCCGGCGCTTCCTCGGATGCTTGCTTGATGGACGTGATTGATTCGATGAATTGTCCAATCACGTAAAGATTAAAAATATGGAAAACTCTGCCATTGGTCTGGGCGCACAGAGATGCGAACTAGAATCAATTTTTCATGCGCCAATGAAAAGCTGCCTCTGTTTGTTCGCGGTAAAAAAGTTTGCTAGCTCTCATAGACTCCAGTGTTACCGGCGCCCTTGACCTGGAGGAGGGCTTTATATCCAATAGCAAATAGCAAGCCTAGCTTAAAGTCGAAAGCATTTAATGGCTGCTGGCAGTGGCATGTAGCCTACAGCAGAGTCTATCACACCACTGCACGAGTAAAAACACAATGTACAAATGTATAATTAATTTCATATTTGTTATGGTTGATTCACGGGAGGGGCGGCGCTCTAGCGCCCTCTATTGACCAACCGCCACTGCTTCAGAGAATGATGTCTGTTTTTGATGCAGTGCCGCCTGAGGGATCGAAGGTCATTGGCACTCAATGTGGGTTTTCGGCCTTGCCGCTTACGTACAGAGATGTCCCCAGATTCTCTGAATCTGTTGATGATGTTATGGACTGTAGATGATGATATCCCCAAATTCTTTGCAATTTTACGTTGAGGCACGTTGTTCTGGAACTGATGGACTATTTGCTCACGCAGTTGCTCACAAAGTGGTGAACCTCGCCCCATCCTTGCTTGTGAAAGACTGAGCCTTTTGGGATGTCCTTTTTATACCCAATCATGACACGAACCTGTTTCCAATTAACCTGTTCATCAATGGAATGCTCCAAATAGGTGTTTTTGGAGCATTTCTCAACTTTCCAAGTCTTTTGTTGCCCCTGTCCCAACTCTTTTGGAACGTGTTGCAGCCATCAAAATCCAATGTGAGTGAATATTTGCAAGGAAACACCAAAGTTTATCAATTTTAACATTAAATATCTTGTCTTTTAATGTATTCAATTGAATCTAGGTCAAAAAAGATTTGCAAATCGTTGTCTGCTGTTTTTATTTTCATTTTATACACTTCAATGGAATTGGGGTTTGTAGAATGATCAAAAATTGAACAAAAATTCTTAACGACAAAATTTCTGAGTGACATCTTGTTCGTGATGAACAAATGCAGCCAGATTTCGTTTCAAATTAAATTAGCTAAGAACAGAGATTTTCTCATGTATGCCTTAAAAACATTAGGATTTCTTCCCCCATCCCTAATTTGGCACCGCATTTGTGTTGTAGCTGTGTATGAACCTCAACATATGCTAATCTACAAGACTTAGGCTGTGTTCGAAACCACCTACTTCTCCTACTACTCCTACTAACTTTAACTTTTTTTAAGTTCCCGGATGCATACTAGATTCGCCGAAATCTTGGGTATGCATCATGAGATTACTACTCATACTCAAACTACCCAAGATGCAATGTAAGTGACGTCGCCGATCGTCATTTCCTGTCAAAACGGCAGTTACAAGCTAGCTACAACGAGGGTAGGTTCACTTCCTGTTTTCAAAACAAAAGCACCAATTGTATCGTAATGGCTTTCCCTATGACAAAAGGCATCGTGTATTTTATTTGTGAAAATCACCGAAAGTGCGTTGCTCACTACGGCTAGCTTTAGTAGCGCCGAATTCGTCGGAACAAAATTGTAAATAGCCGGTATTTTGTCAGATTTTGAACACTTTGGGGATCTAAACGACTACTTTCTAGCCTGAAAATGTTTAAAATGTTACTAAAGTTATATATTTACAGAGTTTATAGCTTAAGCGAAATCAGCTTCAGGCCGGCTGATTTCAGCTCGGGCAGGAGTGAAGTGCACTGTGTGTAAACGCTCTGCATACTGTCTGATCGATGAGTATGCCGTTTGCAAGTATGTAGTATGTAGTAGGCGGTTTCGAACACAGCCTTAGTCTAGAGGCCTGCAAACAACATACAAATTAATTTGATATGTGTGTAACCTGAGAGGTGCCGCCCCCTCAGCATAGTTTATACGACCACACCTCTACTTGTTTGTGCATATTTACAACTTGAACTCTGCTCTGCTGTCCAAACCATTCTTCTTTTTGTATCTGTACGTTTGCTTTCCCAAATGTTTGATTTAATATGTCAAACTGCTCCTAAATACAAATTCTCATACAATCCTGAAACTCAAAATGAAAAGGGTTGTTTTTTTATGCAAATTCTAATGATATTAAGCCAACTGATCTTTTGATGTTTTAGAGGCTTGCTCCTATTTTCTTTGTTCAGTCCTGCATTCTTTTTCCCTTTCCCTTTCTTCTTGCTTATCACGTCAGTTCCCTTGGCTTTTGGAAACAATATTAATTTACCACTTGAAATCCTTCAGGGTGGCGTTCTGTTTTCTTCTTAATTTGTTACTCTCCTCCAATGCCTCCTGTCGCTCCTTATTTCTTGTTCTTTCAGGCTCTCTACCAATGAGCAATTTTTTTTTCTTTTCTCATCCATTCTCACCCTTTGCCTCCGCCTCTCAGTCTTTCTCCGTACTCTCCTGAGAATCTGTCTGAGTTGACTTCTCACCTCCTTCCCTCCTCTCTGCACCTCTGTCCTTAAGATCTTTTCCTTCACACTTTCACTTTTTCAAATGTTTTCTTACAGTTTCCTCACTTCCTGTCATGTATTTTATGCATCTCTGACTGCATGTTCTTGAAAAGCAGGATATAAATGCAATATAGTTGCAACCTTTTGTGTGTTATATGATGCATTTTTTTATCTTTGCTATTAACGTGGCCTGAGATAAAAGTACATGTTTCATGGCTCCGTCAACCTTTAACCTGCCCTCTTTTTATTCCCGCTGTTCTTCCAACGCATTGCGTTTCTGTTGAATTACTGCAGACTTAATTTGCAAGTAAAGTAAATAAAACAGCATGTAGGATAGACAATTGTAACAGGCATTAAAAAAAACTATGCTTTGCATGGCTACAGTCAAGGGAAAGCAGACACTGTGTCAAGACCAGGGCTTTCTATAACAAGTTTGCTTCTTTTTCAGCATGAATTTACCAGAAATGTGTCACGGATGTGGAAGTCTGGAGGAGCGGACGCAAGTGCAGACAAATGAGAGGAGAAGATGGTAGATCAACCCATCTAGCTGGGAAGGAGTGCAAAGGCTATTCCTATTCTGGTCCCCAAAATCAAACTCAGAAAAATAAGTGAAAAAGTGACTAGATTAGAAGCAGTAACGTCAGCGTGAACCAAAATCAAAAGAAGAAACAAAATTGACCTCCTCCTGACAACAAAGTACTTACTGTAACAACTATTACTGCACTACAACTACAAATAGATATAACTTATAAAGCTATTGGAGATGTTGAACCTGAACAGAAAGGTGCAAACAAAATGCTGTGAACACAGAGCCTTTTAGAAACATTCAGTCCCACCCAGAAGGTCCAAGATAATCTCGAAAGGACTACCAGGGCTGTTTATGGAGGAGATATTTCTTCCCCAGAACACTTTTGGACCCTGCTTCCTGTGATTGAAAAGCAGCTATAAAGGCTGGATTCCACCTAAAAACATTCAGATTAGGTGTTCTTTACTAAAACATTGTCACAAAATCAATGTCCTCAGAGTTGTACTTTTTATGTTTTCAATAATGCATTTATTAATGTATTGAAAGGGAATCTTAACATAAGTGGTCATGTTGACGAACAAATCATTTTGCATCATGGATTAGGAAGTTGTCATGGTAGATCTTTAATAAATGTTGTAACATTGTAAATTTAGTTTGTCAAAACATGTGTTTCTAGTCAGTTTTGAGATTCTGGCTTATTTTTCCCGCATACTGAACCAAAAAGTATTTTGTATTTTAACGAGACAAATATTTCTAACATTTTTCTAATTTGAAGTTTTAAACAAAAAATTAACTAATCATTACATTACATTACATTACATTACGGTCATTTTGCAGACGCTTTTATCCAAAGCGACTTACAATAAGTATGTTCCACATCGGTAGGCAAAGGAACTTCAGGTTACAAGAAATCATAAGTGCATTTCCTTCCAAAACCAAACAGCTAAGAGCATAACTAGTGCAAGAGTAAGTGCAGTAAGTTAGGTACCTAGACAAATGGGAAGACAATTTAAAAAACAAAGACAATTTAGGAAACAAATAAGTGCGTAAGGAGCTAGGACGAAACAGGTGATGTCCTAAGAGGAAATCAATAAATGAAAACATGAAAATTCATCACGCATGTCAAAGAGGAATTTATTGTTCCTATTGTATAAAAGTATCCTTTGAAACTCCCCATTTCTTACTTAGTATTCATCTCCAGGAATTTTCGGGTGTTAACCTTGTCACTGTGTTTGTACTGATATATCATCCTCAAAGCCAAGCCCACACACACACACAGACACCTGAAAATATCCACCTCCTCCATTCAGCCTCAGTATCAGTGTGTGTATTAGGTAAATGTCCTGAGGGTGCCTGAGGTCTGTGATCTTTTCTGCTTGCCAAAAAATAATTCACTCTATTTCTCCTTCAGCTTCTCTGATAGCCTCGCTCTTCCATTTTTTTCTTTCATCTGTCTATGTCTCGCTCTTGAAACACACCCTCAGCCATTTTTACATTTACAAATAACTTAATTCCCAATTTATATTCAGTTCATGTGAACTCATTAATTATCTGCTTAAACACACAAAGCTTTGGTCATCTGAAACGCCTCCACTCGTCTTAGCAGCACATTTTGAAGCAGTAACACATCAACCCGACGGACGGCTGTCGATAAAGTAAGCCAACATTTGTCACCCGTGTTTTTTCACTTTGCCCTACACCATCGACTCTGTCGGACCCATTCACTTTCATTGTTTTAAATCTCTCTGTGAGATATCACTCTCGGCTGTTTCTTGTGGTGATTGACTGTGTTGCCTAATCGTGACCAAGGCGCATTCATTCATTAATTTTCTATACTCTATGCACTAGTTAGTCTCTTTTTTGCAGGTTATATAAATATTAGGGCTGTGACTCGATTAAAATTTTTAATCGCGTTAACTACAGGCTTTGAAATTAATTAATCGAAATTAATCGCATTTTAATCGCATATACTTTATCCTTTAGAAAATTAACATTTTCAACAATATTTCAACAAACACAGAACATATCCCTATTTGAAATCTGAATGTAGCATGCATGAAAACACAGTATATAGAATCTTGGATGTTAAGCTGTGTTGGGCCCCCGTTAGCTTCCACGCTAGCTGCTACATGTTTAGCGTTGAGGTGATATTTGAGGCTTGATCAGCCTCGTTGGGGTTGCAATGCAGTTGCTGCATGAATGTGAGGGGTTGCTAGTCAAAACAGCACCCCCCCCCCCGCGCGCGCGCATCAACGCAACAACGTTACTGACCCATTACTCCACCGTCTGCATGCAGCCTTGCATAGTGTAATGTAGCCTTGCATACTGTAAACTTTAAGTTATCAGCGGAGCTTACTGCTCACAAGCAGACAGATGTCGCACTGTGCGTTGTGGTGGAACAGCTGCATAGAAGGTCCAGGGGCAAGACAGCCCCAGCCCGTGTACGCAACCACACACGCACACAAAGGCATACCTGTCCATCTCATTCATTCATAGCCCGTTCACTAAGGATAAAATAGCCAATCCACAAAGGCTACTTTGCCCACTGTGTTCCTCAAATAAGTTTTGATCAACTTCATCTTGGAAAAAAAGAGCTGGGAGTGAATGAGCTACAGTGCGGACTTTCTATTTCATCTCATCTGACGCACAACAGTTGTAGGCGACAACTTTCAAGAGATAGTTCTACCCGGCGGGCTTCCAACAGTAGCCTCGTACAGTGCTAAATCACACAGGCACAACATTACGTTCAAACTTGTTGCTCACACCAGTCTGTCCGCTGCCACAGCGGAAACATAGCCTACTCAAGCCAATCTACTCGCATCACATTATGGCAAAGGAAGCACGCTGGCAACCTAACATAAAGTAAAACGTGTGTCCGTTATTTTCAAAAGATGGTGCTAACTGCACTGACACTAGACTAATTAGCAAGTAGCTCTAGATAGACTGCAAGCACCTAGAGTCGACTAACAAACCAAGTCACAAGAAGACTATTTGATAATAGTGTTTCGGCAAACATATGAAAAACAACTGGGATTTCCTACCTTATTTGTGTTACTTGAAGAAGGACATTCTCAAAATCGCCATATTCCAGTTAGAATCGCCAAATATCCATTTAGAATTGCAGTTTAGCTATGTTATGAGTGAATGGGTGCTAAAATGAGAGGAAAACTGTAACATATGACTATTCAAAAACGAATTAAACTGAGAATACAATTAAATAGGGTTTCTATTTATCTCCTAAATCTGCTTTATGGAAATATTATTTTAGACCTCCGATTTCCCCGGGTAATTTAGAACAGACGTGATTGGCTGACTGTAGAATGACATCACCACAGCTACTGTAGATCTAGGAACAATGTGGATAGCCGTTTCACCAGTAAAGCTGGTGTTTTATACCTTTCCATATGTATATTTATCAGCTAAAGAACGAAAAACGGGGATAGGCTACCACGCAGCAACATACGTGATTCTTTACTTCTTAATATTGTTGTCGTTGTTGCACTGCACTTCTGTTCTTTGTGAGCAGTAAACCTGCCTCTAGCCCCAAAGTTGGGGTAGCTATGGGGTTGCTGAGCACATTCTTGGGGTTGCTATAGCAACCGCAAGCAACCCCTTAGCGCCGCCTCTGGGCTTGATACGCTGCGGTGATACGCGAATTCCTTGTTGCATAATCTGCACACAACCACGCTCTTGTCGACGCTTCCATCCGTCTGTATTTAAAAAAAATAATAAATTATAGTGTGCGATTAAAACGCGGTTTTTTTTTTAACGCGCTAATATGTGTGTAGTTAATTAATCGAAATTAAGGCGCTAAAGTCCCAGCCCTAATAAATATCAGGGGCGTCAGCTGACCCAATACTATACAGGGGCACAACAGGGGCACAGAAATATGATGCGAGCGCGCAAAAATTTTTTGCAGTTATTTCTTTGGAGGAGGTCGGACAGCCGTTCTTGCCCACACTGGTTTCTAAGCCTGGTTTTCACAATCTTGAGCTTTGAGAAGGACCTCTCCACTGTTGCTGTGGAGCAACAGTGGACTACAACTTAAGGAGGCAGCTAAATTAGCTGCCTCCTTAAATTGTCTCTCCCTCTTTTCCGTGGGCATTTCGAATTGTCTGCATTTTAACACAACATGCAGGTGAATAATTCGAATTGTGCTTTATTTCCATCATTCATCTTGCTTGATAAAACGAAATGTCATCAGCTGCCTGTAACTTAGTTTGGTAGCCTACCACAAAACAACCTGAGCCATGTAAAACGTTGACTGCAAGCTAGCTGGCTGTCGGTGTTTTTTTTGCTACCTAAACAGTAGCTGGCTGTCAGATTATTTATGGTCACTAAACGTCCTAAACTCGACATTGGATTCGAGAGAAGTTGATTGTTTGTGATCATGTCTTGTAGCCTAGGCACTGTGTACACATTTCAAGCTCACCTTTCCAGGCAGTCAGGGCAGTCGCTCTACTCCCACAGTGTCTCTGCCGGCCGGTCGCGTGCGCGCTTGTTTTTTTTTTTTTTTTCTAGTGAAGTGTGCTGCTTGCCCCCCGCAACGCCCGCGCCCCTCCCTTTTGCCTAAATCTCCAGGTGTCTGGTGAATCTGAATGATTGACTCTGAAGACTTTATTTTTGGAAACTTCAATCAAAATGACGAATTATACAGAAAATCATGTTGAAATATGAAATCATATTTGCCTATATTATTTTTTTCTCCTGTGCACGTCACTGATACCGGGGCACCTCAGATCTACAGGGGGGCACGTGCCCCCGTGAAAAGGGTCTCGCGACGCCGATGATAAATATCCTTCTTCAGCCATCTTATGAGTACCCTGTAACTTCTTTGTTGTAAATCCCTCCTCCAAGATTTTTTGCTACATTTGCAGTCGGCGTCTAACATTGCCATGGCTGATGCATCTGGGCACAGAAAGTCTAATAATATTTGGTGTGCATCAGAACATTAGCACTTCACTGTTTCTTTGTGGTATAAGTCCAAACTAAACACACATGATAGATTGTGAAACCTACCAAAAGAAGCCTAGACTAATTGCAAAATTGTGACTACAAAATGGAATTCTGCCCTCTGCAATAGAGAGGAAGCTGCAGGTGGACTGGGAGAAATTACTGAAATCTCCATCTGCAAATGCTGCCTGAAGACAGTTATTACTTGTCTTAATCAAATAACAAATTTCTCAGAATGTTGGGAATGCTGCTACTGACACTGAAAACTCTTGTGGGAATTGAAGCACTTCTAAAGAGATACCCACAAGAAACCTAGAGTGTGTGCTTGCCTTGTTGAGGGGCCTTTTCTGTAAGATCTCAGCATTTCTCGGTCTCGGATGGAACAAAAAGGGGACACAGCTCTCACCCAGACGTGTTCAAGCGACAGTGAGCCAGAAGATGGCTGTGACTCAAGTGAGCAGCACCAAGGGGAACTGAACAGTTGGCCATCTGGACACAAGCTGCTGTCTGATCAACCTCAGCTGCCTCACAGAGATTATTTGATGTTGAAACACCCAATGTCACCCGGAGTTGTGACGTGTCCAGAGTCATTATTTGCACCATATGACTTATAGTAGAGGACTTTGCTAATGTTTAGTGTGTTTGCGTCATCTGGTTTTCGTTTCTTTTTTCATCTTTCTTTGAAGTGTTACATTTTTATTTTAATGTTAATGGATTTTGATGGTATAGAGCACACAATACAATGGAGTAAAGTATCAACTGTCCTAAGATATTAGATGAAAGTTCAAAATCATCTCTTTGCATCTTTTGTGTCCTCAGCGTATGGATGTAATGAAAAGCAATGGGAAAAATAATATTTCTCTTTCATTACTTCTGCCTGCAAGATCGTCTGATTTCAAGGTGACTTCATGGTGTTATCAAGAATGAGGCTTGTATTGCCGAACTTTCTCTCCTCTCCGTGTGCTGGACTAAAAATAGGTGCCACAACAATATAATCCAATATACAAGACAGGAGTGCAGATACAACAATGTGCACACACACACACCTCTGACTCTGACTTTATAAAATTTATGTGGAAGAACATAAAGCTTCACGAAGGGACGAGGGAGAGAAGGAGACAAAAGCTGAGTTTTACCAATGAGCTGGCAGGAGAGAGAGGTGAGCAGGACATATAAAGATACGATTATAGAGACAGGGACAGATCAAGGGCTGTGAGTAGAATTAGTTCATTTTGAGCAATCATGAAAATCAGTCGATCTACGCCCAATAAATGTATCTACTATCTCTTTTCTCCTTCTGTCTGTGGTCAGAGAATGTGTTACCTTTCACCATAGCCTGTATAGCATCCTGAAAATAAATGGGGACCAAACATTCACCTTCAAAGTTTCTACAGTTTTTGTTGTTCCACTATTTTCTGCAGTGGTTGTTGTCTCTCATGCGTGGCGAGCTATCAGCTGAGTCTTCAGATTCGTTCTTTTCGTCGTGTCAGGCAATTGCTTTTCAGAAATGTAGCAAACAACCATTTATTTGTTGGTCATTTGGTGAAACTAGTACAGAAGGATGGATTAATTAAAAATTACTGAATAGATTGAAGACACATAGAGAAAGTGGCACATGGAGTGATACAAAATCAAAGAGCTGGGCTGCGAATGCGTTGTTTAAATCAGTGGCAAAGCAGTGCTTCATGGTTTTATGGACTGTGTAGCAGTCACAGTGCCGTGTGGATTAAGAGTTTTTCAAACTTTGACAAAACCAACATTCCTGTGGGGGATGTTTACGTATGTGGATATAAACCAGATCTTCATTTTCTTTCCACAAAGGAAAAAGAGACAGAAACTGCCTAATTTACAACACCCTTAAGAGCTTTTGGGGAGTCGAACTCACTCTTGGAAAAGTGGGACACTTACTATCTTATCTAGACCATAACTCGAAAGTTGACACTTTAACACCCCTTTTCACCAGCAAACCGACCAGATGGCTACATACGAACTGAGAAGACTCACTTTTAGTCGAATCTTAAAACTATATTAAATGTGTTTGATAACCGTGTACAATTTCTTTCAGGTTTCCAGCTTGATCACAAGACGCATATAGAGACAATTTGTACGATTCTGGCTTAAATATTGACAAAGAACTGATTTTGGTGGAAAATGCCCAACCTGCCTGATGGAACCACATTGCCCCCTAGTGGTCTGCAGTGTTGATTAGTTGAACATTTAAATCCCAGAGGACTCAGTAAAATGGACAATGTATATGCAACAATTTAACTTTTAACGATGTCCCTTCGGTATCTATTTGGTATTTGTTTAGTGTCCCCATTGTTAACACAGAAATTAGCATTGTGTGACTCACTATTCATATGTCACGATTTCATAGATATTCATCTGAATTTTGAAAGTCATAATTGTCTTTATCATGTGTGTTATTTTGATGTCTTTATATTACAAGTCTATGTTATATCTTTAATCTGCATATCTTAACAAGATGTGGTGTTTTCAGAATCACTGAGACAAATGTTCTATGAGATGGGAGTAATGGAGAAATAAGAGTTCTCTTTGTCTAAATCCAGAAATCCCCATTTAGCACGGATCACCTTACACAGACATGCACACAGTTCAAGCATGTCATTGGCTGAAAAAGTAGTGTAAGCCCCGCCTCCGAGAGTCAAAACCCGGAACCCGCGGAAAACACGCTCTCTTGTGCGCTCTCTGGCTCTCTAGTTCTCTCGTTTGCTGGCTCGCTTCAGGCGTCTTGTCTCTTCTTCGTTGTTTTCCAGAAGCACGCTCTTGTTTTCAGAGGGAGAACAATGGAGAATTGATCAGATGAGTTGCTCAGAGAGATTTGAAGAGCACGGAAAGATGAGAGTATGAGCCGTGGAGAAGACGACGGAGGGGAGGAAGGAGAAGGACGGAGCAGGACCCAAAGAAAGACGAGGAAGACCCGAACAAAGAAACAGATTGAAATACTCTGAAGATGCACGTTTTACGTGTTTTTGTTCGTCCCTCGCCATCCACGTCCTTATACGTCGCACGTCCTAACCTCCGCTGTTTCACGCCATCATCACCTTTTCCTACCAAGAAGCCAACTCCAAGCAACCTTTTATTAATCTTCTGTGAACTTAAGTTCACTTCATCAGAGAAGCAACGGACCCACTGACATCAGAAGATTCGATCATCTAACAGCAAAGCCCTCAACACCATCGTCCCCGTTTCCCGGTGGAAAGAAGCAACTGAGAAGCTAAAAAGTCAGCCACCACAGCCAGGAAGGCCCAGAGAGCGGAAGAGAAGTCCCCTCGGACCCCGCGTGGCCGCTGTCGTGTTCCGACTAAACAGAACTTCAGCACAGTAAGACCGACCCGTTTTCACCTTAAAGTGGGTTTGATGGATGTCTCGAGGCTTTCACAGAATGATACATTAATCCGAAATGTCAGTATTTAGATTCAAATAGTCAGCCAACCTGAACTATTTGAATGAATCCAGTATCTCTCCATTCCCATATTTTATTTTATATTCACTAAGTGCTTTTATATAATCACCCATATTCAATGCATCTCCTGTTTGTTTAAAGGTTCATGTCTAAGATCATATCATTGTAATAAACAGCTCATATATATATATATATATGTTATAATCACAGATTGTGTCGTATGCTTTCTTTACGTAATGTCTGTCCAACCAAACGAGAACTTCACGAAAGTAGCGAGATATGAGACTGAATATTAATTGAATATTAATCGAAAGATTAATTTAACACCAGGATCGTAAGATTTTCGAACAGTTTTCCTACCGGACTGTGACTTAAATTAAGTTAAAACCTAGGTAGGTGGTGCCCTGAATTCGAGGTAAGGTTTATCCTTATATTTGATATATATAATTGCCCCGGTAACGCTACAACTGGTATATGAGCGACAATGGATAGAGAAAAGCTTTCTGTAGCTGCTGTTACTATGGACGATAAGAGCAATTTACCTGACTCCCCGCACACATACACCACTACCTTCGGGAACAACCACTGGAAAATTGAGGCCTTTTATTTAGAATCCAACCGTATTTACGAATGCACTATTTTCTAACTGCACTGTATAATAGTATCAAATTAAAGTCCAAGCTGTACCACTCAGGATTTTTTATTTTTTTTATTTGAAAAAACAAAATATAATGTCCATCCAGATGAGAATGCTGAAATTCCCACAAACACTGACATAATCATGTCAGGCCAGTTTTTGGCGATAATGTCTAGCATCGCATCAAAATACATGAGAAGAACATTTTGAGCATGTCCAATGAGTTAATTCTGATTTAGTTAAAAAAAAAAACTCAGAACCAAAACGGTAGTTTATGTATTGAAAAGAGAGAGAGATAAATGGCCAGACAGTGAAGTAGAGTGACTTTACAGTAGGAGGCAATAAAAGGTTTGACTTTTAGCACAGCAGGCTTGTGTTTAACTAACTTCTCAAGTTTGGTATTTTTTCATGGCAGTAATTCAAATTCAAACATGATCAATCACAGTACATTTATTTAAAGAATTGCCCTCGTACATTAATTCACATATGACATTTTTACTTACAGCTACATTTCACTCCCTCTATAAGCGTCTGTATGCATTTCATCAGTCCCTCAGTATATTTTACCTCTTTAAGGAACACAAAATGCATATTCCTCCTGATAGGATTGATAGCTCCATTGTGTGCACTTAACAGTGAAAAGTGAGAAACGAAACCTACCCAGCCAGTTTTAAACCTGAAATCCTCATTCTCATTTAAGTGGGTCTCCAGTATAAAGATTATATCCGCCTGGTTGGTTTTCAAATGTGGCAGTCTATAACATCACTTAAGTGGATAGCTGCTTCTATTAATGTTCCAAGTCACATACCTAATATATTTCCCTGTCATATTTTGTTCCTTTATCTCTTTACATGCTAATACATGCTAATACATTATAACAAACGAACCAAAGTAAATCTACCTGCACTGTCCACAAGCTGTTGCTTGTGGATGTTATGCAACCTCTCGAAATATTGATACACAGTGTGGAAAATGAACATTTATAATTGACTGTTTATTTATGTTTGTCATTGTTCGACGCGTGTCAAACGAGAAAATGAATTTTAAAAGAAAAGGATAAAAGAAAAATATTTATCTCGTCCTTACGTTGTTGCCCCTCCTCTTCCTCTGTTGATGACCACTCAATCTGATCCATCACTGCTCCTATAGTCTGTACAGCGTTATCGTGACTTGTCCGTGTAAACACATCCATATGGGCTTTAACATTAGCCTCCATCTGCACACTCTTCCTGGTTGCCGTCTCTTTAACCTTTCTTCCTGCTGTGCTGAAGCTTTTACAGTCCTTTCCCCCGTTCATGGTAATCATAGTATTCCTGGGTTGGCCAGTGTTTACCTCAGGTCACATTGTTGAAGTCTGAACTTTACAGCAGAAAAAGCCTTCCTCTTCACTAGCTCTTTAGTCATTCTGGTAAACACAGACAACCAGCATCATTTCCACTTGAACCCACTTTCCTTTTACTGCGGAGAGCACTTTATCCCTCACCATCTCAAACTTTGTCATGCAAAATATCTGTGTTAATATGGGCAGGATCTTAAATAGGAAAAGGTTTCATCTTACCCCAGCTCGACTTTTAAAATGCATGTCAAAGTTTTAGTCCCTCAAATTGTATGAATAATATGCTCTGAAAGCAAGGCCAACACATCCAGATAATATGGTTTTTGATCAAATCACTCCTGTATGTATTCACTAAACTAGATTCCAACAGGCCTAGGAGCTCTGCACATGCTCCAAAGTTCCATTTTTTGCATCGTTTTGTCGAAACAATAAGGTGTAAGTGTGTATTTATACAGCCAAATTCCCAGTAAATCTGCTGCTATTCAATATTTTTCAGTTTATTTTGTCAGCTAAATGTGTCAGAAATGTGACTAAAAATCAGCCCAGGACGTGTCAAGCATTTCAAGGCTGTTGCTCTGCTCTAATAAAATCCTCATTTATAACCACAGTAACATGTAACAAAATCCGCATTCATGTACCTTAAAGACATAGTCAACAGTGTCTTGAACATTTTGTAACAAAGTCCACACAGTTGGACATACTTACATGTCTTATAACTCCGTCACGCCCCATGTAGGTATACAGGGACAAGGACGATGGGTCAGTTTAAAGCCCAAGTGTAACATACATTAGTGTAACATGCTGCTGTGTCATTGTCTACCTTTGTGGCTTGCTGATACTGTATTCCCCTGAATTAGTGATTTTAGTGACTTACATTTGTTTAGCTCTTTTATGTGGAAAAAATACATGCGGTGAGTAAGCAATGTTGCCAGAGTATCACGAGTGTAGGCGGCGGCGAGGAGAGAGGACCCAAAATGCAGACTAAAGGTAAAAACTATAACACAAAACGCATCTGAGCCGGAACGCCAAACGCCAAACAGCGAAGCTGATCAAACAAAAACCGATGAACAAACAAACTTGCTGAACAAGAACTTCTACAGACGGAGTAAACATGAGGTGTGACGGTGAGGATCTGACAAAATGCTGAAGACAAACCGGGGGACTAAATACTGTGGAGGGTGATTGGTGACTGAGTACAAATGAGGATAAGTGAGTACAGGTGAAAGGAGTGGAGCTGATGACTAGACAGAAGAGAGACAAAAACACAAAACACAGACGTGACAAAAACATACGATGCAGCTCGTGACACAGAGACGTAAAGATATATCTAAAATGGTTGAGAAATGCTGTTTGTATCCAAATTTGTCTCAGGATTCAGGTAAGTGTAATAAAATGTCCTTACTGTGGGACAAACTCATTATTATCCTCACTTATCCTCTTCTGATTTTATACCTCGCTTTCTGTCCTGTCACATCTGTTATCTTGCTCCCCACTTGTCTTGTTCTTTTTATCATTGTTTGCTTTGTTTCCTTGTCTGTAACCGTTTTGGCTACAAAAGCTTTGTCAAGGCTTTATCCCTTTCACTATTGTTATTCACCCTAATGTGCTCAATGTGCGTGGGTGTGTGTTACTGTTGTCTGTGCATCATTTCTTTTAGGTTGTTCTTGTCCTGGGGTGTTTGGATGTATTACGCCTGCAGTGATGTGTGACTAATTTAAAAGCTGGTAGTACATCTCCCCTTTAACAGAGAGGCCAGAAAGCGTGGCGGAAAGCAACCATGATTATGTAAAGACACAGATATGCACAATGTAGCAAGCTCCAGTGTGGAATTATTATACCTTGAACCTTTGGAAGCTACAAGCATTCCTTTGGGGGATGTTTTTCTGGGTAAGGACCAGATGTGGGAAGTCTACACAAAGGAAAGGGACTGAAATCGCCTAATTTACAACCACCGTTTGGGAGTGGTTTTAGCAACAGACATTTGCCATAAACTTGAGGGATGCATTGACAACTTAAACTGAACAAACAAAGAACCCTTTTTGGAGAAATGGGAGACTAACACATTCCCTATCTTATCTGGACCAATAAATCAAGGTTGACATTTTGACCTCATTCCCCCAGATGGGAGAACCAGATGCCTAAATAGAGCTGGAAATGACTTTACTTAGATTCACTTTCAGCCGAATCTTAAAACTGTATTAAATGTGTTTGATATCTTTGTACAAGTTCTTTCAGGTTCTCAGCGAAATCACAAGCTGCATTTAAAGACTCTCTTTCCATGATCGTAACTGAAAGTATGACGAAGAAATAATCCTGTTGGAAATTTGACAAACTATGGAACCACATTGCCCCCTAGTGGTCTTTAGTGTTGAATAGTTGGATCCAAATGGAGTCAGTAAACTGGACTGGTCATATGCAGTAATGCAACTGTTGAACAATGTCCCTTCTGTATCTTTTTGTACTCTATTTGTACTTTCCTGTGTTAACATTGTTAACACAGGAAAATAACATTGTTTGGTTCGCTATTCATATATCATAACTTTGCAGATATTCATCTGAATTTTGAGACTCATCATCAACTATGTCATGTTAGGTGTAGTTGATGTCTTTATATCATAAGTCTATGTTATATCTTTAATCTGCATATCTTGACAAGTTATGGTGTTTTCAGAATCATCGAGACAAATGTTTTATGAGACGGAAGAAATAGAGAAATAGAGTTTCTTTGTTTTATCCAAAAATCTAAATAAACGTTAGAACACATCGCCTTACAAACACACACCCAGGCAAAAGTCACAACAGTTTCAGGAATATCGTTAGCTGAAAGTTTAGTGTAAGCCTACGTCACGCCCCGCCTCCGCGAGTCAAACCACGGAACCCGCGATCTAAAATTGGACTCTTCCCTTTGAAACAGATGAGAGAGCAGAAAAAGTAAACCTTGGAGTAAAGCAATACATCCATGAGCCAGAGAAACGAGACAGCAGACAATGGAATGAAGAAGTCTTCAGAATGATGCGGAGAGGATGAAAAGACTAAGACAGGATAGAAAGATCAGGGAGAAGAAGAAAATCCGAACAAAGATAGAAACAGAATGAAGTAGTCTAAAGATACACGCTTTCTATGTTTTTGTTCGTCCATCGCCTCCCATATCTTTTTACGTCGCCCATTTTAACCTCCGCTGCTGCACGGCATCACATAGTTTTCCTACCAAGAAAGCCGGCGTCAAGCAACTTTTTGTTAACATTTTGTGAACCTCATTAGAGCGAGTCACCAACCGACCAACTCTGACACTTGGGACGATTTTGTCATTCTGTACGGTGAAGTCCTCGACACCAGCCAGTTCTCGTTTCCCGGTGGAAAGAAGTGACCATCCAGGCAAATGCAAAGTCCACGAAAGTCATCCACAACCAAGGAAGGCCCTGAGAGCGGAACCGAGAGAAATCCCCTCGGACCCCGTCTGGCTACCACCTGCTGTTTTCCGAGCTGACTAAACAGGACTTCAGTAAAGTAAGATCGACCCGTTTTTCATCTTACAGACGGTTAGATGGGTGTCTCGAGACTTTCACTATTAGAATGATAAATAAATCCAAGATGTCAGTCTTTAGCTTCAAATAGTAAGCCAACCTAAACTTTTTGAGTAAATCCGGTACCTCCATTCCCCATATTTTATTTTCAATTCACTAAGTGTTGTATATAATCACCCATATTCAACACATCTCCTGTTTGTTTTAAGGTTCATGTCTTTGGTCATATCGTTTTAATAAATAGTTCATATATGTATAATCACAGGTTGTGTTGTATGCTTTCTTTACGTAATGTCTGTTAAACCAAATGAGAATTCACGAAAGTAGCGGGATATGAGACTGATTATTATTTGAAATATTAACTTAACTTATCTTCTGCTCGCTGTCCCTGCACTCTACGTCACTGGTGGGGCAGGCATTCTTAGAAGTGGTATTGTGTCCCAGTTTCAGGGGGATCATGTATGCAAAGGTGATACCCTGATCCATCTCGGCCTGGTGTAATTTGAATTGCACTGGCCTCTTCGCGGCCTGCACTCCCACCTGTATACATTCATGGTTCTCCACTGTGAACCAAACCTGCTGCTCTTGGTCGCCTCTTATGATGTCGTACTTCAAGACTTCTTGACATCCTCCAACCAGTAGAACTCTGTGATTGTATAGGTAGAGCGTCGTCATACCCAACAAAGCATTCCGAAGAGCCCCTTTACTTCCTTGTACAGTGGCTTGGGGATTGAAGTATAAGACTTCTGTACAGGAATGTCGTCTTGGAGCTTAATTGACATCTGAAGAGAGGGGATGCACCCGATGTCCGTGTTGTCATGGGCAAATGCTGACATGCAAGCATTTCCTCCACTAGTCGTTGTTGTTCTGGGTTGAGATTGCTTAAGTCAACAGGAGGTTGCCATAGCTCAGCTGGTGGTGGTGTAGGAGTGGTGACATTGACCAGCTCGAACAGCTGGAGCTGGTGGTTTCTCACCTTGTTGTGACTCTTGCTTTCCCATCTCAATGACTTTGGTTATGTGCTGGATGGAGCCCAACTGAGTTCTCTTTGGGAGAATGATTTCATGCTTAGTGGGGTTGGAAATGGGTAAATGAATAAGGGGCCACCTGCTGTTACTGATCCCAAGGAGGCCCTCCCCAATATTTAGTTGCTCTAAGCTTGTGCTCTCCTCTGAGGGTTCAAATAAGACAACAGGGTCTGATGTGTCAAATGTAGGGGGGACTCTGCATCGTACATGAACAGTTTTCCCTGCTGCTGTACTCACATCTTCTTTACCTACTCTGATCGTGGCAACGATGTCATTTGGTGTTTTGTGGACCTGAGTAAAGTTAACCATAGCTATGGCTTGATCTTCCTCTACACCAAGTGCCTTTGTTTTCTCTTGTCCACAGGTTGATCTCCACCATCCACTTGGACAGAGTGTGCATGCATGGCTTTCGGTTTGAAGACATAACCCAGCCGTCGCTGATGTTCATTTTCATCACTGATTATTTTGGTCACCCAGCTGACTATGTCCTCATCGGTCACTTGGTTGTCTGAAAGGAGGGGTCTTAACTGTTGCGTGATATCTGTATGCTTTGAACACAGACCCTGGTAGATGGTGTGCAGGAAAACTTCCTGGATGGTTTTGGGGTCATAGCGAATGTTTGTGTTGGCCTGCTTTGACTGGAAGAGGATTCTCTGTTTAAGCCCGATCATACGATACACAAACTGCTGGGGGGGTTCTTGTTCATTTTGTTTTGCACACATTAGTTCCTGGAACAGTTCTGTACTTGCCTTTTCACCAAGATGAGACCTGAGGAAGCCCTTGAGTTCACAGATGGTTATTTCATCTTTATTGGTGAGCATGTCCTTGAAAGCTCCTGGCTTAATGATCCTCAAAACACCACGGATCACTTCTGTGTCTGTGAAGCCCTCTCTGACGCCTTCATCCATCTGCTTACAGATACTGTTATATGTGATTTCAGAGTTTTGGTCTCCGATCTGTCCCCCATGCACCTTAAATTCCCTGCGCTGGAGATAAGGTAGGTCCTTATGGGAGATCACCGTCTGTGTGTCACCCTTTAAGTGCGTGTGACTTGATGGTTGTCTGTCATGTGGTATGTAAGCCGTGTCTTCATAATGTCGTAACTTCTTACCCAGCTCTTCATACATTACTTGGAGCTGGTCTACACTGTGAGTGGTAGTGTTGGTATTGGAATGAATGTGTTGTTGAATGGTGTGACCCATAGCTGCATCTGTTGGAAGTGTAGTGTCGGTTGCTGATGCGTCGTGGCACTTGTTTGTGTAATGTGTTCTGTTGAAATGTTTGAAAGTGTCTCATGTTGTTGTGTTACCCCATTTGAGGTTGAAACTGTATCACGATTCTCAATCATCTTAGACACTAAATCTTTTAACATTAGCAACTGACTCATACCCTCATATTCAGAACTGGTTAATCTATCAGACTGCATATAGTCAAGGATATAATCCACACAATACTTTTCATCAGAAGACTCCAGGTCAGTTGCACCGTGTCCATCAGTGGCAATGTCTAGGGCTAGCTTGTACACTTCTTTTCCTGAAAGTTTGTAAAAGTTTTTCTTTTTGCCCCACACAAGCTGTTTCCGTGCGGAAGACATGGCATGCACAGGTTCGAAGAAACAGCAGTGCAGCTCCCTTGGAAAAACAAAAACCCTCTCCTGACTCTGATCTCCCTAGCTGGACACTCACTGGCTGTAGTCGCGGCTGCAGTCACATCTCCTCGCCTTGGCCTCGTGTTTTTTTTTTTTTTTACCCCTTGTCCTGTCCAGCATTATGGCAGCAGAATTGTAATCTAAATACCGTTTATGCCAAACACATTTGCTATGCCAAGGGAAGCTTAATGAATGTAAAGCTCCCCTTGATGCCCATCAACTACTTATTTATTTATTTATTTATTTTTACAATATTTTACATGTGAAAGTGCCGTTCCGGACCGGAACCAGAACGATTAATTTAGGTTTTTTTCAAATTAATGTGGTGACACATTCTTGGGTTCACTACATATACTTTGTATAAATGTATACTGTGCCAGGTTTATTTGCCCAATCACAGGTGTAGCAGTCACAGTGCCGTGTGGATTAAGAGTTTTTCAAACTTTGACAAAACCAACATTCCTGTGGGGGATGTTTACGTATGTGGATATAAACCAGATCTTCATTTTCTTTCCACAAAGGAAAAAGAGACAGAAACTGCCTAATTTACGTTCACCTTCTACCCAAAAAGCTTTTTGGGAGTGAAAAATAAGCAACAGACGCTTGCAATAAAAATTGGGATAGACTCTAACGAACAAAGAACTCACTCTTGGAAAAGTGGGACACTTACTATCTTATCTGGACTATAACTCGAAAGTTGACACTTTAACACCCCTTTTCACCAGCAAACCGACCAGATGGCTACATACGAACTGAGAAGACTTCATAAGACTCACTTTTAGTCGAATATTAAAACTATATTAAATGTGTTTGATAACCGTGTACAATTTCTTTCAGGTTTCCAGCTTGATCACAAGACGCATATAGAGACAATTTGTACGATTCTGGCTTAAATATTGACAAAGAACTGATCTTGGTGGAAAATGCCCAACCTGCCTGATGGAACCACATTGCCCCCTAGTGGTCTGCAGTGTTGATTAGTTGAACATTTAAATCCCAGAGGACTCAGTAAAATGGACAAGATATATGCAACTATTAACTTCTAACGATGTCCCTTCGGTATCTATTTGGTATTTGTTTGGTGTCCCCATTGTTAACACAGAAAATTAACATTGTGTGGTTCGCTATTCATGTGTCACGATTTCATAGATATTCATCTGAATTTTGAAAGTCATAATCATCAATTACGTTGTGTGTTATTTTGATGTCTTTATATTACAAGTCTATGTTATATCTTTAATCTGCATATCTTAACAAGATGTGGTGTTTTCAGAATCACCGAGACAAATGTTCTATGAGATGGGAGTAATGGAGAAACACAGAGTTCTTTGTCTCATCCAGAAATCCCCCTTTAGCACAGATCACCTTACACAGACACCCAGTTAAACATGCACACAGTTCGGGCATGTCATTGGCTGAGAAAGTGGTGTGGGCCCCGCCTCCGAGAGTCAAAACCCGGAACCCGCGAAAAACACGCTCTCTAGTTCTCTCGTTTGCTGGCTCGCTTCAGGCGTCTGCTCTCTTGCTTCTTGCCTCTTGTTCCAGAAGGGTTCCAACCCAGAGTTTCAGAAGGAGATTTGAGCAGAGAACAGCTGCTCAGAGAGTTTTGGAGATGGTTTAAGCAGAAGAGAAGAGCTCACCAGAGTTTGGGAGTTTTCCCATAATCTCAGGAGAGAGCGGAAGGACGTGTGGATAACGATGCAGCGGACGACCGGAGGAAACCCTCCAGAACCCAGTGAGACCCCGGAGACGAGAAAGAAAGACCCGAACAAAGAAACAGATTGAAATACTCTGAAGATGCACGTTTTACGTGTTTTTGTTCGTCCCTCGCCATCCACGTCCTTCTACGTCGCACGTCCTAACCTCCGCTGTTTCACGCCATCATCACCTTTTCCCACCAAGAAAGCCAACTCCAAGCAACCTTTTATTAATCTTCTGTGAACTTAAGTTCACTTCATCAGAGAAGCAACGGACCCACTGACACCCAGAAGATTCGATCATCTAACCACAGTCCTCTGCACCATCGTTTCGGTTTCCCGGTGAAAGAAGCAACTGAGAAGTCCGCTAAAGTCAGCCACCACAGCCAGGAAGGCCCAGAGAGCGGAAGAGAAATCCCCTCGGACCCCGCGTGGCCGCTGCCGTGTTCCGAACCGACTAAACAGAACTTCAGCACAGTAAGACCGACCCGTTTTCACCTTAAAGTGGGTTTGATGGATATCTCGAGGCTTTCACAGAATGATAAATTAATCCGAAATGTCAGTATTTAGCTTCAAATAGTCAGCCAACCCAAACTATTTGAATAAATCCAGTAACTCTCCATTCCCATATTTTATTTTATATTCAATAAGTGTTTTATATAATCACCCATATTCCATGCATCTCCTGTTTGTTTAAAGGTTCATGTCTAAGATCATATCATTGTAATAAACAGCTCATACATCTATATATATGTTATAATCACAGATTGTGTCGTATGCTTTCTTTACGTAATGTCTGTCCAACCAAACGAGAACTTCACGAAAGTAGCGAGATATGAGACTGAATATTAATTGATTATTAATTGAAAGATTAATTTAACATACCAGGATCGTAAGATTTCGAACAGTTTTCCTACCTGACTGTGACTTAAATTAAGTCAAAACCTAGGTAGGTGGTGCCCTGAATTCGAGGTAAGGTTTATTTGAGACTGTAAGAACATCTCATAAATCCTTATATTTAATACGTATATAAATACCCAATAACGCTACACAGGTCTCGTCAGGCAGAGGTGTCTGTATTGGCTGATGTGCAAAGTTAGGTGCACATACTTGCCTTAGCAGGGCAAATTTCTTTTCTCTGGCAAAAAAGCCCTCACGGATCGCTCTGAAGCACTTGCAGACAGGTTATCACATAAAAACCACTCTTGCCTATCAGCGCTTTATTATGTTTATGACAATATTATGACAGCATATCTCCATTTTCACCATTGCAGCATTAGCCAACCCCTTTCTCTTATATATTGGCTAAATAGGTTTTCTTGGTGGCACAAGACATGTAGATTCTCCACCATCTGACAGCCATATCAACTCAAATGAACAGCACTAGTTGTTCAGCACTAGTTGTTCTCTTTAAATTAGCTAAACTGCTTTGATGTGAAATCCCAAATGCACACTGTAGATAGTGGATATTTTTCAACTGTGGACAAAGTTAACATTGTTGAATAGTGCAACTTATAGTATTCTCATGGCAGATTTGTCAAGCAGAGGATTCAGCGCTGATATCTGCGCAGCGTGAGCGCACCAGCAGGGGACAGGGGGAAGCTTGTCACAGCAGTACAGTGTTTCCCACTGATAGGTGATAGCTGATAAATGTTTTTTTTTTTTCAATGACTTGTGCATGTGGTGAAACAACTTTTTTTCTTCCGATCCGAATTCTTCTACAAAGATGATCGTTCACCACTATGTCCAATACGTTATTCAAGATTTTGGACAATTTTTATTCCCATTTTAGTAGATTCTGTTTTTTTGTTTGCTTTATCCAGACCAATGTTTTGACCCTTCTAAAACAGACAAGCATCTTTTCCACAGTCACAAGATGCGTCCTCCATAGTTGTTAAAGGAGTGAGAAGCTACACACTGCATCAGTTTCAGGAACTGCAAAAAAATGGCTTCTTTGGAAGAACTCTAGCCAATAACATTTATCCATTCATTCATTTTCTATACCCGCTTAATCCCATTTTAATGCTTCATTCTTCCCACTCATACACTGGGAGAACACGCTAACTCCACACAGAAATACCCCAGTCAGGATTCAAACCTGGAACCCTCTTGCTGTGAGGCGACGGTGCTAACCACCACACCACCGTGCAGCCCCCAACATTCATCCATAAGTTTAATGAAAGACAAAAAAATCCTGTATAATACCTGTTTCCAGAAGAACAGGCAACTCTAAAAAGCTGTAATGGAGGAAGACACCTGTTGCATTTCATTTTGTGAGTTAATAGTGTATTAAATTAAATCTCCCTGAAATGGCCATTTAAGCACCTGCGACGTAGGTGACGTGTTTACAGCTGTCAACGGGTAGCCATCAAAGCTGCATTAATCAATCTGTGTAAAAAGACACCACATCACATTATTAGGAACACTGTTGTAATTTGGGGTAGGACCTCAAAACAACCATAGTTCTCCTTAACATAGACTCCACAAGATGTTGGACGGATTCTTTTCACACTCTGGTCCACGTTGATTGAACATTATGAGTTCAGATCCCTGCAGATTTGTCAGCCACATCTTCATGTTTTAGTCTTCCATCCCAAAGGTTCTGTTGGATCTGTTCATAGAGGACATATTCTAAACTCATTCTTTGCATTGCAATATCTTGTGTGAGATTTTCTGTGACATTATGTCTTTAGGCGTTAAACTCAATAACTTTGCAATTCGCTGCACAAACTTCAGTTTCATCGTACAATTTTCAAGCCGATTTAATGAACTCCGATGCATAAAGAATTGAAGTTGAAAGGCATTGTTAACTGGCAGGTGCATCCAAAGAAACAGATTTTTGTAAACAATAGACTGCATATGCTACAGGTTTTTAATGTTTTTTGCCCTTTAATGTAATTAGCAACAGCAGATGATGTACAGTGTGCAGAAACAGATGTTTGAGTGGACTACTCTGTTATTTCAATGCACTGTGAATGCAGGTGTTTGGATGGTGTTCATAGGTAAAAGACTATAGTGATCTTATCTGGGTGTTATAACTTCCTTTATAGTCTTACCTGGACCTCAGCTATGTACCTTTTTTCACCTGAGGTAGTTGTAAGTAGGTAAATTAATTATAAGTAGTCCCGTTAACTATACAGTTGTCATCATGAACCGCCTCAAATATAAACTGCAGCCCTTCTTTTATAACTCTCCTCGTGAACCGGGTATTGGTTGAATATGTTTACAAAACGGGCTTGTCATTAAATAAAAGGGTCACAGATTGTTAAGTACGTAAGTATTCCCAATTGATTCATACTGAAATTGCTCGCAGTGAATATATGATATTGTGACATGAAACCCACTGTTTACAACTTCAGCCCATTATATTCTCTATTCCCCCAGCTCTCATTTCTCAATATTAATCTGACAAAGCATCACTTTGAAGATGAGCGCTGGCTCTGCATGATTGTGTGTGTGTGTACTAAAAACTGTGCGTGCTTGCCTTTGCAGCTGTACGTGAGTGTTTCCTCATGTCTGTGTCTGACTCAGTGTTGGGAACCCGAAAGGAAAGCCTCTGTGGAATAGCAATCAGCAGAACAAAACAAGTGTTGAAAAAAGAAAAGATGAATGGCTGTTGAAATAACGCAGAGAGGGAGCGAGAGAGAGAATGTTGACAGCTTTAATTAAAATCCCACCCATTAGCTCAGTCTTAATTGGATGATTTATTTTCCCAGGGGACTGACTGACAATCAAATTATGCTGGAATTATTCAAATGACTGTGAAAATGGGTATTTGTTCTGTAGATGTAGGGATGGCTACATAAAAAATTGTTGTAGTTGACTTGATAGCATTCATTTTGACAATTTATCAACCGCACAGAAGCACTTGATTCAAAACAGGATAAACAAGTGCTTAAACAAATTTAAATGTATAGTTTTAGAATTTGTTGGCAACCTAAGTACCTATAATGTGGATTTTTAGAGTAATCATTAAAGATTTGTAATCATTGATGAAGCCTACATTGAAAAAAGATTGAGTTGATGACAGCACGCAGTCCAAAGCTTTCAGCTTTTCAGTATTTGTGCAGATCATGAAAATACAGCCACTGCTTTTGTGGAAAGGTATTTTGAAGGTAGCAGTAATTTGTGTTCTGAAACTTTTTCAGACAAACTAAGATAGCATACTCTGTAACATTATGATGGTGATGATTAATTATCATGTCAGTCCACAGAACTATCATCAAACTCAAAGAAGACCATATGCATCATGAAGTTCAAAACATCCAGTGTCTAATGTAGTTTCTGGATTTTCTCATCTTCCTTTTATAAGTCTTATTCTTTGGAATTCTATGTTTTGTTTTGTTTTCAATAGCCAACTTTATTCAGGTTTATTTTAAAATAAGATTTATTTTTATAGAGCTGTTTTTCTCCAGTTTGGTTTCTACATAAATTAAGTGCACTCTTTATGCCTCACTGCAATTATAACTTGACAGCTGCACATTAAAACATTTCAAATTAAAGTTGATGTATTTCAACATGAAAACTAAGAAATTAATTTGTATCTTACGCTGTCCCATGAGGTATACACTTTAGTTTTTAGTTAAATCAAATCAAATGAAATTTATTTATATAGCACATTTCATGTACAAACAGTTCAAAGTGCTTTACATAAAATAAAAGCATTGCAGCAGGGAGTGCAAGAAGCATTAAAAATGCATAAAAGAATATAAAGAGAAACAAATAAAATCATTTAAATGAATTTAAAAACAGGCAACAGTCTAGATAAGTTAAAAGATATTTCATGCATAGACACATGAGAAAAGAAATGTTTTTAACCTGGATTTAAAAATGTCTACATTTGGTGAAAGTTTAATCTCCACTGGCAGTTTGTTCCACTTGTTTGCAGCATAACAGCTAAATGCTGCTTCTCCATGTTTAGTCTGCTCTGGACTGGACCAGCTGACCTGAGTCCTTGGATCTAAGAGCACTGCTGGGTTTATATTCTCTGAACATATCACAGATGTATTTTGGGCCTAAACCATTCTAGGATTTGTAAACTTGTAAAATTTGTAGCTCACACTGTGTGCAGCTCACTGATACTGCAGGGTTAGGAGACATTGTTCTGTCCGATTCTCTTTGTAAACAGGAGGGCTAATACCGTTTACAAATATACAATAAAAAGAATAAAAGAATAAAATAATAAAATTATATCCAAGACTTTTGGAAAGAAGTAGAATGATTTAAAAGTGAATAAAGCAGTAAGCAGCAGGAGGAAGCAGAGACACGTCTGCACTCTTCAGAAGCAGGAAGCAGTTAAGTCAAAGTTAAATCCATTTAAGTGATAGAATATCAATAGACCGATCAGTTTTCTATGTTATAGTTGCATTCTCAGCAGTTTGAAATAACTTTGCTGCAAATCAGGATCAAATTCATCAAATAAACAATAAATAAGACAAACCATATCAAATCAATGCATTTTCTTTAAGTGAATGTATTGTCGTGGTAATTGGGATTTTACTTTTTGATTTCCGTGTCCTTTGGGTTTCCAGTCTTTTCTATGGTTTAGTTATTTCTTGGTTCCATGGTTTGCTCTCTGCTCTGTGGTCTTGGCTGGTACTTTCTTTGAGCTTATACTTTTATTGTTTGTATTTTAGATTCTTGTTCTGGTCATTACCCCTAGTTATCCTTAGTTTCCCTGTTTGGTCCTCAGCTCCGCTTCCACACCTGTCTCCACTTAGTCAGCCACAGCTGTAGTCACCTCCTCATTAGTTCCCCTGAGTGCATCTACTCCTTAGTGAATCTCAGTCCATGTCAGATCCTTGCTGTTTCTTCATCTTTAATAATCTCTGTTTTCCAGTTCCTCACTTGTCTGGGTTTTTTTTTCCCTTGTCAGGTTGTTTTATTGTTTAGTCTCTTGTGTCCAAAGTTTAGTTTTTGGTTTCCCAGCTCAGCTGCACTTTCTGTTTCTTTTATTCAAAAGCTTAGTAATCATATGTTGCCTGCGGATTGCTGTTTCCAGTATTTGGGCCCTCCGTATCATTTACATTGTAAATGACATTGTGACATATAAAGTCAGTGTTCCTGCTGAATGGAATTCATACCATGTGTTCCTCTGTTACTGCATGGCTTCCTAGGGTGAAATTACTATAAAATGGCTCGACAGGTTTGTATATACATTGTGTTTCCTCCACTGTCAAACTGTACATTTTAAAAGAGAAAAACATGAAAAGATTAGAGAACGGATGACGCTCCTCATCACAATTCTTTCTGTGCTATACATCTCTGCTATGTTAAGCACAAAAACCTCAATCATGGGATGAATCTGTGTCATCTGCACACAACATTAGATTAAGAAGTGAGGGGTGGCTCAAGATTTTGCATCATTAACTTTTTTGCATTTACTTCATAAATCTCATAGTTTCATAGTACAATCCTTAGTCCTTATCAAAGCACTTTGACGGTTGTTTCGAAGCTAAGAGTTCTGTGTTTGATTATCGCCATTTTAGGATTTTGCAGCCAAGACTGACAAGCAAAGGATAGATGTGAGTATAAAACCAGCACTGCACATATTTGTTTTTTGTTTTTAGCCAGAATAGTCCTTAATAATGTGTAATTTACTCCATCCATCCATCCATTATCTTCCGCTGGTCCGGGGATCGGGACGACGCCAACAGAACCACATCGTCCACAAAAAGCAGAGACCCGATTCTGAGGTCGCCAAAACGGACCCCCTCAACGCCCTGGCTGCGCCTAGGAATTCTGTCCATAAAAATTATGAACAGAATCGGTGACAAAGGGCAGCCCTGACGGAGTCCAACCCTCATAGGAAACATGTCCGACTTACTGCCGGCAATGCGGACCAAACTCTGACACCGGTCATACAGAGACCGAACAGCCCATATCAAGGAGTCCGGCACTCCATACTCCCGGAGCACCCCCCACAAGAGTTCCCGAGGGACACGGTCGAACGCCTTCTCCAAGTCCACAACACACATGTAGACCGGTTGGGCGAACTCCCATGCACCCTCCAGGATCCTGCCGAGGGTATAGAGCTGGTCCACTGTTCCACGGCCAGGACGAAAACCACACTGCACCTCCTGAATCCGAGATTCGACTATCCGGCGGATCCTCCTCTCCAGTACCCCCGAAAAGACCTTACCAGAGAGGCTGAGGAGTGTGATCCCCCTATCGTTGGAACACACCCTCCGGTCCCCCTTTTTAAAAAGGGGGTGTAATTTACTGTTTTATACAATTTAACACTTCTGCAGTTGTTATGAAGTGACAAATTAGGTTTTGGAAACAAGGCCTTTTCTTTTTCTTTTTGCCAGACAGCAACTGTTTTTATTACTACTGCAGAGTGAAGCATTAGGACATACAGTAGAACCCTTTGGGGATTGACTTGTCTTTTTTAGACCCAGCCTCAAATGAACATTCAAGGAGCCTTCAGTTTTTGGCAAAATCTTTCTTCAAGAAAGGTTGCTACTTGATGGAATGACTAACAACTTATCAGTTGTATATCTATTTCAGCAAAATGCATTGAGGTGGAGACATCAGTATCACACCATGGGGAAAAAAAGAAAATCACATCAAGGAAGGCTACAAAACAGTATAAAAAGAAACAAAGTGTAAAAACCAAACGCTTAAAATACAAAATGTATAAATCTGGAATATGAAAGACATATATTTCTGAGATGCAATCAAAGAAATATTGTGCAGTAAAACTTTGCCAATCCACAAATAAACCATTTTATGAATTATGATCAGAGTTACTGTTGATGTCAAAATCACTAACCTTGCTGTGTTGAGTCAATGCATGACTACAGAATCCTCCTGAGAGTGAATCGTGTTTGCCATGCTCGCTGCACAATACATTAGAATGCCAATTAAGTGATTTGATTATCCAAGAATTGTTGGAAATATAAGTGAACAATTAAAAACAAAATCAATGATTCCATTAACACCACATCGTAATTATATAGAGGTTAGTTATAGTTTTAATTGGGTTCACATACCTTTTGCATTCGCCTGTGTTATCGCTCTTTGAAGTTTAAAATTAGTCAGTTATGTGTATATTTTATGTATGTGTAGGCATGTAACAAACAAAGTTGCGTTATCGTAGTATACTTATGTTAAAATGAGTGAAAAGGTGTGAATACTTAGTTTGCATATTCAGATGGTGTGAGTGTGTTTGTATGTGTGTGGACCTCTGGCTGAGTTATTTAGATGTCCCCCTAGTCCTTCAATAGAGGACTTCAAATTGATTTAGCTGAATTGCCTTTCAAAGCTACTTCAATTTCACCCCTATGCAAATTTACACGCCTCTCATTCAGTCTATCCATCTATCTTGCTCACTCCACCCACCTACCTAACCTTCCTCTTTACCACTCAACTTTCTTCACTCCTCCTTTCCCCTTGTCCTGTATGATCTCTTCATGCCTTTCCATTCCTTTCTTCCAGTTCTTTACATTCGTCTTTAATATACCTCTGAACTTCCTCTCTGCCTGACTCCATATTCACTCCAAATAATAGAGTTCAGCAGCTAAGAGGCCATGTGTTCCTGTAAGTTTCACAGCCAGTTAGTCAGCTTGTCAGCAAAATTGTGTGCGTCTGTGAATGTGTGTGTTCTTGAGTCTGACAGCAAAGTAATGAATCATTTAGTTATATCCTCTTGTCTGGACCATAGTCTGAGTCTGGTGTTGTGTGTGTGTGTGTGTGTGTGTGTGTGTGTGTGTGTGTGTGTGTGCGTGCGTGTGTGTGCATGTCATGCGAACAATGAGACCTTGACAACATCAACACAATTGCAAGTCCATAAAACAGCAGCTATGTTTTAGCTTATGAACTCTACCTGGAAATAACTTCTGGCATAAACCACGTCAGCTTACATACACACACACAGAATGACAGATACACATTCATAGACCTCTTATGATGACAGTGACCTTAATTGACTGATAAACACCCATGCAAATTCTTTCTCCACATTACCATTCGCATACGGACACTCAGTACAGTGTTTGGAAAGCTCGCCAGTTGTGCTGTGTGCACACGCTGTCTCCATACAAATCTGCACACACAGTCACTCAGGTTCTCCGGTGTTGCCATGCTGCATTTTTACAGAGGAATCGTTACATTTTTTTGATGGATTCAGCAGTAGGAGGTAAGACTGAGATAGCATCTATTGATTTTATATTTGGCAGACTGCACCGCGGCCACTTAGTCCGGCAATTCACCTTACTCTCCCTGTCTTTTTTTTCCCCTCCCTGCCTCTCTTACACACACCATCAGTCTCTACTTTTTACTCCTCTGCATCCTGCTCTTATTTTTATTTGCTTTTCCTCTCTTACACGCTTTGCCGTTTTTAATCACTTGCCCTATTTCCATATCCATTTATATCTGACATTCTCCATTATATTGTCCTCCTGATACATCCCTCAACCTCTCCTCTGTTCGGTTTTCCTTTTTCTCATCCACTCGTAATGCTTTGCCCATCTTTGCCTGTTTATAATTTTTACCAGCTATTTATTTCCCATGTTACTCTCTCCTCCCACAGCCCCTTTCAGTCTATGTCCCTTTAATCCCGTCTCATCTTTTCTGCTTCTTCACCTGTTTTTCACCCCATCCATCCAGCCTTCCTCCCTCCCTGCATTTTCTGCTGCCTCAACTTTTTTTATTACCTTTTCCCTCAATCCTTCCCCCTCCATTTGTCCCTTTCCAGCAACTTCCTTCTCCATAGGACTTTTATACCATGCAATCTGCTCTATCCCTCTTTATTTACTTGACCTATTAAAATTTGAATGTTTTTTTTTCTAAAAAAATCTCCTCTAGGTTCTTGCTTTTTTTTATTTTTATTTTTTATTCCAGGGCTCATAGAGGAAATGTCTATTATTCTTGTACCTCTTTTACTTATCTTTCTCTGTTCTTCACCCTCGTTTACACCTCTTTTCCCCATTTTTTATATTCTCTTTTCTTTTTTTTCGTCAAATGTTCTGTCCCTGACATTTGAAATGTTTGTGTCAAAATTTTCTTTTGTGCTTCTTTCAGATTTTATCTCAGTCTTTTGTTTTCATTCTCTGGTGGCAACATTAATTTGTAAAGCAGCAAACTTTTTTATGTTGTTTGATTTGAAAGAAAAAAAGAAAAATCTAACTATGTGATTGAGGAGATCTTCCATTACATGCATTTTTTGTCATTTCAGCTGTGTTCAGCTTCAAGCTGGGGAAGGAACTACATGCCCCACTGTCTGCAGTGGTGCTGTTTTAAGTCAGGTGAAGATAGTTCTGTTGGAATTGATACCGCTGAAAATGAGTAACTGATTGGATACAGATTTTTTGCATTGATTTGTGTCTGACTATCTTTTGTTCTTTTTTTTTTTTTTTTTTTAATAAAAAAAAAGATCTTAAGTAAAATATCTGACCCTTATAAGAAACACAGTGTGAGACTAATGCGTCGGCCAAAAGAACTATGTGAACCTGCAACCCAACACATTAACATCATTACTGATAAATATTTGGCTAATGAGCACTCAGTTTAGCCTACATAAATACCAAGCTGTTGTTTTTATTTTAACAGAAGAAAAAATATGACATGATTTATTTTCATTTTTTTCATGTGGCCTTTGTTTAAAACTGATAAGGGAAAAAAAGCCATTTTCCCTTTTGAAATAAAACTGTGGTATTTTTTGTAAACTTTGTTTGTGTATCAGTGATACTACAATCAAGATGAAAAAGTGTGAAACTGTTTCATTATTGTCAACGTAAGCAAAGCTCCTTTTTGTGTTTGTGCTCCTATTTTTGAAGATGTTTACAACTTTAAAAAGGGAGCCCGGAGCTCTGTCTGTTATACGTATTTTGGGGTATAGAGATTGAGATTCTACTATTCTGACAACTGTGGTCAGGAAGATTTGTCGAAAATTTGTCAATTTAATGTTGAAGTTGAAAACTTTTCAGTTTGCTGCTGCCCTATTTCTCCAACCCTTTTTCTTTTAGAGGTACTTTAAAATAAACTATTACAAAGTGGCTCCGCAGATTTCCAGCACCATTCAGAAATTTGGACATACCTATTCATCCAAAAATCAGTGGGTGTAGAGCAGCTTATATGCAGGAATATGGAGTATACCCACTCACTTTTTAGCGAGCATTAAGCAATTACATTTTGTCACATTCTGCAAGTCAGTTTTTTCCAGGATGGCAAAGGCATGACTCATGTTATCTGCGTCTGATTGGCCTGCACTTACTGACTTCATTGGATGGATTTGTTAGCTTTACGCACCCATTTCAAAATTATCTTCATTTAACCTCTGCTGCTTGACTCCAGTAAGTTTTTGCTAGACAGACCTATTAAAAATCCTCTTCCTATTCATTTATCCAGACACCACTGGGTTGATGTGCCCAAACCGTTGAGTGGTACTGTACAAATTACCCAAAGGAACCACAGACAGGAAAAAACAATGATAAACGGAATATTTAATGCAGCGATGGCTTATTGTAACGGGTGTATTTAGGACCCGAAAGCAGAATTCTAAAAATCAGGAACAGTTGGTAATGACCTTTATTTTTGCACCAGCAAAACAGGAGCTTGAGCAGATGAGGAAACTCTGCAAACAGTTCAATCTTCAGGCTAATAGCCCACACACAGTCTCTGGGTCTGAGGCTAGAGGAAGGGATTAAGCCGAACCTGGCTGTGGGGCCCCATGGGGAACGTGAGCCCACCCTTCCCTCCCCAGTCTGGTTCTGCCAGAGGTTTCTTCCTGTTAAAAGGGAGTCGTTTCTCTCCACAGTTGCCTCATACATGCAGGACTGAAGAGAAGCTCCGCTGCAATCTGTTGGTTTCCTTAGCTAAGAAACTTTTTTTTAATTGGCTTTGTATGTATGAATTGGACTAATTTTGAATTTAATAAATTGGATTTGATTGGATTATGATTACAATGAACTGGATTCTAATTTACTTGAATTGGACTGTCATTGAAGTGCCTTGAGATGACATTTGTTGTGATTGGACGCTATATAAATGAATTAAATTGAATTGAATTAACTCGAAAAAAGTGGAAAATAAAAGGAGCTTTAGATTCAAGGCTTTTTTTCTATCATGCTCTCAACATACCACTTTCCTCCTCCCTGAACCTTCCCTCCTCCTTTGCCGTACTTCCAATTTGTTCTTCCCTCTGTTCTCGCTCTGTCTGTCATTTAAGCGCATGCAAAGACATTTGTTACAGACTGTTGGTTGTTCCTTATCATGCCTCAGACCAAATAAAGAAACAGAGCCTGACAGAGCAATCAGGCAGTGACAACAAAACACAAAGAGAGTTTTTAGACTTCTGTTTGTCTGCCTGAAACAAACGAAGCCAGCAGGGCCACTGGCTTACATCAGGGTACAGCTTGTTGCAGATAATTCTTTCATTTGGAGGGAAATTGACCCTGGGTGCTGAATCTGCAACAAGATAAGTTATTTTAGCTACAATGCATGTCGGACTTTATTGGAACAAGAGAGGGAGAAGGAGTGGAAGATGGAAATAAGGATTAAAATGGCACTGTGGCTGAGCTGCAGGAGAAGAAGTGGGGTCTAGAATGAGAGAACTGTCTAAAAGACTGGTGCGAGATTCCCTTTAACAGTAGGAAATGGTAATATCACAATGATAATCAGTACTTCAGTTGTGTCATAAGCAGTAGTGTTGATGTGATAAAAATCTTTATCTTGGACTGAGGACAGAGAGTCTTATATTTGATAATCAGAGTAGTGAAGTGTAATCTTCTTCAGCTCTGATGCAGTTCTTGCTTTAGACATGAAGTCACTTTGCTGACAACTAAAAGTAAACAGCTGTTTCTTTTTTTCTTTTAATTACGGCTAGTGCTGGGGGTCCAGTAATACAGTTTTTCAAAATAACATGTAACCACACATATAATGTAGATTTAGTATTGCTTTATGATTACTTATTCTTGTGAATATTTTACTTTCAACACACCTGGATTACAGTGACTAAACCACAGCACATGTATGTCTTGTCATGGTATGGCTCATACCATTCAATGAAAAGTGCAAGAATGGGATTTACAAGAGCTTTTCTTCACGTCATTTCCCCACGGTATATAATGCATCTTAATTGTGCTTATGATCACCTGTATATTATAGTAGAGAAAAGCCATGTTACAAAACCTCCGGGTTTGTAGGTTCAGTGTGGCTGATCGTGACTGACTCTGAGCATGCTGGGCATCTTTTGGACAAAGCATTACAGCTGTGTGCCATAGAGCTGACCTCAAATCGACTGACAAAAACAGACCCATGTGAAAATCACTAATCCTCGTTTTTTTTTTTTAAACATGTACACACATTTTTGACTGTTTCCCTGTCACATTGAAATACATGGATTTGTTATCTGTTCACATTAGCTTTGGCTTACAAGGAATGTTTCCACTGTGTTGAGAGGAACCAGTCAAAAGTCTGGATACACCTACCCATTCTAATAGAATTTGAATGTTATGATTCTCCCTGACCAGTAAGCAGTCTGTTTTAAGTTAGCTTTTAGTATTATAGCTCAGCTCATTTTGAAACCTCTATTCTACAGTCATTTTTAAATGACCTCTGGAAAATTTGAGCATTTTTCTGTCACCACATATAATGTTGTCATAGTGTAGAGGCCACATCTGATGTAGATATTTACTTTACTACCAAGAAAAAAACATAAGCTTGAGAGAACAAACCCAAGACCAAATGAGTTGCATGGGCGAATGACAGTCAGCAGATTAATCTCATCATCCCCTTTGGTCTTCTGACGCATTCGTTCATTTTGTGGAAGTTAAAAGTGATTTTGTGATTTTCTTTCACATAATGCAAAAGGCAAGCAGGTATGTAATGATTCTGAAGTCAAGAAATCGTTTTGCTCTGTGGACCAAGATATATATTTCACATTCTGAGGTGAGAGTGGCTTGGTTTATTCAAATTTTTTGTCAAAAAAAGGCCCAGGAGGCCCAGTTGTCATTTGTGGCATTTAGATTTTAAAGGATTTGTATGTTTTTTTTTCTCCAAAGGGGATCTTATGTCACATCAAGTTAAACCCACCCACTCTGCCAGTGGAAGTATCAATATCTGCTGTTAACAGTTTAGAAAGGGCAGCATACATTTGGAAAAAGTTACACATTTATGCCAATAAAATAAGTTTACATAACTTCCAAAAATATTGATACATTTTCCAAATCTTTCATGGTATATGGACTGTACTTGTATAGCGCCTTTCTAGTCAATCTAACCACTCAAAGCACTTTCACACTACATGTCATATCAACCCATTCACTCACACACACAGTGGTTATTGTTCTAACCATTCACACACATTCATACACCAATGGATGCATCAGTAGGCAACATGGGCTTCAGTGTCCTGCCCAAGGACAGTTGAGATTTTTCAGCCCCGCTGATCTATTTCCTGATTTTGTTCCGACACCTTTTTTCTTTTTCACCTGATCGTTTTGATATTTAATTTCTTATTCTTAGAACAAATTGACTCACACAGTTCTCTGTGACCTTGAGGATGGTTGTGTGCACTGGTGTATGGATCAAATTTAACTTGTGTGAGTGAGTGTGTACATGCATGTGTGTTGTTCAAGTATGCCCACATGTAGATAAGTCAGGTAGCAAGTATATCATATTTAAATAGCAGATCGGATGTATTCAGGGTGTTTGGTTAAGCAGATGGAGCGTGTCTGCAGGTTCCTCCGGGGCCCATAACTCTGTGATCCCATTACATCAGTGTCAAAAGGATACCCCAGCATGTATCTCTTACAACATACTGATAAAAGCTCATATATCCTGAGAGAAGAAATGCATAAATATTTTTATGCTTTTTCAATTTCTGCTCCTGACATAACAGAACAAGGCTCACGTACTATTCTTGTAACATTATATTTTCTTTCCAGAATATGCAATATTGATTGTTAAATTGTAAAAAAAAAAAAAAAAAAGTGACTGTAGAAGATATACAGTTGAAGTAAAACTAGGCCAGACTCAGAAAATATCAAACATGTGTCCCTTCAGCCTTCTTACACGTACAGGGAAAATGTCATTTGGAACCACTAGATCAGAAAATATTGTTTTTTAAGTCTTTAATATGAAATATTTTACTGTTTCCACGGAAACTTTGAGTCAAGCTGAAACGTGCTCTTGTCAAAGTACAAATGCATCTCACCATGTCTCACCATGTCCAGATAGTTAAGTAAAAAAAAAAGTATTAGTCCACTACCACTGGCGGCCTGTCCAGGGTGCACCCCGCCTCTCGCCCGATGACCGCTGGGATAGGCTCCAGCCCCCCCGCGACCTGCCCGACGGATTCAGCGGTGTATAGATAATGGATGGATGGATGGATAGTCCACTATCACCCGTTTATTGTCAGCGGAACACAATGGTTCAGGCTGGACAGTGTAAACAAAATGGAAGTCTGCCATCACAGACGTCATCCATCCCTTATCAACAAGCCTTCCTGATAAATGAACAGTAAACCGATATGCATTATACTCTCAGGGTGAGAACTGCTCTTTGTCATAGTCAAGCAGAATATACATGTGGATAACTACTGAGATGTGGAAGTTGAGAAAGTTTGAACTCACAAGTCTGACTTATTAGTTTTTTTTTCTTGTTATAAGTCTCACTTATAACAAGACATATTTTCTTAAAATAACTGGTTCATATGTTTAGTTAATTTGGTAAAGTTTGTTTTCCCGTCACTGCAAACAGTGGAATTACCTAATTGGCAGCCACTGTGTGTGTTGAAGTGCGGCACAGTGCAGCAGAAAGAATGACACATAGCTTGTTTTAATGATTTAGGTAGTGCCCAACTGTTAAAACAGCAGTAATGGACAAGATTAGGTGTTAACACAGGGTCCACTCATTCTCGAGCTCATTATATTCACTTTGTAATTTTGAGAAAATAAAAGCTTGTTTATCAAGGCTCTTGCCTTCAAACCAATGAAAATCCAAGTTGTATAAAAGGATCATCTGAGTGAGCAATTATTTCCCTCCGGGGCATAAAAGAAGACACATTTTTACTCCTATCCTCAATATGCACCTTCATTTTATCAGTCCATTAGCTTTACCTGCTGTTGGTAACAGGGTTGATATTGAATGAAAAGTGGAGTAAACCAGGGACATGTCAGCCCATCACATCTTACTTAGAATAACCAATTACTGAGGATAGAAAACCTCTGGGTGGGTTGCAGTGAAAGGCCCCTGCAGCAGCTGAGCAGAAGTTTTAAAACAGAACCCTCTTTTTGTGAGGCAACAGCCTGAACTACTACTCCCAAGGGTTGCTTCCTTAAACCACACATGTGGTAGGCTTTGCCAAAAATAAAAATACATTCAGTTTTGATTATACACAAGACGAGACAAAGGAAATCTTTTCTGGCTAAGATTATTACTACAATGTCTAAATTTTATTATTTTTACCAAACAATAGAATATATGGCTTTGGCTAAATGTATGCCAGACAATGTATGTGTATGACTTTTGTATAAGCAGATTTCAATCTGTTGTTCATAAGGTGAGCAAAATTGGTACTGTAACTGAAATATGCTCTGCCAAATGAATTTTTAATTAAATGGAAAATCAATCTGAATAAGGACCTTCTGAGTTGAAACTAAATGGAAATCAGTGGTGATACCCAGGCCTACTGTGCCCATTGTACAATGCATTAAAAAAATGCTTATTTTTTTTTGCCATCTCTCTTTTCAAACATTTTTTGGAACAATAACATTTCAGGCATCTTGCTTCTTAGTGTACACCGCACCAGGAATTTGGAACTAATACAAGTGAAGGCATATCAGCTATGTGCAGTTGAGCTATGCATGAGCCTGCAACCAGTTAGAGGAAAATAAAGCTGGTTCTCTTTTCTCATTTCATTTTCTGAGAAGCAAATTATTCTTGTGAAAATACAAGGATTCAGTAATGGTGTTTTTTTTCTATCTAAATTTGATTCATCACTGTCTTGTCTTAAAACGCTGTTCGGGGAAGACGTCAGAGTTTTGCAAACTGCACCTCCAGTGTTAAATAGGCCAAAAGAACAGACCTAAATATTTAGTTATTTTTTATACCAATAATATTTTTTTTCCTTTCCCGAGGCCCTAATTATACATCTAGATATTGGACAATTTTTCAAAAAACTTGAATTGACAACCAGAAACCTAATTTTTAATAAAGCCAAGATATTGAAAACATTATCAAACATGTTTTGGCTGCTGCAGCACTGAAGGCATCCAGTCAGTCATTTTAGACAAAGTAGCTCTCCTTTTGATTACATTTCATTCCTCCTGATACTGCTCAGAACATGAATGGTAGACATTAGAGCTGCTCATCACTTTTTTGGGAGGTGGGAACTGAACCTGATGCAAAAATATGAGCAATGATTAGTTGCCTACTGTCCTTTAGGTGTCCCCTTTTATATAGTTTGTGCACTTCTAGTATAGAAGAGAGGTTTTTTTTTTTCTTATTTTAGGTGTGAAGTACAATTTATCTCCTTGATATTGCTCTCCTTCTCCAGCCCTGTTTCAACAACTAACATGAAATTAGGCTTCACTCATTACAAAAAAGAAGTTAAAACAGCAATTTCAAATACATTAAGTAAACAGCTAAGACATTTTTATATAGATTTGGTTTTTCCTTGTTTTGTTTTTTTTAACAGTCCATTCCTTTTGAAGGAAGCATTGTATCAAAAAACAGTTCTTCAAATATAACTTAAGATAGTATTGTTTTTGTTTTTTCCCTTAAAGTTCGATATGTACAGTAAATACAATATATGAAACTTCATTGCAGCAGAAAACAACTACCTGTTATGTGAAGTATGATGCATGTGGCCTCTCTCACTATGCCTACCTCATATTTCCGGCTCGTAAGTGATTTTTTAAAGCACAGTACAGCCATGACACAACTACATATTTGTGTATTTTGACGTTTTTATTTGAAAATGTATGGCTTTTTCTTCACTGAATAGCCTGTTCTTAATTAAAAACAACTGCAATAACAGAGGACCACACAATCGAACAGGCAAACATGTTCTTTTTGGAGAGCAGAGGCATTACCATTAGCAAGTTTAAGTGAGACCTTTAGTTACTTCAGATTAGCAGCATCAACTCTAGTGCATTTGCGCATCCGATGAGCGTTTTGGAAAAACAGTGAAACCCTCATGTTTTTTTTTTTTTTTTTACAAGAAACACTTTACTTCGTAAAATGCTCTCAAAAACATCAATTTAGAACACACACACTATCTGACTTTATTCATCACTTACTTACTTACTTATCACTTTTAGAAAAAGAAGCATTGATTAAAGGGATTATAAAGATTACAAATGTATACTAAATAAAACCAATGCTGTGAAAACAAAAATCTCAGGATTCTATAACATGTTTTTATTCAGCCAGCCAACATTTCTTGGAGAAAGTTACATTTTTTTCACTTTAGATTTCACTCTTGATTTTTAATCAAAGGTCGTATCTAACACTTGTAAAAGAGGTTGACAACTCCAGATTCACCCATTTTTGCACTTCACGGCTGTTTGACTGTTGATGAACGAGAGCTGCTCTGTGCAAGTTGCCAGAAGGTCGTCACGTCCATTAAAGCCACTGTCTTCATCCCAGACCTCTATTTTCATGAGACCACTGGAGGTAGAGTTGAATTTGAGCGTCGCCCACCAGCTTGGGTTTGAATTTGAATCGATGACTCTGGTACTTTTGGTTTGACCATCAATGTACACCTGTTAGATCAAATGTTGGGAAATATAAGTTGGAGGTTAGCTATTCACTGATAAAGGTAGTTCCTTTTTTTTTTTCAGTTTGATACTTCAGAGAGATGAGAACATCAATTAATCTTTAAAAATCCAATATGCCTTTCTTGCAAAAACCAATAATCAGTAAGTTTACTACAAATATGACAAAAGGAGCTCACTCTATGAAAAATACAACCAGCAAATCTTTATTTCATCTTTGGTTATATTTTAAGAGAAAAGAGGCAGCGAAACGTACCTTGACATAGGGATCCGGCTCTCCAAATACATCGCCTGTGAGACCAACGCCATTTGCCACTAAGGCTTCCACAGTCTTACCGATACACGAACCAGCCGTGACCTCGAATAGAAACAGCAAGCAGACAAACACAGCAAGCTTCATCGTCAGTCTGTTTTTCCTGACTGAAGAAGAAAGATGGATGAAATGTCAGACAAGCTTTACAACTTTATAGAGAGACTACAGAGATAATAAAGAGGGAGGGGCTTCACACACGTGGCCCCCCTCACCCATCTGTGAATGTTTATTGGTATACAATAACATGTCTGTATAAACATTGATTTCAAAATCAGAGCAAGGGGGTAATTAGATATTGCATAATCAGCCTAAAGATAGGCCTAGACTTCAGGATAACAATTATCTGAAAGCTGTACATAATGTTCACTGCCTCAGAAGTGGAAATAAGGACACAGTTGATGATAAGTCATGATGGTGTGTCCCACACTCGTCTAAAATCAGAAGTCTCCTGAAAGTGGTTAGAAGAAGTAGATCCGGGGCACCGCGGCTGACTTTTTAGTAAGGCAGTGATTTTTTTTTTTTTCTGGTTTTGCTTCCTTTCATTTTATAATAACCTTTCCTGATGAAAAGGGGCACAGCCCACAACTTGACACAGTGATGAGATGCATCTTACCAAAACATTTGCTCTATTTCTTACCAACTGTATTAAAAGTGACAAGAGGGGCACATTTTTTTCTGCTCTATCCTCGATACTCACTCTGCCCACATGAACACATAATTTGTTTTTAAAAAAGCAGCTATTCCACCTTCGTACAGACTTTTTAGTGGTCATAATTTTATGGCTGATCGATTTTCACCCACTAGAGTTAAATACAGTGGCTACTCTACCTTTCCTAAGTATTTAATTATACATCTAGAGTCTAGACTTTAAAATAATTAATCAAAATTGACTTGGCTGCCAGGAACTTGATATTTACAGTTCATATTTGATAGTTCATGGCTGACGTACATGGTTCCCAGGTGTCCTGGGAGACGGATTAGATAAAATGGCAGTTCCTTCGAGTACATTTTATTCCTTCTAATGGTGGTTAGTACACGAATAGCATATGATGGAGCTGTTTCTCAATGCCTGGGGCTTGGTTGCATTCAGATCATTTCTATAAAGTGAGAATTGGAACGGATGCAAATATATGAGCAATATGGTTTGGAACTAAGAGCCCATTAATGGTTATTATATAGACACCACCACACATGTTTCCAGGTAATCAGTGTAACTTTGGCTGTTTGATTTAATGTAATATCATGATGAAACTTAGTTCGAACAGATCATTTTGAAGCACTGATTCATTTTCATGACATAGAAATAAACACACTTGTTGTGAAGTTACACACTGCAGGAAAAGATATCCAGTTACTACAGAATTACATTAAAACTGTCACGCCCATTAGTTTCATGTTTTTGTGTTCAGTCCATGTTTAGTTTTTAGTCATGTCTTAGTTTCCCTGCACTCTGTTTATTAGTTCACTCACTTCACCTGTGTTTTTTCCCTCAGCTGCACTCACTCTCCAATCACTCTCACTCCCTATTTAGGCTACGGCTACACGAAAACGAAACAAGGTTTTTTTTGAAAACGGGTACATAAATTATTGCGACCACACGGGGAAGCTTCTGTGTCCTCATGGAAACGATGAAAACGATGAAAACGATGCAGTACACACGAAACACCTCTAGGTGCGCTGTAAGCCAACCCCACCGGTTACACCAGAACAATAGAAGAAGCAATGCGCATGCGTGTACGCCCCTACTTCTACCAGCGCGAAGCTCACGTTGTTCCTTCAACAACGCTGCTGTAGTTTGCAGTGTCTGCAGCAGTGCTGCTATCAATGTTGTGGGGTCCATGATGATCGCTGTCTGTCCTTGTTGTGTTGTCTTCTTCTTCCGGATTTTGAATGGAAGCCGCTTTTTGTTCTGGTCACTGACGTATGTGTATACGTCACTGCGTTGGCCATGTGGCTGTGACGCAGATGTAAACGAATCCGTTTTCGCTGTAACAATGGAAACGAAACGACGCCGTTCTCAAATCTTCCCACTCTGGAACCCGTTCTCAAAAACGATCGTTTTGGGGTAGTGGGAACGCCGGCTCCGTGTGGCCGCGACAGCCAAACGATAAGAAAAAGTATCGTTTACAGTGAAAAACGTTTTCGTGTAGCCGTAGCCTTAGGCGATAGTTTTTGAAAACGGGTTCCAGAGTGGGAAAGTTTGAAAACGGCCTCGTTTCGTTTCCATTATTACAGCTAAAACGTTTTTGCGTCAGTCACACGTTGACGCTGTGAGACAATTTTAACACTTCTCTATTGTCTCACAGCGTGGCGTGACACAGTGGCGTGTGTACTGCATCGTTTCATCGTTTTCATCCGTTTTCGTCTGGACCTGAGTCTTTACAGCAGCGCGTTTCCGTGTGGTCGCAAGAATTTTCGTACCCGTTTTCAAAAAAAACCTCGTTTCGTTTTCGTGTAGCCGTAGCCTTAGTTTCCAGTCTCCCCTCTCAGTTTGCCAGATCTTTGTTTGCCATCCATGCATGACTCCTGCTTACTCCATGTTCCTTGATTTCACGAAGCTATGTATTTATTTATTCCATGCCATGAAAGTCTTTTGTTTATTTTTCCCAGTTATGTTTTTTGAATCCGGCTCAGCCGCGCTTTTGGTTTGAACTTTGTTTTGTTTGTTAATAAATCAGCCTTTACTTTTTGAAGTCTGCATCCGTGTCCTCCATCCTCACCCAACCTGACAAAAACAACAGACCGTTTTGGCCATAAGTGATCAATTTCAGAACTATAAAATGGTAATTACCAGTTTTAACTTCTTTCACACCACTACTACAATACTACAGCCATGTGGACATGTTACCAATTTTTTTGATTAAAATATTGTATTTATATAAGATTTTATTGTTATTGTTAGCAAGTTACCATATTATTACTAAAATATGACTACGCTATAACAAATAGTTTTGCATGGTGTGATGTTTAAATCTGTTTCCCCTTTATTCCTCTTGATCTTTAATACCTTGTCATTTCAAATTTCTGTTAGTACCCTGATGTGCTAATTTTACTGCTAGGTTATTACCTCATTATTACTATGGTGCTGACAAAGCATTTACCCAGTTATTACATCCATAATATCAGACCTTTATCCAACTGTTACCCTATGGAAGCCCATTTCCGCCATGAAAGAAAAAATAAAAGACCAACAGGAAGTCATAATGTCGACTTTCAAAGTCATTATTGTGATACCAGAGCAGTTAGACTAGCCTCCTTAGAAAAACAGCGTGCTCCAGCACTGAGTTAAATGCTCCTAAATCCAAGGTAAGCATAATTAGGACTTCATTATTTGGTAATGTTTGCTATGTAAGTAAGTAATATGCATATGTAAGTAATATGCATCAGTTTTCAACCTGTTTCTTAACAGTTTCATGTACACTTAAGCTAAGCTAATGCCGGGGGTCTACAGCTTTAGATTGACAATATTTACAAAAGCAATTAAAAATAAGGAAAATTGAAAAACAAGGAACTAAACAACAAAAAATAAAAACAGGCAGGCCCTGTTGAAAATTTTAACTGTTTAACTTTACTCAACTTTCAGGCTACCTACAGGGCCTAAAGAGACAGACAGAGGAGATTCCTTTGACCTGAACCTAAACAGAGGTAAGCTGCAACTCTTGTAAAAATCCAATTTATCATATTGTGTGTTTAAATGAAAGTAATTAAGATAAAAACTAAGATCATTCTGATGATGTTCATGTACTTGATCGTTTTATAAAGATGAGAATTTCATTTTGAGAAGTGTTCAACCATTAAAATGTTTCAGGGGAAAAAAGTAAACACAGAACTTTCAAACTTAAGCTCTACACTTTACCATTTAGTTGTGGAGACACTGGTAGAGTTTTCTTTATTACTTTTATGTAGTTTCTTTGTGTATTGCTTTATGATTGCAGATCTGTACAGCTGCTTGGTTGTCTGTTATCCTGTTTTTTTTTTTTAGCTGGATCTTGAGTCTGAAATAAAGTTTCTATCTATCATGCCGGGCTGGACAATAAATCAATCATATACATATAACGATAGACACGTGATCAATATTAATAGATAGTACGTCTAATAGAATATTCAATATAAAGAAATATTCTCTGAACTCTGATCCAGAACCACAGATCATTCTGGAGGATGTAGGCAGAGGAAAGGCTTTAGCCACTCAACCACTCAAGGCCAGCTAAGCTAGGTTGATGGCATCATTTAACTCACTCACTGGTGAAATAGCAACAAGCTGTTGAGTAACTTGCGGAGCAGCAGTTTCATGTTTCGCCACCGTGCCTCATAACTTTAAAAAATAAATAAATAAAGGTGTGAAAGCTGTGGATAAAAGAGGAAAGGTCACATCACCAGTTTGGCAGCATTTCAGATATAAAAAAAAAATAATAAATCAATAATCATTGATATAAACGGATATGAAATGCTTGTATTGTTTTTCAGTAATATCATCCAACCCTACTATCATGTTGATAATAAACCTTTTGCAATGTTATATTTTATTTGACGTTATTCATTACTTATTGTGTGTAACTGTTTTTTTTTTCTTTTTTAACCTTTATTTCACCAGGAAAATAGACCCGTTGAGATTAAAAATCTCTTTTACAAGGCCTGGCCAAGTGGCAGCACAAGTTACAAAATTAAAATTTCCGTTGCAGTGTTCTCATCCTGGAATTAAAATCACTCAATGGAATCAGTTCTGTTAATTTCAAATCCTTTTGTAAATTGTTCCATGAGGTAGGAGCAGAAAAAGCAAAGGCCCTTTTTCCCTGTTCTGTACGAAAACAGGGGACAGAGAGAAGCAAATGGTCATTGGAACGCAGACCATAAGAGCCAATGTTCCTTACTGTGATTAGCTGCAGATGTAGGGTGGCAGTAGTCCGAGTATTGCCTTGTATATAAAAGTGTACCAGTGAGTGAGTCTCCTGGTAGCCAGTGCAGGCCATTGTACTCTGGCATGTAGTTCACAGTGATAGGTTAGAGCCCTACAGTTAGTGATGAACCTCAGGGCAGCATGATAGACAGAGTCAATCTTACTCAGGCATTGAACTGAAGCGTTCATATACAGGAGGTCTGCATACAAAATTGGGAAAGAACTGTTTGGCTGAATGCAGAGCAATTGCAAAAATAAAACCTAAGTGTTGGTTTTAAAAAGAACTTAATGACTGCCCAAATATTCTCAAAACGCCATAGAATTTAGGAAACAATGGAGTCAAAAGTCCAGCATGTCCCATGCTGTGTGGGTATTTTTTCCTTATTTTTTGTGAAAATCTGTTACAAGTTTAGGTTGTCTACAGCTGTTCAAGCTTTACAAAGGTTATTTGGTGCAGTCATCTAGGGCATTATCTGTATGTATTACAACATCTTCTGAAGACATTGGTCTTCAGGAGTCAAATAAAATAGCTTCTTCCAAACCTTTCCAAGCACATGAAGAGACCTCTGAATGACAAAGGGTAACCTGACAGAGACTTTGATATTTGATATCTAATGCCTTCTGTGGGTGACGTAAAACTCCTGTTGTCTGGGGAGTCGGATTAGATAAAATAGCTGTCCTGTTGCAGAACATGACCGGCAGACATTTGAGCTCTTCCTTACTTATTGGGGTTGGTTGTATCAGCAAAAGAGGATCCTTAGTCTGTAAGCAGAGGGAGGTTGGAGCTTTGGGGTCAGAGGGTTTAAGGACGCAGCCAGTCCTACTACATGTCAGTATGTCCAGTAACGCTGACTGCAGACAGATTGTTCTTTTAATTTAGCTTTTTATTTTTTTCCAACCAAATAGTTCGATCTTCTCAGCTTTTCTAAGCTAAGCTTTTTATCTGCTTCAACTGTAAGTGTAGGATTGTTGGAGGGGGTCAGAAAAAATATGGATTTATATTCCACAATGTATACAGTAAAAAGCCAGGTATGTAATGCCAACAAGGCAAGGCAAGGCAAGGCAATTTTATTTATAGAGCACAATTCATACACAGGGCAATTCAAAGTGCTTTACAGCTACATAAAATCACAAGAAGGCAATAAAACCATTAAAAAGGAATAAAAAAAATAAAAGAAAGAAATTAAAAAAGAAAGAAATTTAAAACCCATTAAAATAATCATTAAGTAGTTAAAAAGTGAAGAGTGCAGATAAAATACTTTCAGGTGTCATATGCACAACTAAATAGAACTGTTTTCAGCCTGGATTTAAACATTGTCAGAGTTGAGGCCTGTCTCACATCTTCTGGAAGACTGTTCCAGATTTTAGGGGCATAAAACTGAAACGCAGCCTCACCTTGTTTAGTCCTGACTCTGGGCACCAGCAGGAGACCCCTCCCTGAGGTTCTCAGAGCCCGAGTTGGTTCATATGGCTCTAACATGTCAGAGATGTACTTTGGCGCTTGACCGTGAAGAGACTTGTACACAAGCAGAGCTGTTTTAAAGTCTATTCTCTGACCGACAGGAAGCCAGTGCAGAGACCTGAGCACTGGACTAATATGGTCGTATTTCCTGGTTCTAGTCAGGACTCGAGCAGCAGCGTTCTGGATGTACTGCAGCTGTCTTATAGCCCGTTTAGAGAGCCCAGTGAGCAGGCCGTTACAGTAGTCTAACCTGCTGGAGACAAACGCATGGATCAGTCTCTCTAAGTCTGGTTTAGACACTATTCCTTTGATTCTGGCAATGTTTTTTAGATGGTAAAAAGCTGCTGATGTTACAGATTTAATGTGGCTGTTAAAGTTCAGGTCTGAGTCCAATATTACCCCGAGATTTCTAACTTGATAGTTAGGTTTTAGAGAGAGAGTCTCAAGGTGACTGATGACACTTTCTCTTTGTTTCTGTGGGCCACAGACAATGATTTCAGTTTTGTCTGAGTTTAGCTGGAGGAAATTGTTTTGCATCCACACACTGATCTGTTCGATGCAGCGACACAGTGTATCTACAGGCCCGTGTTCTCCTGCCGTCAGTGACACGTAGATCTGAGTGTCATCTGCATAATTGTGGTAGGACACATTATAGCTGCGTATTAGCTGGCCTAGTGGAAGCATGTACAGATTGAACAATACGGGTCCCAGGATTGACCCCTGGGGAACCCCACAGGTCATAGCCATTTGGTCTGAGACACAGTTACCAATTTCAACAAAATATTTCCTGTCCTCCAGATAGGACTGGAACCAGTTTAAAGCACGACCAGAGAGTCCCACCCAGTCTTCTAACCTCTGTAATAAGATCGCATGGTCAACTGTGTCAAAGGCAGCACTCAGGTCCAGCAGAACTAAGACTGTGACTCTACTTGCATCTGTGTTCAGGCGGATGTCATTTGTCACCTTGATCAGAGCTGTCTCAGTGCTGTGGTGGGGCCTAAAGCCTGATTGGAAAGTATCAAAAGCATTGTTAGACAGGAGAAAGTTACTAAGCTGTTGGTATACAACTTTTTCTAGGACTTTGCCTAAGAATGGCAGGTTTGATATGGGCCGGTAGTTGTTCAGTACTGTGGCATCAAGATTGCTCTTCTTTAGAAGAGGCTTAATGACAGCAGTTTTTAAGGCCTTTGGAAATGTTCCAGTCTGGAGTGAGATGTTGACTAGATGAGCAAGTTGTGGTAACAAACTGCTCAGCACAGACTTTAGGAATCTAGTGGGCAACTCATCAAGGCAGCACGTTGATGAACTCAGACTGCAGATGGTCTCTTCGACTGTTTTGTCAGTAACAGGTGTGAAATGTGTCAGCTCTAGGTGTCTAGCTGGCTGCAGAGTAGTTATTTGTGTTGTGGAAATTATTGCATTTTTAATACCTTGAACTTTGTCATTAAAGAATATTGCAAACTCATTACACTTGGATGTAGAAATGAGTTCTAAAGGCAGTGAAACTGGAGGGTTTGTTAATCTGTTTACTGTAGCAAACAGGACACGAGAGTTGTTACTGCAGTTTTTGATGATTTCAGAAAAATAACTCTCCCTTGTTCTACGCAAAGTCTGGTTGAACACACATAGCTTTTCTTTGTAAGTCTCATAATGAACCTGGAGCTTTGACTTGCGCCATTTCTGTTCGGCTCTCCGGCACTCCCTTTTCTGTGCCCTGACCGACTCTTCTTTCCTCCATGGCGCCCTTTGCCTACTTTTAACCATTCTAACCTTGACAGGAGCAATGGTATCCAAAACATTTAAGAGACTTGATGTGTAAGAGTTCAACAGATCATCAACATCAGAACACAGGGTGTTCTCAAACCTAATCATTTCCATAAACTGTGTCCCTGTTCTGTCATTTATGAGTCTTCCCCGAACAACTGCAGACCCAGCTGGTGTTTTGGGTAAAGTAGATAGGTCTGAAGAAAACACAGAAATGATCAGATAAAGCGACATCAACGACATCCACGTTTGAAATAACAACACCTCTTGAAATGAGCATATCTAGAGTGTGCCCTCTGTTGTGGGTGGGCTCAGTCACATGCTGAGTTAGACCAAACATTTCAAGGACAGCAGTGAGCTCTTTAGCTTCCTTGTTATGCGCTACGTCCACATGCACATTCAAGTCCCCGTCCCCTGTTATGACTAAACAGTCAAAAGCAGTGCACACAATTGAAAGTAGTTCAGTAAAATCATCAATAAAACAATTCTGTGGTGGTTTATAAATGGTGATATAAAGTATGGAAGATTGTTTTATCTCCATTTTTAATGACACATACTCAAATGATGAAAAAAACCCAAATGACAACTTGTGGGTGGGTATATTGTCCCTGAACATGGCACAAACACCCCCACCCCTCTGGTTTTCTCGTGTTTCAGACACAAAATTGAAGTGAGGTGGACTAGACTCAATCAGGACTGCATTTGCTGTGTTTTTGTCAAGCCGCGTCTCAGTTAAAAACATAAAATCAAGATTGTGAGAGGAAATAAAACTATTAATTAAGAATGATTTGTTACTTAAAGATCTGACATTGAGTACTGCGTGTTTGAGATTAGTTATAGTTGAACTGGATGCTGTGTTCTTGCAAGGGATATGGATAAGATTTCTCTGATTGGACAGTATGATTGTCCCTCTCTTCACTCCATCCTTGGACCTCTGGTTGAGATGGTGTTTACCAACACAGAGGCCCTTAGTGTCCTAGACAACAGCATTGACGCTGTTGGAAATGACAGCTGTGGGCACCGGTGGTGGGGGCCAAGCTGGGGGGGCTTTGGTCGATGGAGTAGGCTGGGGAGGGAGAGGGGCTCGATGCTTCTTTGAGGATAGAATTCTTGATCTTGCCATGTTTGGCGTGAGAGGAACCATTTTAATCCCCAATTTCACCAAGCTTTCAAGGTGATCAGGAAATCTCCTGGGTGACGGTGGAGAAGAGAACGATGGTGAAACATCTCTGGAGGGTGTAGATGCAGCAGGTGGGTCCCAGGCCTGTGGTGAGGCCCGTGGTGAAGGCGATGGTGGAGCTGCTGAATCCTGTGTTCGGAATGCTGGAGGTGCTGCTGTGGCTGCTGTGGCTGAATCCTTTGCTGGGTCCTTGGGTGGCGAGGCAGGAGCTCTTCTCTGGCTCGTCTTCTCTCTCTGCGGCAGCACAGGACCCGGTCCTGGTCCTGGTCCTGGTCCTGGTCCTGGTCCTGGTCCTGGTCCTGGCCCTGGCCCCTTCTGATGCCTCAGAGCGTGGAGAAGATTATCCGTCAGTCGTCTCACTCCACCTCTGTTCAGGTGTGGGCCTTTTCTTTGAAAGAGATCATCTCTTTGCCAGAAAAGATTAAAGTTCTCGATGAAATGAGGTCCTCTGGACTCACAGACTTTGGACAGCCATGTGTTCAACTGAAGCAGCCGGCTGAATTTGTTGATCCTCCTGTCGATGTTTGGGAGAGGTCCACTTATGAATGTTGGTATTGTCACTTTATCAAGACTCTCAAACAGTTTCTCAAAGTCTTTTTTTAAGATTTCAGACTGATTCTCTCTGATGTCCACTGCACCCACGTGCACAATCAGCTGTTTCACCCCTTGGTGTTTTGCCAGTACCTCTGGTAGTAATCTTGTGATGTCAGAGACAGTGGCACTTGGATAGCTGCATGTAACCATTCTGTTTATGTTTATATTAGATATGGCTCCGTCTCCAAGCACAAGAGTATCTTTGACCTTGACACTCGGCACAGTTTCTCTGTCCATCTGCTTCTTTGTACCGTCTCTCTGTCTGTTACACTCAGTCACATTTGGCTCTGACAGTGGTAAAAATCTGTTTGTTAACTTTATTCCGGGTGATGTTACATATTCTCTGTTGATACCAACAGTTTGACGATTCTTCGGCTTTGCACCAAGTCCATCATACGTGCCTTTACAGAGTCTTGGAAAAGACACAGTATCATTTAGCTTTAAGTTGGAGGTAGCAGTTTTTTCACCCTTTCCTTTGGAAGTAAATGTGGACTTCTTACCACTGGATTCCATTGGGAGCATTTCATGAAGTCCCATTTCAGTTTCTAAGGCAAAAATCCTTACTTGTAGCGCCCAAATTTCTTGTTGATATATCCGACAGCTTTCACAGGGCATGTTGAAAGGATTGTAGTCGCTGGCTCGTCAAATAAGATGTAAAAAGAATAAAAATGATTTTAAAAAGTCTTGGTTCACTTAAAAGAAAAAGAATAAAATTATATCCAAGACTTGTGGAAAGAAGTAAAATGATTTAAAAGCAAATAAAGCGATAAGCAGCAGGAGGAAGCAGAGACACGTCTGCACTCTTCAGAAGCAGGAAGCAAACACGCCAACAAAACATTCAGTTCCTTTCAATAAAGTGTGGACTGGGCCTGACATAAATATGTATGCAGGGAATGCTGTAAAATGTCCATTTAGTCTTAGAGGTTCCTTTTTAACAGGGTGTCAACATGGAGAATAATTGTGTACATACCTGGATGGTATAAGACTGGTACAATTTAAAAAAAAATGTATACATATTATCCTTCATCATGATTATTATTATTTTTTTTTTTTAAGGAAATACAGTATGATGTTTGCAAAAATTTGTTTTCAGACTGTAAACTAGTTGACAAATGAATCTGAGAAAGGTGGAAATATGTCTGAATTCCCCTCCAACTTTTTCTTTCTTTTCTTTCTATTTTTTTTTGTTGTGACCTCAGTAGCAGACTGTTGGTATGCATATTTCAAAAGCAAAATAACCCTTTGTGTGCACAGAGGTGGTCAAAGTATAAAGAAGGGTGCAGAGGGGTGAGGCAACAGATTTACCAAGAAAAATGGGAAATGCAGCTTGGAAGAAAAAGTTTGTGTAAAGACAAGGGAGTTGGAAAAAGAGTGAGGTGTCCATTTTACAGGCATCTCACCTCTGACCTTTGTAACAAGCTGCTGAATATCCAAACGTCATCCAGATAACAAATTGGGCTCCCGTTGACACTAAATGGCAGTCAATGGACAGACGGATGGCCTGCTGGGAATGGATGAAGTCAATGGACAGTGAGAGTGAGGTCCATATACCATTAACAGCAGTGATACAATATACTAAAAGGTATTTGGCAGACACTTTTATCCACAATGGCTTGAAGTACCTCATTGAGTGCTTTTTATTTTTAGAAAGGGTAACCCTGCTGAAAATTGGACTCCCTTACACCGAAAGCCTCAGACTAATCAATACTTCTTAAGATTCTGGGGTCACAGTGGTAGGCAAGTAATCCCCAAGCAAACTTAAACGCTTCAACAGAGTGTAAAACAGAATTTCCAACATTTTATGTTAAACATGAGATTATAAAAACTAAGAAGTTGTGAATTGGAGAGATAAATACCAACATACCTTTCAGGGGAAAGATATGCTGGTTATGCAGGAGGTTACAGAATTTTCTTCTTAATGTTTTAGAATTCCATTTTTTGAGATGACAGGATTTCTGAGGCACTTTTTAATGTAGTCCGTATCTTTATAATGGAGAATACAGATACTTTAAGTATTATAGTACCAAACGGTTTAGTGTCTATCAAATGTTTTTGCTATTTCTTTAAAAAATAAAATAACACTTGCTGTATTCATTGACACGTCCGTAAAGAGTCTTCAGGCAAGAGCTAAAAATGAGTTCATGGTTCCATAAATACCCCCCGGATAATTACTTTTTATGAAAAATTGTGACACAGTAGTCTTCTACTTATATCAACTTAGTGTTTTTACTTGTGCATTTTTTTTCTAACTTCTACAAGATAAAGTTTTAACCTTGAATGAAAATGAGACAAATATGAACAAAGGAAAACAGAAAATGTATTTTGTAAGTAAACTATTTAAGTAAATTAGTGTTGTCATACGGTTAACTTGACAATAAATAGTTTCATGGGTATACTTTTGTGTACAATTCTGCATTGTACTGGGCCTAACCCATTTTCTGTTGTCCAAAATTACTAGTCCCACTGGGAGGAGCGGATGAGACTCAAGAAAGACTTAGAAGCAACTGAAAATCAATGATGAAATTGCATCTGTGGTCCTTTTGCAGGGTTATAAATTATAGGTCACACTTTTGAAGTGATTGAGGAACAAGGGTGGAGTGGAGGGGTGGAAACGGGGTGCATGTCTGTGTCTGTCCAATAGAAAGAGGAGGCCATAGTACTGAGCAGTGCTCTCTGAAAATAATTTGAAATATGCAGCCCCTAAATGTAATTTAAAACTGAGCCTCTTTAAAATCCGGATGTTCTTTTCTCAAAACTGAAGTCTGCACAGTTGACAAGTTCAATTAGCGTAAAACTCATCAGAGCAGCTAAAACAATTATTAGAATAAGGCTAGTTTACATGTACAAACAGTGGAAAGACCTTTAGTCATGTCAACTACATCCTGACAGATGACAGAAACAAATCTTTCAGTATGACCCTCGCAAATTTAAAGGAGTGTCGGAGCCAAGATCAGATTAAAGGCTGTATGAGCTGTTAAGGCATCAGGCCAAAGTTGTAATTGTTGGACACGAGAACGCTGCAGATTCATACTGGCTAGTGAAATGACTCTAGTTTACTGTTAATTGCCGTGGTCTTTGATAATGCTTTAAGAGAAGACTGTTTCCTAGAATTTTGGGAAAGAGTTTGGCGCAGCAAATCTAAACCTTTTCATGATTATACGAAGGTATGAGATTTGTCACATTACTTGACATGACCTGGCAATGCGGCGTAAATGAGACAAGGTTTTATGAAAATTGCCTTTCACTTTAATAAATCATTGTGAGATGAAATGGTTTCCTTCTACAGACTTTACATTTATTTGGTTATTAGATCTATAAAAATCAATTGTAGTTTCTCCCCTACGGTAGATGGCTACTCTGTTCTGTGTTTACCTTTTTTAGTATTTTTTTTTTCTTTTTTAACGGTTTATCCCATTTTGCTGCTTTTATTACCTCTATTCCTTTGTACACTCCTCCTTTTTCTTTTTCTATCCTTTTTTTTAATAATACCTGCTTACTCCAACTCGGGGTCAAGGGGGGGCTGAAGCCTATCTCAGCTGGCAGGGTACACCCTGGTCACGAACCAGGAACCCATTTGCTGTCATGCGACTGTGCTAACCGCCGCAGCACAGTGCAGCCCCCTTTCTTTTTCCCTTTTATACAGTTCACCACATTTCTTTAAACACGAAGGCATGGTGGTGTCTTCTTAAAAACAAAACAAATTGAGGAAAAAAAAAGTCCTGGGACAACACCAAAGCAATCTGTAATTCCCTCCATTAGTTGCCATCTCTCTGTTACACTCAGTCCCATACACACACTGTAAATTAAAAGTAAATTTGTACATATGTTTGGAACAATTTTTCACTTAGATGTATTTTGTCTTTCATGTATTCAACGACTGTTTTGAGTTGTTTAAAAGGTCAGAACTGCAGGCAGGACAAGCCCTGGATTCTATTACTACTGAGCCATACTGTTGTAATAAGTGCAGTGTACAGTTGAGGGATGTCTTGCTGAAATATGCAAGAGCTTCCCTGAAATAGATATCCTCTGGATGGGAGTATATGGGTCTCTAAAACCTTTATATCCCTTTCAGCATTGCTGGTGCCTTTCCAGATGTGCAAATTGCCAATTCCATTGGCACTAATACGTCCTAATATCATCTGATGCAGGCTTTTGAACTGAGCGCTGATAACAATCCGGATAGTCCCTCCTCTTACGTCTTTAAGCACTCTTGATACAATATTGAAGCAGCTGAAATAATTTCACATTTTGATTTTTCTGACCACAGAAAAGTCCAGAAAAAAATGTTGGGTTTTCTGAATCATGTTCACAAATAGCTTCTTCTTTGCATGATCACCCTGCATTTATGGATGGCACAGTGAACTGAGTTTAGACGGTGATTTCTGGAAGTGTTCTTCTGCCCATGAAGAAATATCCATGAACGAATCGTGCTCGTTTTTTAAATTTAGCCTTGCCTGAGGACCCAAAGATCACAGGTATTTGCAAATTGCTCCACAAGTTGGCGAAGCAGTTTCTCGCAGATTGCTGAGCCTCTGCCCATCTTTACTTCTGAGAGACTCTGCCTCTCTCAGACGCCCTTTTTATACACAGTCTGTTTACTGACCCTCTTGCCAATTAACCTAATTAGTTGTTCCTCCAGCTGTATTTTTTTTTATACAACTTGCTTTTCCAGATTTGGTTGAATCATTACAAATTGAGAGATGTTGCTGCCCTCAAATTCAAGATGTGCTATTTTTATTTATTTTTTCATGAAATTGTACATCTAAATGGTAAAGCATTTTATGTTTTCAGTTTTCTGTTGTGAATAAGATATATTGCAAATCACAGCCTTCTGTTTTTAGGAGAGGAGCAAAAAAAGTCAAAAGTTGGTAGAGTAGTCATGAATCCCTGTTTTGGCAGATCCTACAATCGGCAAATTGTACAAGCCCAGCACAATATTGGCTGAAGCGACAGCAGTTGCAAAGCTGAATATTGTGAAATATTCAAATAATGGCAGCAGCTCAAATAATGGTTTTGGTGCATCATGTTGTGAGCAATACGGTTAATGGTGATCTGAGGTTATTACATTTAAAAACAAACAAAAATGCAATGAAACCTTTAGCATAACCTCAGACATACTCGCCCCTCCCTGTGCGTTCAAAGTATCACGGACAGTATGTTGTGCTTTAGTACCCCCCCCCCTTCCCATTCGAGTTTTCTCTCCTCTTTTGCTTTTGTCTTCTTTCCTAAATTTTCTGTCTTTGCTACTTTTTCTGTGTTCCTTCACTCCCTCCTCCCATCAGTCAGTCAGGTTTTTGCACTTGTTCTTATCGTAGCTGGATTGTGAGCCAGAGGTAGATCTGGAGGAATCAAAGGTGTCAGGACCTGGCAGATCATTTCAGTGCCACAATGCCCAGAGGACACTGCAACCGTGCCAGGATCAATCTGCCCTCCATTCATCATCTACGCCTGTCTGTGTAGGTTCTTGGAGATGTCTGAATTGTCTATCAGTAGGCCTCCATGTTTGTCATTAACATTTTTACTTTATGCAAACTGTCACCGAGTATGGGGAACCACAGTTAAGCTATTGTAACAAAGTTGCCACTTAAGAGAGAGCCGACATCTTTTTAAGGAGAACTTTTCAATCTTACAGGCCCTAAATATTGAAAAGTCAGCCTGCACTTACAGCACAACTATTAATAATTCTAAGGTCAATTGAAAACCCATCTCCATATCATGAACTTAAAAAATATATTCGCAAAATATGAATCCGCCAGAGCAAATCAGTTAACCGCTGTGGATAATGACTTCAGAGTTGCCAGGTTTAAGATTGGCAAGTGTTTATCCAACCGGAATAAGAGCTTGCTTGGTCTTTTTAGCCACAGTTGTCAGTATGTTAAACACATTTTCCGCTCCAGAGCAAATATTAGTAAAAGGTCACACTTTGGATTTTCCAATAAAAAAGAATGTTGGTCAAGAGGCAGCACTTTTAAAATGTCCTGTACAATTAATTTCCTACTCACAGAGCTAAAACACAAATCTCATGCGAGAGGAGCCTAATTATCATGCAGTGAATTTTCTTTTTTCAAACAAAGTGAACTGAAAAATTCTTGTAAATTACTTGTTTTCTGTATAGTTTTTAAAAGGTAAAAATGTTCCTTTACTAGAAAGTTTTCTGTAAGAGAGGGTGGGACGTGAAGATTTAATATATATATATGTATATAAAATCAAAACTTAATTTTAATGAGGATACACAAAGCAAAAACTGCAGTAATGTCTCAGGGCCTACAAAGAGAGGGGAAGTGGCTGTAACTGAATCGCACTCGTGCTATCTCTCTCTCCTCATTTCATCCCTGTCGATCACCCAGTCAGGGAATGGGTTCCCCTGAAGGATGATAAGGGGGGCTTTTTAAGAAGTTCTTTAAAGTTTAAAGGGAAACAAACAAAGTTATCACTGCAGTAGCAGGAGTCGTCCCAATGGTCCATATCATGACAGTTCCTCTGTGACAACCGTCCAACCCCACAAACCAACTTTTTTCCTCCATCTCTCTGCTTTTTGGTCATCTCATTGCCTCGGATATTGTCTGTAGTTTATCTGATAACAGTGGCGTTTTTCTCTAATGTTGCATTAAAAAAAAAAAAAAAAAGTGTTTCCATCTGATCTTTTATCAGATGGAAACACTTTCTATCTTTTCAAGGACAGCATTGCAGTGTAGCATAAATAACAATTAAAATCTTTTTGGTGGACTTCCTATAGCATTTACAGGATTGTTAAAACCCTGTGAGTTTTAGCTTTTGCAGCAATGCAGGTGATATGATTTGTATTTCTTCTTTGGGTGGTTTTCCATATAAACAGTTCTTATTCACTCACAAATGGTGTCCAGTAATTTGACCCAACACTGCCACAAATTTTCATTTGAAACTACCTTAAGAGACACAGACTTTAAGTGAAATTATGAATTAAGGCCCTTATTACTACCATTACTTTGGGTTGAGCCTGACAAATAACCTGCAGTTTGAGCCTTTTCCACTTTAATCCTCTCCAGTAGGGGTGTGACGATACACTCATCTCACGAGACGATACGATACACGATATTGGGTTCACGAGATCGATACGATACGATATTTTAAGAAAACTAAAATGACAAATTATGACTGGATAACAGACTTTTATTTAACTGAGTTGCACATGCATTTATAACTCTTAACAACATGCATGATGTAAGCATGAACTTTGAAACTTCTTCCTCTACAAATTGAAATAAAAATAAAAATGTATGAAAGTTAAAATAAAATTAAATATTTCTCCTTTTTTCAAGTGCAAACAATATTATATGCAAAACAAAACGTTATTCTCTGTCAATACAGAGTGCAAATAGTGCAAACAGAGCCTCACCAAGTATGTCACTGTAATGGGTGCATCTTCCGACGTCATTTTGGCTGCTTACTGGATCACAAATCTCGCGAGACAGACAAGTCCACGTTTCCTGTTTCCTGTTGGGTGTTTTTTTTTTTTTTTTGTAGTGTAGGCCTAATCAAAGATTTTCTTAGTTTTCACCGTCTCTGGTGTAATAAAAATAAATAAATAAGTGATCAAGCAAAAAAAACAAAAAACAAAAAAAAAAACTCACGATACAGATTTTTGAAGCGACGAGAAATATCGCGGAGTTTAATATCGCGAGATCTCGTGCCACGAGATCTCGTCACACCCCTACTCTCCAGTATTCAAATCCTCATTGTTACAATGTTTAACTTGGATGTCTATATGTAATATGTCTGTTCTTGAGGTACTAAGTATCTGATATACAGCACAATATTACAGTTTATTAAAATGGCAAATCTAGACTGCTGCAATATGCACTGCTGAATGGCAACTTCAATTTAGAGATCCTGCAGAACACTCATGAAGGACAGTCGCCTTCAGTGATTGGCCTTACTGCATCTTCTGCTATGCTCGACATGCTCTCAGTGGCACGACTGATTGTTGACTTTCATCAACTTCCTTCACAACATAACTAGCATTGTCAGAAGAATGTCTTGTTTAATTTCCAATACAACTGCTGCACTTTTTGTTTTTCCTCTAACTTCCCAACACAAGTAAAGAGTAATTGATGGCATCGCAATCCACAAGGCCACACACAGTAACGCAACACCCCCCCCCCCCCCCCCCCCCACACACACACACATATGTGATTAATGACGACAAAAGAGCCTTTTGCTGTACAGAGATTTTTATCATGTGATGCATTAATCTTTCTCCACATTTGTTCTCCTTTAAATCTTGGAGAGGAGAAATCACTTCCATGGCTGTAGCTGTGGAAAAGCACAAAGGGTGCAAAAGCAGCCTGCATTTTATACAAGAGTGGAGAATTTCGAGATGGTGGATTCGAAGCGTCTCATATTTTAAATGCAGGAACGATAAGAAGACAAAGGTTGTCGGATGCTATCAAAGACATCGCTCTCTCGTTTTATTTTTAACACTAAAGTGGATGATTCAACTGAGTAGATGTTGGATGTTAAAAGGTTGGAAGGCAAGAAGCAGATAATGACAGAACAACCTTGAAAATGACAGATGTAGATCCTGCTGTGGCAGCTCTGTCGGTAATAAATTGGACAAAAACGTTTTAAAATAAGTCGCATATTAAAATGCTGATAGTCTAATAAAACGGCACGTTTGGGTTCAATTTAATGAAGTCATGGTTTTGAAAGTCTTCAAAAGGATTGGACAACTAAACTTTGTTTAAATACACCTATAGGTAGTTTAAAGGGGGGCGGCTACAGCTTTACTAACGATCCGTTTTCTTCCCCCCTTAACCTGTGATCCCCACTCTCCATCCTCCTGTAGTACAGGGAATGCCGAGGCAGAAGGGGTTGTTAATGGAATATATCACTCTGCCTGATTGATTCAGTGATCTTTTATCTTACTGACATTTGTGCATGTTAGAATCTATGGCCCTGACCATGACTCTGAAATATCAGTAACGTGACTGTTGTGTTCTGATAAATTCTTGGAGCTGCCTGAAGTAGAAGCCTGATTTGTAGTGTGGCCTTTTCCTTTCCGTCTCACCAATTTGTCAGTTTTGTCTTGGATCTATAACATTCTATACCATGTATTAGGTACTGAATTCTATACTGTGTTGTAACCCTTTTCGCAGTGAAGTAGTGCCACCTTCATGATCAAAGTGATGACAAGCAACATGTGGTGCTACATCAGGATTAGGGGAACTGTACACAGTTTTTACTATGAGTGTTTGGTGTAACCAGGGAGTGAAGCAGATGATAGTGTGTGTGATGGTGAGGAAATTGAGTATGCGTGGGTTCTCTCCCTGCCTCTCTCCAACTGATAGCTGGGATAGGATCCAGCCCCCCCCCCACGGCCCTAAATTGAATTAAGCGTGTATAGAAAATGGATGGATACCCACATTGCTCCCATGTGCTACAAGTACATTTGTGTTTTCTGAAAAGGAATATTCTCAAAATGCCCATGTGTTGTATAAGACAGAAAAACAATCCAATAAAAGTTTTGTTAAAAGCAAATTAAGAATTAAGTGGGACTCATATACGGTCTGACTAAAAAAGTAGGCATGCAGAAACAGGTTTGCTGCATATGAGTGCCTGCTACCATTCGCACTTAGTTTTTAATGTGCCAGGTATATAATGTAAAAAGATGCACGTACACGTCACAATGCAATGTGCTGGATTAAGGCTGTTGGCCGGGTGGGTACGCCTCTTTGGGGTGAAGTTGTCAAAATTTCTTTTTTTTCTTGATCAGATTTCTATCTTATATGATATGATTTATATGATACATACAAAGAGCTGGTTGCTGGTTGCTTGTTACTTTTTTTTTTTTTTTTTTAATTTAGTAGTTTGTTCTGTTGGTGACTACAGAACTGAGATCACCTATCAAAACGGATTTATTTTTTCTATACTTCACCAATGAATGTCTGTTACATATAACGGCAGTGTCCACATCCATTCTGTCAACTGTGGATGTGCGAATACTTTCTGAGTTTTGAGGGGAACCGGATAAAGTATTTAAACACAAGCCATGTACCCAATTTGATTGTTCACTGAAAAGGTTATGGACTAGATTATCTTTCACATTTGCGATCCCTTTAGTGTCGAGCAGAACTTAGTTAAAATGTAGCTTGCAATTTCCACAATTATTCATGCAGCAAAGGTCTATAATTGCTTAACTAGTCTTTACAAAAAATATTCAGGACCCTTTAGAATAAAGCTGCAATAAAACGTCTACTTTAGACCTCTGCGTTGCATTGTTCAGAGTATTGGTTGGTGCATCAATAACATAATGACGGTGCGAGTGAGATCAACCTGGGTCGCCCCGAGGTCCCCTAGACTGCTGATGGAGGAATTAGTCGGCATAGTACAAAGACATAAGTATGCACACACACACAGTATATCTATAACTGGATTTGTTGGAAGGAATTTATTAACATATCACATACTTAGTATATTTTTCTTTAGTTTAGTTTATATACGATTAATCTATTACACCTCAACCCTGTTTAATTATAAACTTGTAACACTATGTATTGAAACAATAGCGCTAACCAACCTGGTTAAGAGCAATTGCATGTATTTGTTATTTCATTTGCAGGTTTCATTGTGCCACCAACTCTGAATTGGATTAAGCGGGTATAGAAAATTGATATTTTCATTGTGTGGTGTCAAACTCAAAGTTGGTGTTCTATCCCAATAAGTTGTTTGCTCTTTGTATTTTTATTTGAAAGTGACAAAAATAATTTTGATTGATCCATTGTTAACTTTGTCTAAATACGCTAAAATGTGAAACTTCTTACGAAACAGAAATCGTTTTACCGATTTAATGCTAGAGTTGGAGCACAAAGAAAGCTCATAATACCAATTCCAGAAATGTGGAAATTGCTAGTTGACCATAAAACCTTAAGGCCACTCAAGACGCACGCACACACTTGTTCAAAACAAAGATGAAATAACAGTTTCAATTTCACGTCTCTCAGAAAAAGATTACATTACATCTTCTTTTTGATGTATCCCCGGGAGGTTGAGTCCAGCGCTTTGGGAAAGTTTTTATGATGTACTCTTTGAAAGTTTAGATTCAAACTCATGAAGATGCAAAATACCAGCTCTATTTTACAGTGATGGCAGTGCAGAGTGATTCACATCAAAACTCTGTCCCTCTCCTCAGAAAAAAAATACTTTGCCCTCCCATCTAAATGGAAATGGATCTCACTCACTACTGCTTCACTCTTCCAACTCAATACTTTTCCCGTCCTCCTCTTTCTCACCATTCTGTTATCATTCATTTAAGATAATCCACATCACCAGCAAAACCTTCATGTGCACCACAGAAGAGGTTTTCACTACTAATATAGACCAGAAACTACAGATTTTTCTTTTTTTTTTCTTTCCCATTCTACATGGAAATAAAGGCCTAAATACACTTTGTCAAAAATGTATCTAGCCATAGGTAGTATCATGTTCTTTGCATGCTTTATTTTGATTGACCTTGATTGGGGGGCAAAACAGTTTTATACATGTACAGTGTGTTTGCAAAATACCAGCATTGTTTTAGCTGTATGCTTTGAGAAACTGGAAGTTGACACATCACCCTATCCTAGATCACAGCACTGAAGAGAATGAATTCAGAAAAAAAGCAGTCAGGTCCATGAACATGCTCCTGATTCATGACCCCCTCTTTTTGGACCAGTCTTTCTGTTTATGCCACTTGGAAATGGCATGAAGCTACTGCCACCATGTTTCACTGTGAATGTGCTGCTGTACACATGATGCATAATGAGCTATGTTTGGCAGACCTAATGCTGCACAAAGTTCAGAGGGGTGTTGCACGAAAGTAGCTAAAGAAAGCCAGGCTGTATCAGGAAAGCTTCGCTTGAACTAACACCATCTCCCAATTAAGCCTCAAGTCGTTCCACGAAGCCAGTTTAGCTGCATCTCAGCGAGGCTAATCCAAGCGAGGCTTACATAGCCTGGCTAAGTGCGAGTGCACGAGGAACGGAAGAAGCCCTGACAAGTGGATGGTGGAAAAGGAGAGCAAGACAAGAGTTGTTATTTTTTTCGGCAGCTGAACAAATAATGCTTATGGATTTGTAGGAGGATTTTAAAAGTGTCATCACCAGAAATAGTAATACAGCTGTGATCAATAAAGCAAGGGAAACGGCATGGCTAACAACTGCAGACAGACTAAATGCGTAAGTTATGAAAGTTTCATACCATTGTCAATTGTTACACATTTATTTTAATGTCCTCATGTATTTATGCTCTACTCTTTCTGTTAGAATTTGTTTACATAAAGCATGCTGAATTGTCTCTGTATGAGATTACAACACAAATATACTGGCCCTGCTCAGTTTATTAATAACCCAATAATCAACACGCATCATCATACTTTGTGACTACATTATCAGTGTGTGACCCACATATTAATTTTTCACTGTTACATCTCAGCAGGAGCAATCTTAACAGCCTAAAGCGTACCTGGCAGCAGGTGAAAATAAAGTACAGGGACATATTTCAGAGTGGTAAGTAGCCTGAAGAAATGTTTGTCCAACCTTGATATGGAATACAAGAAACTGAAAATAAAAAAGATCCCGCTAGAGATTATGAAACTGGAGAGGGATGTAAGTATAAATTCAGATAAAGGAGAAGGTCGTGGTGTGAACTGTATTTAATTCTGTTTTTTCTCTACAGCTTGAGAAACATGTAATAATAATTAAACAATTCAACACAACTTGAACTCAAACTTGTCATTATTGTACGGTTCATGCAAAGTGTTAGAAATGTGTTTTTTACATTTATATTCACAGTGGGGTGCCATGACCTAAACGTGTGGAAAGTTATAAATCATCTCTGTCCATTTAGCCTTCTTACACTTGCTCTGACTTAAACTGCTTCTGTGCCAATGCTAAACTATGAAAAGAAGTTCTGACTCAAAGGTCACAACAATAAGGATCAAAGGAAATACGTTGTCCCTGTATAGGTCCCTCACTGTGTCAGTAGAAACTGAGTCTTTTCAGGCACTGGAACCTGCAGGGACTCGAGCAAGAAAAGACTTGACCCTGAAAAGTTGTCCACAAGACAAAATGTATAAAATATGAAGTATACTATTAATTTAAGATGGCTCTGTCAGAAGTTAGCCATGGTGCCTGAGAACTTTAAGCAATGAACCTGTATTTAATTTGGCCAAAGGTCATTTCTATCCGTGCCCTTGTTGTACCATGTGCATGTGCATGTGCATGTGCATGTGCATGTGCATGTGCATGCCCTTGTTCCTGGATCAGGATATGGCGTGAGGAGGTACGGCCAGCATGCATAGCCTCTGTCCCCAAGCAGGACACCATTGAACTCTCCTGCAGAATAAGAGAAATGTAGGATGGATATACATGTGTTAAGACTTGGCAAGTTGATGCAATATGTGCCTTATATGGCTGTCTATAATAAAGTATGACGAGCACTTTAAATTCCTTAAGATGACCTCTACACCTGACCTCTCATTAGATTACCAAAATTATGACTATACTATATACACCTTACTTCAAAAGTACACTCCTTCGGGTAAGTAAAATTCTTGCGCCTTGTGCAAACCTCTGTGCCAGTGAGGATGCTCAGATATCCTAGAATCATGAACTGATCATTTAGCCTCAATGTTGGAAATGAAATGACCTCCATCACAGATCATCTGTATGTACGGAGGAAAGGAGTCAATGATGAGGTTTCACAGGGCATAAATGTAACATTGCTCAGCATTAATCAAAGGGGTTGATGTGGTGTTTTTCGAAATGAGAAATCCAGTTCAGAGTCTATGGACAATTATCCCCAAGTGTACAGGTACATTTAGGATATGGAAAAATTTTTGGTTTACGTAGTCAGACTCCACGGGTCCACCGATAACATGGGGAAGCCTGAGGGAGATGATGAACTTAATGCAAATACTTCAGCCAGTAGGTTGTTTTACATTATCGGCTGTTGTAAATGTGGAGCAGCAGCCTGAAAGGACAGACGTCAAAATTCTTCTGTACACATGCCATTCACAATCTTGATCTTGTTCAAACTTCATGTTCAATACGTATGCATAGTTGCATTTCTTTAGTTGCACTGGCACGGGAGTCTGTTTTGGCCGGTCGGAAATTCTTTGAGACGCAGCTAAGCTAAGCTTTAACTTTAGCCTGCCCAGGAGCAGGCTAGTTCAGCGGCATAAGTTACCATGGTTACTCAGTAGGCATTCAAATAAGCCACATTCGTGGAATGGAACTCTACGAATTAGCCAGAACTATCGAGAAAAGCCAGGCTTTCCTCTAATCCAGCTTCGTGGAACAATATAACGATCTATAAAATAAAAATGACATTCAAATCTACATTTCTTTTAGTATTCAATCAATTTGGGGAAATTAATTCTGTTTTCATAACTTTACAATGAACCATTTATATCTATTAGCCCTGTAGGTCCTTCATTGTAGAATAATGGTTAATTGCGACCATAACGTAGCCTGGGAATTCCCATGCTGCTTTGCGCGCGATTTCATTCACACTGCAAAGGCAGCCTGGAAACCACCGCCCTTATTTTTGCCTGAGTTAGGGAACCAATCACAGAACGGGGGGGGGCAGCAAGACGATGACGACGTCTATGCGCGACACCGAAGCTTGTAGAGTGTTAATCCAACATGGCAGCGGACACAACGTTACCGTTTGATGCAGCCTTAGAAAATGTTTTAAGTAGCTTAGAACGCAAGTTTACTTTTAAAAAAGAGCAACGTTAAGCGTTGAAAGATTTCATTGCCTTCTTCCTCGTCAAATTTCTGTCGCTCTACATACGTCATCTGGTATAAGTCATACAATTGGCTATGAATCGCGCGCAAAGCAGCATGGGAAGAACCAGACGCCATTTGATAGACATTCGTATCGCCCAATAAACGGCTCTAGGCATTCGTAAACCACGCCTCAAATACGAGAAAATGCACACCTAGTTCCCAGACCACCATCTCATCGAGATGTGGACGCGTCAGCCAGGCTAACCATAACGCACAAGTAAAAGAAGAATACCATTCAGAGTACGTCGAAGAGAAACTTGAAGGAATCCGTGGCAGTGTTGCAAACTTTAGCCTTGTAGTGTAGTTTATAGATTATTTGGGCCATTCAAGCAAGATCTGCCACAGCCCTGTTCCCTCAGCCACCTCTCCTTCACCATATACACACACTAGGGGTGCAAAGGATCAAAAAACTCACGGTTCGGATCGTTCCTCGGATCAGAGTCACGGATCGGATAATTTGAAATATATAAAATCAACTTAAAGTGCACAATTAACATCTTCTTTTCAACATGTCTCATGTCTGCACCTATAAACACACCGATAGCGTTTGTGATCGCTTTAGCCCGGTCGGATTGTGAAGGAAGGGGCTGCTTAAATGCCGCGGTGATGAGCGGTTGTTGAGCCGCTTTCGGTTTCACTCCTGTCAGTGAAACGCCGGGGTGATGTCGCTGCAAATGCGTGGCTATGCTCGATGTGTTTGCACTGTTGTGTGGCTTTCTTGTGCCACAGTGCCTACACACCGTCACGGTTTTATCCACCAACCTCTTTCCTTCTTCATTAAATTTGACAGGGAAGCCAAAATGCTCCCAAACAGGGGATTTGAAGAGGAACTCCGGGGCATTTGAAGCGAGTTTCCATTGCTAGAGGTTGTCAAATACTGATAGTAGGACACAGAGAGGTGCAAATCTGCGCTCTCTGTGTGGAGATCGCGCTGTTCAGACACCCTGTCATGCGAGGCTAATACGTGGTGGCTAAGGGGCAAGAGCTAACCCTTCCACGTAAAACAACAACTTGCACACTGCAGAAACGTCACACCACTTTATAAACCATCCGACAATAAAGTCACAAGCCTTACCATCAAAACCATATGCATGGTTCTCACATTACTGGCATGGGGACGTTACAAAACAACTTTATAAGCAGCATGTAACTCACCGGGTAGTTGTAGGCTCGCGCATGTGAAAGCCCAAAAGAGTCGATGGACGATAAGTCGATGGACGATAGTGCGCATGCGTCAACTCGTGTGCAGCCTGTTGCAGTCGCTCCCGTTTACTTTCGCGTATTTTACCACTTTTGTTACTTTTGTGTCTTTCTAAACTTTTATTTTACACTATTTATTTAACTTAAACCTCAAACTCTCAACATGAGGATAGTGCAAGTTTTTGCTGTTCTGTTCGCTGTGATACTTCTTCACTCCGGTATCGCAGCGAATCGAGTCCGCATTGTTTACTCCGGAGAACAGCTGATCGACCTGAGGCCGGCAGACCTAACGGAAAGAACAGCTGATATCCCAGCGGAGCTACGGAGGAGAACACATCGGGGGTGCAGAGGAGGAAAGAAGAAACGCAGGAAAAGGGACGGGTTGAGACTACGGAGAATCACAGAAAGGCGATTTAAGCCGTGTCTCCCCTCGCTTATTATGGGAAATGTGCGGTCCCTGGGGAATAAGATGGACGAGCTGACAGCGCTGGCCCGGAGTCAGAGGGAGTACCTGGAATGCAGTTTAATGTGTTTCACGGAGACATGGCTGCACCAGGATATTCCTGATGACAACGTCTCCATAGAGGGCTTTAACACCGTTCGGGCTGACAGAGATTGCACCAGGAGCGGTAAGAGCAAAGGTGGGGGGCTCGCCATTCTCGTGAACAACCGATGGTGCAACCCCGCTCACATCACCATCAAGGAGCATCTCTGTGACCCGAATATTGAACTTTGTGCTGTTGGACTACGACCATATTATCTACCCAGGGAATTCACACAGGTCATCATGGTGGCTGTTTATGTCCCCCCCTCTGCAAACCCGACGTCGGCAAGTGACTCCATCCACTCAGCCATAGCCCGGCTACAGACTCAACACCCGAGTGCATTCATTGCTATCTCGGGTGATTTCAACCACATCACCATGGACACAACACTCCCCACATTCACACAGTATGTGAACTGTCCCACCAGAGAGGAGAGAACCATCGACCTGCTGTATGCTAATGTTAAGGATGCATACAGCTCCTCTCCTCTCCCCCCACTTGGAAGGTCAGATCACAACCTGATTCACCTCGACCCCTGCTATGTGCCTGTGGTTAAGAGCCAGCCTGCAACCACCAAGACTGTCAGGAGATGGTCTGAGGAGGCCAATGAGACCCTGCAGGGCTGCTTTGAAGCCACAAACTGGCAGACGCTCTGTGAGCCGCATGGGGAGGACATTGATGGGCTCACAGAGTGCGTCTCTGATTACATAAACTTCTGCGTTGACACCATCGTCCCACCAAAGACTGTCCTTTGTTATCCAAATAACAAGCCGTGGGTGACAAAGGACATAAAGATCATTCTCAACAATAAGAAGAGGGCTTTCAGAGCTGGCAACAGAGAGGAGGTGCGAACGATCCAGAGGGAGCTGAGAGTGAAGATAAGAGAGGCCAAGGATAAGTACAGGAGGAAGCTGGAGTCGAAACTCCAGCAGAACAACATGAGAGAGGTCTGGAGTGGAATGAAGACCATCACTGGCTTCAGACCATCCAGCAACAGTGGAGTGGAAGGCAGTGTGGACATGGCCAACGAGATGAATCTGTTTTTCAACAGATTCGACTCTGTGAACCTTGCTCACCTGCAGCCAGCACCCACCCCCCACTCTCTCCCTCCCCCGTCCCACAGCCTCTCATCTTCCAGTGATGGCCCCCCTCACACCTCCTCCCCCGGCTCCCAGGCTGACTGCACTCTCCGGCATAACACCTCCACCCCTCCCCCTCCTGTCACCTCTCCACTGACTTTCACCCCTGATCAGGTCAGGAGACAGCTGAGCAGACTCCACTCAGGCAAGTCTGCAGGCCCGGATGGTGTGAGCCCCCGGGTGCTCAAAGTCTGTGCCCCCCAGCTATGTGGAGTCCTCCACAGCATCTTCAGCCTGAGCCTGAGTCTTCACAGGGTCCCCGTGATGTGGAAGACGTCGTGCATCGTTCCTGTGCCGAAGGTGCCGCGCCCCAGCGGCCATAAGGACTACAGACCCGTGGCACTGACGTCACACATTATGAAGACCCTGGAGAGACTCATCCTGGAACAGCTCCGGCCCATGGTCAGACCACTTCTGGACCCCCTCCAGTTCGCATACCAGCCCCGACTAGGAGTTGAGGACGCCATCATCTACCTGCTCAACCGTGTCTACGCTCACCTGGACAAGCCAGCGAGCACTGTGAGAGTCACGTTCGTTGATTTCTCCAGTGCATTCAACACCATCAGGCCGGCTCTGCTGGGTGAGAAACTGACGGCGATGCAGGTGGATGCCCCCATTGTGTCCTGGATTGTGGATTACCTGACTGGCAGACCACAGTACGTGCGCCTGCAGCACTGTGGGTCAGACAAGGTGATCTGCAGCACCGGGGCCCCGCAGGGGACCGTCCTCTCTCCCTTCCTCTTCACCCTGTACACCACAGACTTCAGCTACTGCACAGAGACCTGCCACCTTCAGAAGTTTTCTGACGACTCTGCAGTAGTTGGATGCATCAGTAATGGTGATGAGACGGAGTACAGGGGTGTGGTGGACAACTTTGTCACTTGGTGTGAGCAGAACCATCTGCAGCTCAACGTGGCAAAGACCAAGGAACTGGTGGTGGACTTGAGAAAGAGTAAGGCCCCAGTGACCCCTGTCTCCATCTGTGGGGTCAACGTGGACATGGTGGAGGACTACAAATACTTAGGGGTGCACTTGGACCATAAACTGGACTGGACAAAAAACACAAACGCCCTTTACAGGAAGGGCCAGAGCCGTCTCTATTTTCTGAGGCGGCTTAGGTCCTTCAACATCTGTCGGACAATGCTGCGGATGTTTTATGAGTCTGTGGTGGCCAGTGCCATCCTCTACGCTGTTGCATGCTGGGGCAGCAGACTGAAGGTGAAGGACGCCAACAGACTGAACAAACTCATCCGCAAAGCCAGCCACGTTGTCGGAGAGGAGCTGGACTCTCTGACAGCAGTGTCAGAAGGAAGGATGCTGTCCAGGATCAAATCCATGCTGGACAATCCTGCACATCCTCTTCATAATGTGTTGGTCAGCCACAGAAGCACCTTCAGCCAGAGACTGATTGCACCACGCTGCACCACTGAGCGCCACAGGAAGTCATTCCTGCCTGTGGCCATCAAACTGTATAATTCCAGTCTCTGACATCACTTCACCATGTGCAATAACCCGGTCATAACAATAATAATTAGCTACTGAGTAGCATTGTAAATACTGTTTATTGTTTATTCTATTTTTGTACATATCGATATTTTTATTCTTATTTTATTTTTATTTTATTTTTTTTTTCCCTATCTTATTCTTATTAATCTTTATTTTCCTGTAAATAAGAGCACTGCAACAAAAGAATTTCCCGCAAGGGATTAATAAAGTTATTCTGATTCTGATTCTGATTCTGATATACAAAACAATTATCTTCTCTAGAAAAACTGCTTTCAAGTATTTAAAACATTACAACAATACATGCCCAGTAATATTGTTGTAATGTTTTAAATACTTGAGCGCAGTTTTTCTAGAGAAGATAATTGTTTTGTTTATGAGATTATCGTCCATCGACTCTTTTGGGCTTTCACATGCGCGAGCCTACAACTACCCGGTGAGTTACATGCTGTTTATAAAGTTGTTTTGTAACGTCCCCATGCCAGTAATGTGAGAACCATGCATATGGTTTTGATGGTAAGGCTTGTGACTTTATTGTCGGATGGTTTATAAAGTGGTGTGACGTTTCTGCTGTGTGCAAGTTGTTGTTTTACGTGGAAGGGTTAGCTCTTGCCCCTTAGCCACCACGTATTAGCCTCGCATGACAGGGTGTCCGAACAGCGCGATCTCCACACAGGGAGCGCAGATTTGCACCTGTCTGTGTCCTACTATCAGTATTTGACAACCTCTAGCAATGGAAACGCGCTTCAAATGCCCCGGAGTTCCCCTTTAAATGACGTGGGGCACTGAAGCTCTTCTGTTCCTCCGCTCGCCATGACCACGCTGTGTTGCAGGTTAGGGGTTTTCTTTATGTTAGCTATCGCTATGTCAGCTACGTGTTATGTCTGTGTGGTAACCTAGGCGACAGGTTTGTGTGGCAGCGCGAGTATATGGAAACAGACGTAGCACTAGTATAACGGCTGTGTGAGGACTGAACATGCGCACAATTTTTTTTTTTCATAAATCAATCCGCGGATCATGTGTGTGCCGAACCGAAATAATTGATCCGAACGGATCACGGATCAATGATGATCCGTTGCACCACTAATACACACACAGGTGTTGGAGAGTCGGCAAGACGAATCATTGCAGCAGTAGTGACAGTATGTCCGTGTCTATTTTGTTAACAATGTTGGGGACTTGCTTAACAAAATGTTGATGAAACACAAGGCTTAAAGGGATAGTTCGGGATATTTGACATGAATCTGTATGGCATCACCATAACCAGTGTCGTGCATTCAAACTGACTTACCCCCGACAGTGTCCTGTGAGCCGAGTTCTTGTCCAGTGTTGGTCAAGGCGAAAGTAGTCCGGCTTGTTTGCTGGGGTCAAGAAATTAGCGCGTTTTTCTTCCCAAAACAGTACGTGTGCTAAAGAGTGATTTATTTCATCACAAAAACCGAAGCCGGCAAAAGTCACTCCTCGTTATCACTTGGGCCCTACTGTCTCTCATTGTGTATCAGTGCGCACGTCATTCTGACCGCGAGCTGTGCGCACGAGTCTTTCTGTTCTTTGGCAGTGCTCAACACTGTCTTACTCTGCAGACAACTGGCCATCGGGTCCAGCTGGTCTGGGACGCCTCTTCCAGTTGATCTTGGGAACATGGAAAAAAGTTCTCAAGACGCCTGCATTCAGGAGTGCAGGGAAGTCACCGTTATTTGTGATGCAGGCAGCAGCTGTCCCGCGGCCGCCGACATCCTCATCTATGGAAAGGTTTTGTATCTGGGGCATAACTAAATCCCACTCGTGGCAGCAGTAACATTCCACCTCTGTCTGCATTACTTCGCACTTCAAACAAGTGCACCAGGATTTGTCGGCCACCCTGGGTATCGCAGCTCCAGCAGTGGCTCCAGCTTCTGTTTCCATCACTTCTCTGTCCACCCTCTCTCTTTCTGCCCGATCTAAGTCCATTTGGCGAACTTCCTCCTCAGTATAAACGGGTTCATAAAGATACCCCCTTGGCTCTGAACGGAAGTCAATATGTTCCTCGTCGCTCTCGTAGTCAGACATCTTCCCGAGCAGTAAACAAAGTGAATCGACTCGTGCGCACAGCTCGCGGTCAGAATGACGTGCGCACTGATACACAATGAGAGACAGTAGGGCCCAAGTGATAACGAGGAGTGACTTTTGCCGGCTTCGGTTTTTGTGATGAAATAAATCACTCTTTAGCACACGTACTGTTTTGGGAAGAAAAACGCGCTAATTTCTTGACCCCAGCAAACAAGCCGGACTACTTTCGCCTTGACCAACACTGGACAAGAACTCGGCTCACAGGACACTGTCGGGGGTAAGTCAGTTTGAATGCACGACACTGGTTATGGTGATGCCATACAGATTCATGTCAAATATCCCGAACTATCCCTTTAAAGACTGGGTTCTGCCAGAAATGAACACATTTTAAAGGCTTCGTACAGCAGGTATAGAGCAGATGTCAAAGGTATAACATGTATTTTACTTGCATCTAATGTAAAATGTAACATACAGTTTGTACATTTGTTTACATTTCCGCGATTATATATAATTGCTCATTTTGAGGATCTTACCTGACAGGGACATTTACCGGGAAGGGATATTTTCATTCAATGTCTCATTCTCCATTGTTCCGTCCTGTCTTCAGAGATCTGGTTATTTGTATCAGTCAGAATATCTGGTAGCACTGGATAGTGGCTGAATGGCTGTTGAGAGAGAGACGGTTGCTACCTCAAAGATGACTACCTGTCACCCAATCTCTGTAGCTGCTCATGGTCTTTTTAAAACATGAGGTTTTGACCAATTGCTGAGACAAAGTAGCTTGTGCTGTTCCATGGAGGACAGTTTCACAATGTGCTAGTACATGTGCGGAATTACATCAACTTCTTACAAGATCCTTCCTATACTTTGGTTCTAACCCTCCATCCTTTTCTTTATCCTTATGTATGTCGGTTTCTCCTCCAGTTGTGTCTTTTCTCTACTTTCCTTTATCCTACATTCAAATTGCTTGCTGTTTCTCTTTCTGTCTCCTCAAAGCTTCACGCTAATCATGATCCAGACAGTTCCATGGGCACCCAATTCCACTTCAAAGGGTGAGCATTTCCTCCTTGTCAGTAAGAGGACCTTTCAACCTCGCCTGCATGCCTACTGGATGTGAGACAAAGGGAAAAAATGTTACAAGAGTGGTAGAGAAAGAGAATAAGGTATGGTCCAAGAGAAGTAATGTCAGTGCTGTGGGTGGCACTTAACCAGAGGAATTACGAAATAAGGCATGTGTTTGGTTGTTTTTTTTTTGTCAAATGTGTTCAAATTATTTGTTTATGGCTGTCAAGATGAGTACACATCAGTGCTTTGCTAATCTCAGAATTGGAAGAGGGGAAAACAAGGGGGAAAAAAACATAAAAGGTACTCTGGACAATTTGCCTGCAAAAGAGGGGAAAGGCTTTACCTTACAATTTCTATTTGAACTTTTCTTCCATTTTGCCTACTTCTTTCTCCCTCACGTCCTCCTCTCCTCCCTCCTCATTGCTCGCTTTTCTACCCCGCAGGAGGAACAAGCGAGACTCGTAGTGTCCTGTTCCTCCCATCTCGTTTTCCAAGCATGAATTAAAGTTGCATTCCGTGCTGCTATTGTTCGGCTAATAAGAAAAAGTTATCTTCAAAGGGTTTGTGTGACGAGAGAGGAGAGAGCCAAGGGGATGGGAGACGAAGTGCGTGTAGACGGTGGTGGGGTTTAACTGGAGTGTATGGGGGGGGGGTTTAGTCTTCCTAATGCGTGAAATTACACCTGCCACCTTTCTGTCCGAGTGTTTGAGTGCACATAATCACCCACCTTCAATATTTTTGTATGTGTGCAGCTACGTACATGCATTGACGTGTATAGTATACACCAAACTATGCTCCAGTTACATTTGTTCATCACTATACATTCAAAATCAAAGTGTGGGCTCTTTAAAATCTGTTTTTGCTAACATGGTGCACAACACTATATTTTTTATTAGGTTCCAATTCCTATTAACAGCCGGTCCCAGATAGCAAGTTAATTAACTCTCTGCCCTCCTTTTCCCCTGGCTATCAACATACAGGTAGCCTTTCATGTTGCCACCGAAAAATAGAGGGAGGAACATGAGGGTGGGGGAGAGATGAGAAGTGAAATTAAGTTAAAATGAAAATGAGAAGTGTTACAGGGAAAAGGGGCAGAAATGCTGAGGGGGAAGGGGAAACATAATGGGAGGAAACAGAAAAAGAAATTGACAAAAAAAAAGATGGGTGGATGGGAGACGGTGTGAAAACGGACACGAACTAAATGGAATCTGGATGAGATAATGCTGAGGGTAGTTCGATAGAATGTGAGAAACGTAGTGGTTTTTTGGGGGGTTTTTTTACCCCCGGTTTTGAATTTCTTGTTTTTACAGTGTTCAGCATTTTGACACTTGCTCTGCAGGAATGTAGAGAGAAGTCGAGAGGGCAAGCACTTGGACCTGAAGTGGCCAGGTGTTGATCCTTCCCGTATTTTAAGAAGCTGGACCATTGTGTTTTTCTCAGCTGAGGGCAGCAAGAAAGCTGGGCAGCAAGTCAGCTAAACAGGAGCTATTCCCCAAGTTTTTCTAGGTTATCACAATGTCACAGCCCATAGACGACATTAAGGGCACATCCAGGGTCCATCCATATTAACCACAATTTGCTAGTTTTCACAGTCTGAATAGTGGATGGTTGAGAAGTAAATCCTTAATTTCTTTAAAAATACCTGGCTTTGGCATGAAAAATTGCTTTTTATGAGGTAGAACATTTTCAAAGTATTTCTTAAAAAGCTCATTCTGTCAAAAGGTGGATCAAAATACTCTTTAAGACAGACCATGGCTTTTGTGTCCACAAATGACTGTGCTTAGAAATGTCTATGTGAAAAGGTCCATCTAATGACCAAATTATTAAGACCCAATCGAAATGATGACGTTTTTTCAGCTACAACGTGCAGTTATTCAGGTGCTATATGTTTAGACATTTAATGACTTCAGTGTTGGAACATATAGCAAGAACAAGTTTTATTGGGGAAAAACACAACTATATATGAACAACAATAGTATTTACAGCTGTTTTGGTGCCAGATAATTGTAAACTTATGCCAACAGTCAGTGGGGTTACATCCCAATGTAAAAATCGGATTAAGGGCTAAATTACAATAAGACTGAGTTATTAAGTTCATGTATACACCTTAATCTGACAAGAACTTGGATCGGATCGGGTTACTCGCGATCGCATTAAGACCAGGAATAACTCGGTTGAAAGTCACACTAAACGTGCTTGTAGATGGTGAAGCACGTGGTGAATTGGACTTTGCGTTCTGCACATGCTCTAGATTGAATGAGACGATATTACTGTTGTCGTCACCGCTTTCGGTAAGAAACAAACAACGCGATGGAGAATGCGCCGTTGTGCATCGCGTTTGTGCAACAAGCAGCTCATCACAAACTAAATGTAGAGGGACGTAGCTTCATCTTGCTCTTCGTTCGCCATCTTTCTCGAATGCCTGAGTTTGTTATTGTTGGTGGTGAAGCGGTCAACCGGAAGTGGCTCTATTAGCTATAGTTGAAATGGTTACAGCGAGACCTATCATACCGGGGTATGACATGCTTTGAGCCAATGATTCGATTCATTAAACACCACATATCCAAAGATAATTACCCTTGCTCAAATAAGGAGCATAACCCAACTATAGCTATAATCGAATTAATCTCATCATGTAGACCCACTGAGTGATGTAGTATGAGGGGGTAGAACAAGTTTAACATTAGGAAATATGGACCTACAAGTTTTGACACAAAAGAAAATATAGATGCACAAGCACTTGACACACCAGTCTTATAACTAAAACTGATGGGCATCAGAAAGACCAGAGAAGGATCGCCTATAGAAAAAGGCACATCAGAAACTGGTTTCTAGTGTGAAATGAACTTGTGGAGAACTAAGCCGGTGTGCCACCGAATTAGCGATGTTGGCTAATGATTGCAATTTATTTACAGCACTCAGTTCCAATCTCTGTTTGGCTGTATCTCTACACCCTCCATCACTGTCCGTCTAGTACACTGACAACCTGATGCCCTTAGAGACACACAGTAGAAGCAGCTCCACAAACTAAAATACTATCTGCTATCAACCTCACAATATTCTGTTGGCCTGTACACCCCACATTTGGATATCTATAAAGTCTCCAGGTACTAATCCTCCTGGATAGAATGGATGCCAGATACAGTTGCGAGCCTTGTTGGCTGGATCAGTAAAGTCCTGTCAAAAACCAGCACAAAATGCATCCACATAGATCCCTCCACCAGTTATCCTTGCATGTATAACCACCATCTATATCAACTTTCAAACTACTGGAGCTGTATTTTTATTTCAGTTGTCACAATAATTGGTGCTTATGTGGACTTTTCTACTCATAGTTGAATGCTTATACCCATTTTTTTGGTCAGATTGTGTTCCTTACTGTACAGTACCACCCACAAAGTAGTTTGTCTCCTACTGTAATCTTTATATTGCAGATATTCACTGAACATTGGAATATATATGTTGTTACCTCATTTCAGTTCAGAGTTTTTGACAAATCTACTTGTTCAATGCTACAAGCCCATTACGTTTGAGACAATAAAAAAACTAAAACACAAGTCCACTGTCAAAGTTACTGATTTGAACTGGTATTTCATCACAAAGTTTGGCTTGTATACAACAAGGGTTTCTAAAGGGATGAAGCAATCCTTCCTTTATACCTACATTTTTCTACCAAGGCTGTCACATATTCTCCCTCGTGGTGTTTAAGTTTATGGACTGAATTGCTGCACTGAAGCTTACTTTTTCGACTCTCTTTTTTAAATTATTAAATTATTTTGACAAATGCTACAATCTATATTGTAGCGTATTGGTAGCCTGGCTGACGCGTCCACATCTCGATGAGATGGTGGTCTGGGAACTAGGTGTGCATTTTCTCGTATTTGAGGCGTGGTTTACGAATGCCTAGAGCCGTTTATTGGGCGCTACGAATGTCTATCAAATGACGTCAGGTTCTTCCCATGCTGCTTTGTGCGCGATTCATAGCCAATTGTATCACTTATACCAGATGACGACAGAAATTCGACGAGGAAGAAGAAAAAACAGTAAAATAAAAGTAAACTTGCGCTCTAAGCTACTTAAATTAACAACAAAGTAGGCCTATATGCTATATTCTACATGAATTTTTATGTTGTAGAGTTATGAATCTATTTTAATAATGGAGAAATTGAGCAGCCTTGCTTTGTTGTCTACAGTAGAAGATCAACCCTCATCTTACTTTGAAGCTCCCAGCTCCCAGAAGTGACGTCGACGTAGCTTTAGCAGCAGAAAAGCTATCAGGCTTGTGTTGATGATAATAATAAACTCCTGGACTATGTACAAACTTCCAAATGCATCGTTTTGTGAGTACAGACCATATTTGTACTACTGTAGAAGTTTGGTGTCATGACATGTGATTTTTGTGTGGTAATTTTGGAGATACTGCCAGGGTCCGTTAGCACTTGTACTAAGCTATTCGGGATAACTCAGTAACTCAGCTGATGTTCAGCCTATATCGGAAAAACTTCGGGTGGGCTACTTGGCTGGATGTCACGGTTCAAATGACCCTTGGGTGAATCTACTCCGAAACACTTTCTAAGGCTGCATCGAACGGTAACGTTGTGTCCGCTGCCATGTTGGATTAACACTCTACAAGCTTCAGTGTTGCGCATAGACGTCGTCATCGTCTTGCTGCCCCCCCCCCCCCTGTGATTGGTTCCCAAACTCTGGCAAAAATAAGGGCGGTGGTTTCCAGGCTGACTTTGCAGTGAGAATGAAATCGAGCGCAAAGCAGCATGGGAATTCCCAGGCTAGCGTATTGGGGCATGGATAGTTGGAGTTCCCATGATGCTTTGCAGATTGTTGTGCAATTATTGCCTTGAATTACATTTTAAAATGCTATAACTTGGTGTTAGTTCAGTACAGCAATCGTAGTTGGTCTGTTCTTGTGCCTTTTAGTTTGCTAGCCGTTCCTTTTTGATATTGAGAGGAGCAAGAGTCATATTCATTTTCACGACCTCCCTGTTCTGCCTGTGTTTAATGTTCATTGTGTACTTGGCTGATTTATGCCAATAAAGGAGCACTTCCCCTCATTTCTGCAATTACAATCCTATTGTTTTGTTTTCCAAAAAGAAACATTGTTACAAATAAATATTGCATTACTTTTGAGGGATTATGGTAGTTTGAAGTATTTCAGTCAATTTTTCTTTAGGTGTGATGCAAGCTGTTAGAGCAAGATGCACCTCCTCGAGCTAAAGTAGTGAGCGCAGCCAATTGAAAATGAGAGGCAGCGTACACACACATTAGAAACAGCTCTGATGTTCAACGAGGTAGAGTCCCAAGTCTACATTTGATCTCACTGGAATGCTTTTTCCGTTTTCATTGTGTGTGTGTGTGTGTGTGTGTGTGTGTGTGTGTGTGTGTAAGGGTGCAAGTGTGTGCTTGTGTAAATTTGTGTGTCTGCGTATATGTCCATGTGTTGACCTGCTTGTATATCTGAGTGTAGCCCTCAGGCGTTTTTCAAGATCAAGGCTTTCATGGTCTCAGCTCGATGAAGAGGTCGAGACAGCCAATTAGCTCACGCTAAATTGATCCAACCTTCTGTGTGTGCGTGTTTGTTCATCTGTATGTGTTTAAAATCAATGCTCATGTTTTATCGGCAAAGCCATTAGTTGTTTCACTGAGTGATTTGTACATGCAGAAAAGCTTGAAAAATAACAAAATGTGTAATTTACTGTGTAGTGATGTTAAATCTATTATACGTATAGATGTATACAAGTTCCCTTCAGAAACAGTCAGGAGCTATAAGGTGATAATTGTTATCTTGTCATACTGTAGATGTACAAAGGTTAGCTTGCAGACATTCAGGGGTTTTTAATTGTGCCATTAAGTGCCATTAAGTGCCATTGGCGATATTTATCTTGTGCATGCAGTATAATAACATGTTAAGAAAATAATAGGTTGTTCCCATAGAGGGGAGAGCAACCATCCTAAGTCAGGTTAAACAATAAAAAAATAGGGATCCACACAAGAGTTTTGCTGCTGAAGAGATCAACAGTGCAAATGAGTGATGGACCACATTCTTATAATCATGAGTATGTTGGGCATCAAAAAGACCCAACAAGGACAAGGGTTTGGAAAAATAACAGCCACCATTAGTAGATGGAGAACCGGTGGACTAGTAAGTTTGAGCAGTGTGCTCCCACTATAAAGTAACCCTAACCCGAAGAGGGTGTTTACTATAGAAGTGTTAAACAGAACCTAATGCCCAAGGATCAAATGATAGGTAATTAGTCATATCACACATCGGGTTCCCATTATAAAAGGAATTCCCATTTAGAAGATGTGAACAAAAAAAGGTGAATGAGAGTGATTTATTTTTTTTAAATAAATAAATAAATCTGAAATTGTCATTCATGCACTAAAAGTTTTTTTACACTTGCCTGAATCAGATTTTGCATGCATTGGAAAATATTTGATTCTTAGTAGGGAAAATGGAAACAACTTTGTGAATCAGGCTGCAAGGACAGATATTTTCCAATTTGAATCACCAGCTGTTTCCAGTCTGAGGAGTCAAATAGTAAAGTCATGTGATAGACTGACATTTTCCCTGACATGATATCCAAGATATTTCCAGAGATTAAAATAATTTGTGCAGAAGAGTCGCCATCGCTTTCCTGTGTTGGATGTCCACTGCAGTTTTTTTTGTTTGTTTTTTACTTCTCAAAGGTAGTTTATTTTTTTCCAGGAAGAAAAACTACTGATACCAAATTACTAACATGTAAACTATATACCGCTATCTGGTGATGTTACTCGGCCTTCTATATAAGCTTCAAATCAGTCAGTAAAAGTCGATCCGTCAGACTGTTTTGGTTCACATTTCTGGTTTTGTGTTTATTAAAGGGGAACTCCGGGGCATTTGAAGCGCAATCCCATTGCTAGAGGTTGTCAAATACTGACAGTAGGACACAGACTGGTGCAAATCGGCGCTCCCTGTGCGGAGATTGCGCTGTTTGCGCAGCCTGTCATGCTAGCCAAATACGTGGTGGCCAAGGGGCAAATTCTAAACCTTCCACATAAAACAACAACTTGCACACTGCAGAAACGTCACACCACTTTATAAACCATCCGACAATAAAGTCACAAGCCTTACCATCAAAACCATATGCATGGTTCTCACATTACTGGCATGGAGACGTTACAAAACAACTTTATAAACAGCATGTCACTTACCGGTTGTCGGTATGCGCGCGCATGTGAAAGCCCAAAAGAGTCAATGGACGATACTCCCATATACAAAGCAATTATCTTCTCTAGAAAAACTGCGTTCAAGTATTTAAAACATTGCAACAATATTACTGGGCATGTATTGTGCATGTATCTTGAAATCATTGAACAAAATGGAACAGGAGATTGACAGGCGGATCGGTGCGGCGTCTGCAGTGATGCGGGCTCTGCACCGGCCCGTCGTGGTGAAGAAGGAGCTGAGCCAGAAGGCAAAGCTCTCGATTTACCGGTCAATCTATGTTCCTACCCTCACCTATGGTCACGAGCTGTGGGTAGTGACCGAAAGAACGAGATCGCGAATACAAGCGGCCGAAATGAGTTTCCTCCGCAGGGTGTCTGGGCTCTCCCTTAGAGATAGGGTGAGAAGCTCGGTCATCCGGGAGGGGCTCGGAGTAGAACCGCTGCTCCTCCGCATCGAGAGGAGTCAGATGAGGTGGCTCGGGCATCTGGTGAGAATGCCTCCTGGACGCCTCCCCGGTGAGGTGTTCCGGGCCGTCCCACTGGGAGGAGGCCCCGGGGAAGACCCAGGACAGGTTGGAGAGACTATGTCTCTCGGCTGGCCTGGGAACGCCTCGGGGTCCCCCCAGAAGAGCTGGAGGAAGTGGCCGGGGACAGGGACGTCTGGGTCTCTTTGCTCAAGCTGCTGCCCCCGCGACCCGATCCCCGGACCAGCGGAAGATAATGGATGGATGGATGGATCTTGAAATCAGTTTTTCTTCTGCACCATGGTTAACTTTACTCCGTTTTATTTCGTGAGATTTATTCCCATGCACTTTTTGATTAGTTTAACTTGCTGTCCTGTACTCATCAGAACTGTCCAATTGTTCCCTCAGGTACCACTGTAATTATATAACATTTATAATTACATAATTATGTGCCAATTTTTTGCATTCATGTGTTGCGTAAACAAACACCAGCAACTCTTTTTATAGCCACAGTGTCGTAGTTTGCTTGCAAATATGTAAAAAGCTACCTACATTTCAGCTTGCTCTTAATATGTTGACTGTTTAGACTGAACAACTTTCAAACATGATTCCTGTACATCTGTTTGCTCACCAGACATTCTACACAGAAAATCCAAATGCTGAACTGTGCACATTTGCACCAGCTAGCAGTAGCCAGCGTTGGCATGCTCTTTTTCGCTCCTGGTTTCAAAGCGTAGTGCGTGGTCTATTTCAAGCCATGTAGTGCACATTTTCTGTATGTTAGTTTTTCTAAACCATGTGCAGAAATGTGTGCCGGATCTTCGCTGTTGCTTCCTTTTGTGTAAGTGAGAAAGTCTGGTTCTCTGCCTTGCTCTGTCTTTGGTTTTCTGTTTGGTTTCTCTGCAACCTTTGCTTTAGTTTTGTTAATTAAAACTTAAATTGGTTTAGAAAAATGGCCATATCCTTTTTGATGAATTGCAATATACAAACTGTAATAGGAAAAATGGTTTTGTTTTGGTTTTGTAACGTAGCTGATATTGTATATTTCATATATTGATGCACAATAGTTTTAATAACCTGTAATAATGAAAATAATTTTGGCTAAAGACTGGTTACACTAAAAACACAGAGCTACATGTCTGTCCTGAATCACCTGTTTAACCAAGCTTTAGGTCATCACCAGTGCTTATTTATGGAAATGTTTCAGCAACAGAGCAGGCACCACAGTCTGAGGGAAAGAGTTTGGGGCTGAAAGGATTGAGGGCAAATTACAGAACTTGCAAGTTTGGATTTTCTCAGTGAATAAAGGCACTTGCACTAATCTGACAAACTCAGGCCTGAATGCCAATGTAAGACTTTCTGTAGATACTAGGAATGCATTTGCGTGGTACAAGATACAGCTACAAGCATAAATGTGGGGTTTAATCCAGGAGGGACAGGAAAGGAAGTCTAAAAGGGAAAACGGGATTTTTGTTAGTGGCCAAAGCTAATTCGAACTGTTAAAAGTATACTCTGAAACAGACAAGGTTGTTTTTAGTGGCTTAATCCGCTTGGTGGTAGAGTTTAAATAATCTGCAATTAAATTTTACGAAAGGCAATTTTGCTCCAAACTAGCACAACTAACAGGCCTCCAGGATACACGGAGGCATCCTTAAAATTTAAGATCATGTCCTTCAAAGGATCTTTGACATCCAAACTTTGTTAAGAGTTTATGAAGTGGTATCGTAGAAATGTAGCTGGTAAGGACATTATAAACACTTAGAACATGCTTGGGGTATAAAACAATGGTGTCTGATTTCTAAGTATGGCAAATCAGCAGTGAGGATTTTGATGACACAAGTATAATGGATACTGTTTGCAGCTGCTGACTCTGATGGTTGGCATAACAAACTAACAACATAATATTGGCTGATCTCTGGCTTTTATTCTTTAAACACTGCACACATTTTACATGATCTCCTCTATCAGTAATGCATTCTTACTATGACCAGTGTTAAGAGTTAACCCTGTCCTAAAAGTTGACAGTTGTAGTGTTTTTCCTAGGTCAATTTTCTTTTCTTTCAGTTTTATTTTTGTTAATAAAATAAAATGATTTTTTTTTTTTTTCTTCAGCACCCACGAAGTGCTCTAATAAAGCAATTTTTCTCAAACAAGAAACGCTCACACAAGACTTTTGTACTTGGACTTCTAGTGATAAATTTTCATTTCACATTGGATCTGCTTACAAGCACTGTAATATTAATTTATTACCCCATTAAAGAACTTTGAATAAGATACTGTCATGTAGACGGTATTTTCTGATTGGTTAACACAAATAAGGTATAGAGTAAGTAATAAACTAAGCTATATGGCTCACGCCTATTATATTTGCATTATGTATACAGCATAATCCTTCGAACATCCTACTGGAGTTTTGGCAGCATTCTACAACATTTATGGATGTCGCCAATAGATGTACACACCAGAGCTATAGAGTAATGGCTCTAGCACACACATATCCTTGTTCTGCATTTGATAGCAATCGTGGACTCGTATTTCCAGATTTCTGACTTGGAAAAATCAAATAAAACACCACCCCGAGTTCAATTTCCCAGTCTGGAACTTGATTACCGTTTGTTACTGTCCTGTTTTGCTTGAGTGGTGAAGAACAGATTAAACGACAGGCTATTGCAAACTGAGGATTGGTTAGTTGGGTGCTAGCAGCCGCTCCATCAACTGCTGGTGGACAGCGAAGTGGGTGGGCCCAGATTAACATTATCAGAGATCACCATTCACTGTATAACAAAATAGGGCGTAGTAATGTTAAAGCTATTTTCAGGCCATGAAAGTTTGTTTTTGTGTATTTTTTTTTTTATGACAACATTTTTAAAATGTGCAACTTTGAGAAACAGAAGAGTTTTTAGGGGTGTTAAGAGGTGACATGGCGGAGAGAAGTGTAGCAAACCTTTCAGCCCTTCCAAGATGTCAATAATTAGGGTCAAAATTAACATACAAGTATACAAGGTGTTATGTATTTGGCTCAAACACTTCCCCAGAATGTGGCAGATGGAAATCCCTATGGAGTGGTACTTCAGAGCAGATGAATGTTGCCTAGATGGCACACTTTTTATTTCTGTCCTAGTTTCTGGTTATTTTTTAAAGGAAAGGTAGTGTTCCCTCTGTTTTTAATTTAAAAAGTGAATCTCCTTTATGGGTCTTTGGGGAATTGATATGATGAGAAGCTGCCCAGAAGATGCTGAGTACGCTTTATGATGATGGAAGGATGGCTCTTGCCCCCTATGTTAAAGCGTACGAGTATGTAAAGGTGTCGTTTTCAAAATTGAAACATAAATAGCGATGAAAAGAATTTGTAATTTGATGTTTCTTACAGGAGATCTTTTTTTTTTAACCATCTTTACTGGATTCATGCACTGATCTTTCTAACTTCAATTCATACTTTAGCCCCTACATGATCAGATAACTCACTTCCCCCCTCCATTTTTCTCTTTCTGCCTTCGTTTTCTTTTTACTTTCAGGCATACATACTCATTCCCATCACTATTTGATCAAACTCTGACATTCAGTTGGTGGTTCTTTCAGCAGAAAGTGTTGCAGTAAATAAAAATGAAATGAAACAAGGGATTAATAAAATATGAGTATGATAATGAATAAATAAAGGAGTGTCTGTATCAATAAGTACGAGTCGGAGGTATCAGATGAATAGAAACCAACACCCGCCACCATCGCCTACGCTTTGAGCACTGATAAAAGGCTAAGGTATGTGTGGGTGAACAGACAGCCTTTTTCTCCTCTTGCCGTATCTATTTCTCTGCCTGTTATTTAGGTTATTCCACGTGTAACTTTATTAGCATAGCTGCTTACCTGAAAGAATACTGTGGCCCGATATACAAGATGTTTACAAAATACAGCTTACACTTTCAGTGAACTGTTTAATAATACAATTCCAAGAGACATGATGAATATATGGAAGATGGCAAGAATTTGTGTAACCTCTGCAAAGGCAAGTAGTGAGCCATTTAATCTTATTTGAACTCAAGAGTAAAATTAAAGCAAATGTTCCCCATATGACTCTGCCTCCGAGTTCACAGAACAATCTGAATGCAATGCCTCTCCCCATGCGCTACCTTGGCCATTCCAAAACAGACTGATGGAAACGGGACAGATTGGTGTTTCTTGTTCATGGTAGTTATCATTCCTGTCAGGACAGGTATGACTCCTCTCTGTTAAACTAGCTCTTGATTGGTTCAAACTACCAGGAGGCTAACAAATCCCTAATAAGGCTGTTAGCATACAAAAAAGAGACAAGGGAACGTGAGATGGAGGATGGAAGGGGAGAAATGGAGAAGGGGAGAGAAAGAAAGACTCGGAGATGAGGAAATTGGAAATTAGACTGATATTAAGATATTTGCAATTGGAATGACTGGGGAGCCACTCCCAGGCCTCATCAGCATGCGCGAGCGTGACTGCATGCATACAAATTTGTAAAACCTTCAACACTATTTCAGCATTATGCACCTTTATACACACTCAAGAATTGTTTCTCCACCCAGATGGGCCAGTGTGTGTTTGTGTCTCTGTGTGTGATCGTATGATGGAATGAGTTGGGGCAAAGGCAGATGGTGCTGCAAGTACCTCATGGCATATTTCAGTTCATGCACACATAAACACATGCACATGTTGACATAGAACAATCAGGGAAATCTCTGAGACGTCTTTGGTTTTTGGGACGGGGGGGGGACTGCCTGCCTGCCTCATCTGAACCAGTGATATACCTTTTAAAATAGATACATTTAATAAAACACTAGTAAATTACATGTTTCTTTTAGTACTTCATAGTGCTAGTTCATGTTTGACTTCAGCACACATCTGTTGGTTAAATGCAGACTAATTTAACTCTTAGCATGGAACAGATGTGTATATCATGTCATGAAAGCCCACACTGTAAGGATGTAGATTCTCAGCAATAAATCTGACAGTAACTGCTATATTTACCTTTGGTATATATATTAGGGCTGGGCAACGATTAAAATTTTTAATCTAATTAATCACATGATTTCCCTGATTAATCACGATTAATCGCATTTGTACGCAAAATCCAAAAATGAATTCAAAAGTAGTGTATAGCTTTTAGCATTTAGTTTTATTTTAAATGTGCTGCCATATGAATGAAAGTGCCATAATATTTGTTGTGCAAATACACTTTTAACATCAGCATTTTTGTGTAGTTTTTATGTAGAAGCCTCGTTCCACTGTCTGTTTCCTTGAATGACTTGCTGGTATCAATTGTGTGTTTTGCCTTTAAGTGATATTTTAGACTGGAACTACTACAGTGATGAGACAATTTCTACAAGGCCTAATTAATATGACATCATTGAGTATCATTGTCTACAATTAGAAGCAATTTCATGGTGTTTAGAAAGCCAAAGAGAGATAAACGAGAAGTGAAGCTGTTAGCACAAAACGTCAAGATGTGGAAATCCAGAATCGGGTCCAAGTCCTAAACTTCATCAAAAATGAAAAAAAAAAGTGCTGTGGTTGTATTAAACAACAAATAAAAACCCAGGACTATGAAAAAATTTTTTTTAAACATTATTAAAATTTGCAAACTAGAGAAACGTACTTAGCCATAAAGCTGATAAGACAGTTTTTTTTAAATTTATTTTGAAATACGTGCTTTTATGTTGAAACAAGTAAAACTGGAAGTAGCGCCAGTTAGCTCCGTAAGCTTCACACCAAGACCGAGGAGCACCTGTAACGGTGATGTTACCTGCTAGTTTATTTTTATTTTATTACTCCATGCTTCGTGGTGTTTGCTGTAACTGTGTGAATGTGATGCATAGGAGAAGTGTAAGTTAAAGAATCCTAGTTTTGACCGTGAAGATGACTCTGCCGTTGGTTGAGAAGCAGGCTAATGTAGCCTTTGATTATTTATTGGTACCAACGACAATGCTAAGAATGCTATTTCTTTAATGATTACAACAACTACTGTTGTCTTTTACTTTGTTTACTTGAACATTTAGTTCTACGGTGTTGATGTGGCGTTATTAAAAATCTGTGAAAAGAACCGGAGTCTCGCATCCAATCAATGGGCGGCATATTGGCAGAGTTTACAGATGACTTTGGTTCTGTCGACTCCACCGTCTGGAAGTAGCCTGGCTGACGCGTCCACATCTCGATGAGATGGTGGTCTGGGAACTAGGTGTGCATTTTCTCGTATTTGAGGCGTGGTTTACGAATGCCTAGAGCCGTTTATTGGGCGCTACGAATGTCTATCAAATGGCGTCTGGTTCTTCCCATGCTGCTTTGCGTGCGATTCATAGCTAATTGTATCACTTATACCAGATGACGTATGTAGAGCGACAGAAATTCGACGAGGAAGAAGGCAATGAAATCTTTCAACGCCAAACGTTGCTCTTTTTTAAAAGTAAACTTGCGTTCTAAGCTACTTATAACATTTTCTAAGGCTGCATCGAACGGTAACGTTGTGTCTGCTGCCGTGTTGGATTAACACTCTACAAGCTTCGGTGTCACGCATAGACGTCGTCGTCGTCTTGCTGCCCCCCCCCCCCCCGTTCTGTGATTGGTTCTCTAACTCAGGCAAAAATAAGGGCGGTGGTTTCCAGGCTGCCTTTGCAGTGTGAATGAAATCGCGTGCAAAGCAGCATGGGAATTCCCAGGCTAGTCTGGAAGAACTTTAAAATGAAAATAGCCAAGTAAAAGTTCTGTACCCTTCTCCATGTTTGGTGGATCCGCCAATTACTTTATTTTCCGGTTCCGCAGCAGACAGCAACAGACTTTTACAAAATAAAAGCAGCATTAATGCGCGATAAAATATTTATCAGCGTTAAATAATTAACAAGTTAACGCGTTAATAACGAGTTAACTCGCCCAGCCCTAATATATGTATACATATATATATATATATATATGTATACATATATATATGTATATATATATATATATATATATACATATATATGTATATGTTGACTCTGTGCAGGAACTGCGGCAGAACTTTCATCAACTAATTTCAAACTATAGAACTAGGCCATCGACTAGTTTATAGTACATTTTATTTGATCTAGGGGTCCATGTAACGCTGTTATTACATCTTTGATGTTAAAACGAGGTTCTGATTCGTATCAGTTACTCTTTATATTCTTTATGGGTCGGCAACCTCAAACACTCAAAGAGCAATTTGGACCCGTTTTCCCAAGGGGAAAAAAAAAAACACTGGGAGCCACAAAACCATTTTGACATCTAAATTAAAGATAACACTGCATATATAGTTTTTTACATGACTTTCCACCCCTACATTACCCAATACACATGCATGCATAAAAAAGTGAACCTACAAACAAAAAAAAAAACCTGCCTCTTTCAGGGGACTAAGTGAAAATGAAATATAGCTCTTGTAATCAGATATTTTTCACACATGGATGTCACCTGTTATTGTCTTTTTCTCTATTTATTCTCCTTTTTCCCATTTCAAGCTGGCAGCACTGAGACCCAAAATAATATAAAGAAAAACTATTTTCACTTTGATGTGTGTAGTTGTTTGTGTGTTCAAATACGCACTTCTTGTGTATACAGTTTTATTTGGTGTTAATGTATGATAGGTGAGAGAGCCATGCATGCATTTGCATGCACATGTGCGTAGTAACTTGATTTTTTTATTTTTGCTCAGTTGTTCATCCTCATGAAATGAATCACATATCCTGTACACTATTAAATTTATATGTGTTCATATGCATCTGTGCATTGACTTAAATGATGTTTGGGACAAAAAAACAAGAACACCCATGGGGGTTATGTTATCTGCATCTTGCAGACCTGGAAAACTATTCTTGGAGGGAGGAAAAGCCAAAGAAATATTTATGTAAACTGGGTTTGGATCATAAGAAGAATGTGAACCCTCAGGCAGAGTCTGTCTCTGGACCTAAAGGCTAGGCTAAGGATAAATCGTACCTCAGAAGACCACAAAAGCTCAGGCACAGAGAAATAACAAATGGAAACAAAAAGAGAGAGACATTATGTTGAAAAAAAATTACACAAACAAAGGGATAGAACAAATGTTTGTCCTGTTGGCAAATAGCTGTACACTTAAATAAACTGGACCATATTGTGTCTGGTTCTTCAAAAAAGAGCCTGAATAAAAAGCAGACTGTTTGTGTTTGAATGGACTTAAGGTGACAAAGAAACCCTTGAAGCTAAAACGGTGTATGTGTGTGTGTGTATGTGTGTGTGTAAGAGAGTGACAAAGAGTGTGTGGCACTCATGTGTAAGCAACAACATTCATCCATCACACTTACCAGCTGGCCCTCTTGCATGTCAGGGTCATTTTCTTGTACAAAAACGCACACACACACACACACACACACACACACTCCCTGGATATGTTTCCAAATGTCTAACTTCATTTTTGGTTTCATGGTTAAGGATTTCAAAGAAGTTAAAGTTTTTTTTTTTTCCTAAGTTTATTCAAAAGTAAGAGTGACCAACTAAAGCCTACAGAACCCAGCACACTTAAATCAATGTGTCTCTGAAGCTGTTAACACCTGGAAATAGGATGAGTTTTTGTTGATCTCCTCAAAAGAGTGTGTGTGTGTGTGTGTGTGTGTGTGTATTTCACACTGACCCTGGATCTTAATTCGACTAAAAAGCTGAACAAACATTCTCCAGTGGTGATTTCTATCATTTTTGCCAGGGATTGTAATATTTTCAGTTATATTATGTTTATTAGGTAGAAAATTAAGAGAACCTAAAGTTGTAGAATTATTTCTCCCACTAAATCTTATCAGAACTCTCGCTGCAAGCATTTTGGATCAGCTGAAATCTTTTGTATGTGTATGTGGGACAGGCCGATAATAAGGAATTACAGCAGTCCAATCTTGAAGTAACAAATGCACAAACAGTTTTGTTTTTTTTAGCATCACTCTGAGACATGGTATTCTTAATTTGGGCAATATAATGTAGGTTTAAAAAGTTAGTTGAAAAGACAAATCCTAGCAAAAAAATAACATGATGCCCTCTAGAGTAATTATATAGATAAACAGTGTGTGGTATATGGCATCATTGAGTATCATGTCTACAATTAGAAGCAATTTCATGGTGTTTAGAAAGCCAAAGAGAGATAAACGGGAAGTGACGCTGTTAGCACAAAACGTCCAGATGTGGAAATCCAGAATCGGGTCCAAGTCCTAAACTTGATCAAAAATGAATAAAAAGTGCTGTGGTTGTATTTAACAACAAATAAAAACCCAAAGATTTAAAAAAAAAAGATTTAAACATGAAGTAAAAGCCTCCAATATTAAAATTTGCGAGCTAGAGAAATGTACTTAGCCATTAAGCTAAATTTAACTAATCTAAACTAAACCACTAATCAATGTGACAGCCTTGACTTACGTTCGCTATATAGCTTCAAATGATGAAGAAAGTTGGACATTGTTGCCTCCCTGTCCGTAATTTTCGACCCACTTTTTGCATGCTACAGTTCGCTTCTTGTTAACCACTTGGTAATTCGTGTAAGCAAACGAAATCCCCTCTAGTATAATTTTTCCCAACTAGGACCCAGTTACATCACGGTAAATCTTTGTACATCTTTTCTGTGACTCCACTGTATGTTTGCTGTGAAATATCAAGTATTTTAAAGTCAAAAGGCTTAAATCTAAGTGAAGTCCAACATCATTGATGTTAAAGTCCGAGTCAAAGTCAAAGTCCTTTCTATCAGGCCAAGTCAGAAGTCATCAAAACTAAGAGTAGAGTCCAAATAATCAGATTCGAGCCCACGCCTCTGTATAGTTGTACCAATGTTATCTTGTAAAAGATATCACCTTGCTATTGATGTATTCATCCAGCCTAGATTACATGATTTATATGACCAATTTTATTTCATGTGTTATTGTGCATTTAACACCTCTTAATGTTAATAGTTTAAAGTTCTCCCCACAACAGTTTAATTTGAAGGGGGGACCAGTATAATTTCAATTTGTGCTATAAGAAATCTGAACATTAAGGAACACTTAATACATAAAATATTTCTCATAAATCAGTCCAGACACAATTACCATCTACATTTGTGCCCTCTTCCAATTCCTTCAAAGGAACCTTGACCAATATGACGCGAGGCTTTTTAGCATCAACTTTGTTTTTGGTTTTATAGATGCAATACTTGAAAAATCCTTTAATTTCTTGTCTTTCAGTGCTTACCAGCTGTTCAAGGGAAGTATATTATAACAACTTTAAGGTGTGGTTGCCATAACTAAAGATGTTTTCATGCTCATTACCTCCAAGGATAACAGGACTATGAAGTTCAAGTCAAAGTTCTCATATTTGTTTATAATTAAGGGTTTATTAAGTAGTATGTTAAACAAAAGGCCGGTGTTGGTGTAATGGAAGAGACACAGGGCATGAAAGTTCTCAACAATGATCAAGGAGTTTTAAGTGCTGCTCACACCAGTTTTTTCTTATACATTTTTTAGGCCCGAGCAGCTAAGCGCTGCGAAGGCCTATTGTATCTGCAAGATTTCACTATTCTTCTTATTCTTATTCTTATGATTCTTTTTCTTCTCCGCCCGGAATCGCGAATTGGGATGCCTGAACGTATTCGAAAACTCAGCAAACTTTATCCAAAATTGTCCCCCGCGTGAAACTGCATAATTTTAATGGAGTCAAAAGTGGGCGTGGCCAAACTGCTCAACAGCGCCACCTAACGTGAGATAGCCCGAACCGTACGTTGTAGAGATCTGAAACTCGGTATGTATGTAGATCGCCTCGAATCAAGAACAAAAGTCTCTTGGAGGTATGCTCTAAAACGTACAAGGAGGCGGCCATTTTGGGTCAAAGGCCAAATTTTGGGTCAAAGGCCAAATTTTGGCCATTTTTCATATTTACACACCTCGTAGGAAAATTTTCACGCCCCAGGGATTTTGAGCTACGGACTTCATCTTTGGTCGGTATGCAGTTAAGGGATGGGGGAACAAAAGTTATCAGAAATCTTGAGTTTTTGAGCCAGTGTAAACGAAACGCTATAACTTTCACGTAAAAAGTTCAATCTGCACTAGCCTGATTAACATAGACTTTCAAATCTCTTCGAGATTCTGGTCTGACCAAGACCATAACGAATACGATTCGAAATGGCCTGGTCAACCCGCCTCCCTCGGGTTGCTACTGGTTGTGGCCAGAAAAGGCTGTGCCTAAGCTTAAGCCAATCACACCCCTCTTTCCTCTGACGTATGATTTAGCTACCAGCGGGGCTAACTGGTAGATTAAACTCTTACCAAAGCCAGTAGGGAGCAAGCCAGGCGAAAACGTCTTTCCTGTCAAGAAACGATTCAAGGGCTGTTCTTTGCTCGATTTTTAACGAGAATCTCCCGTCGAACACTTTCATTACAGCATCTACAGCAGTGTCAAAAGCTTGATGCTGCTCCATGTTGATATTGAATGAAGCGCTTCCGTGTACAATCCATGGGTTGAGTGGCAGTTCAACCACGTCACTACCTTGAACACGCCTTGGTTGGCGCTGCTCAAAGTTGATTGCTTCCCGACAAAGTGGGTGGAGTTCCCATTTTTTCGGGAACTCGAATCCACCTGAATGAGCAGTTGGCCTGAGTAAGTGTAGCAGAGCCGAAGGTGTTGCGTCACTGCGAGGGCGGAGCCTGGGTAAATCTGCACCAAACTTGGTATGAGTCATCCATGTTGGATGCCCGACGGTCCTATGTGGTCATATGCTGACGTCATATAAGCTCCGCCCCCTCAGAACAGGAAGTCACTTTTTTTTACTTGGAAAGCTCCATCTCTTGCCAACTTCACCTAATCAACATGATCTTGTGTCAGAATACAGATAACAAGTTGGTCTCACTTGCTTTAAAGCACCAACAGTTTTCAGTTGAAGGCGTGGCTATGGCGGCTTGGTGAAGTCAGACATCACGCCGTAACCATACGTTTGGCTCTAAATTCTACAGTTTTGAGCCGAGATGCACCAAACTCACTGGGATCGATCCTAATCCACCCCCCAACAGGTGTGCAGTCCAATATTTGATGGGCGTGGCCTAATGCCTCCACAGCGCCCCCTAGAACATCTAAAAACATCAGCCCCAAGCCATGCTTTCACCGACAATCATGAAACTCAGCACACCTGTGCGTCTTGTCAGGACCTACAAAATAGTGTGGGCGTGGCTTAATGGCAAATTCCAATCCCTCGCCGTTTGCATACGTTCGGCTCTAAATCTCACATGCATCATCCGATTTGCACCAAACTCGTTTGTTAACCTCTAAAGAGCCCAATAGGATTATATTGGAGTGTGACTCCAGTGCGCCCCCTATATCATTTAAACAGCTATATCTCCTTGAGACATCATCTGATCTGCACTGTATTTTTTGTGCATCATTACGGAGCGGCGCTTGACACGTTGGCGTGGTACATTTCTGACGTCGCTAAACCCTGCCCCCACAAAACAGGAAGTGACGGTAACTCCTGTCTGGAAGGTGAGATATCGCTCCAACTTTGAACACGCACCACTGGTGTCGTACTGTCGTGGACTAAAGGCGATTTGGGAGATTCGTCGCACGCTCCGCCCGGTGGACGGGCGCGGGAGACGCGTGACAACGTCGATGACCACGTCGGGGCGGCGGTGCCGGCGGTCAGGCGGTCGCAAGGCCGGAGCTGCGCTTGGCTGCGAGGGCCGTTATCACTGCTTGCAGTTCTTGTTTCTATCTGGATTTCACTTGCTATCTTTGACCATTTAGATCCTGCATGGCATATGGATTTAGCTTCTTTAAAAACAAGTACCTTGAGCTTATCCAGTTGGCACGATGTATTAACTGCATACGGAGAGAAGTACTGATAACACAGCTGTGAGAACGCTATCCTTGTCCATTTTCATATGAGCTGGAAAGCTGTGAAGACTCGCATTACCTCCCCTGTTGCCTTCCTTCAAGAAACTACAACCAAAAAACAACACAATGAGGCCATATTTTCTCTTCTGCTGGCCAACATGAGTTGTAACATTTTTTTAAATGTCAACTGTCAAGTCCAACCATCTCATGTCTTGGCCTATAAAACACTGTTAACTTAAAAGTAGTAGTGACCTCTTTAGTTTTTGAAATAATAAAAATAGTATTTAATCTGTTTTGAACTTTTCACAAAGAGAGGATGATTGGTGCCTGTTGTGATCGATAAGTCGTATTTGTTATGGTTCCTTTTAATGATCATCACTGTTTATATGAAAAACCCTGGCACAACCTTATTTAGGCCCCATCCACACGTAGCCGGGTATCTGCTAAAACGAATATATTTTTCTACGTTTGGACCTGTCATCCACATGAAAACGCATCATAAACGAATATTTTTAAAAACTCCGGGCAAAGTGAAGATTTTTGAAAACTCCGTTTATGCATTTGCGTGTAGAGAGAGATAACCGGAGTTTTGCGTTTCCGAACATCACAAAACAACAACAAATCTGCTCTGACATCAAACGTGCGACCTTTGTTTACTGAAGAAGCATAGATGCCTTGAGAACTGTGGTGGTTATTATTGTGCAGGCGCTGTTTACTGCCTTGATTTTACACGTCCAAGTCGTACTACCAGAGGAATGGCGTGACAATTTCCGCATGTCCCGGTCCTCACTCCTGTCACTGTCGGAATTATTACGTCCTCATATCGAGGGGCAGTCCACTGTCATGCGATCACCTGTCAGTGTGCTCAAAAAAGTTGCGTGCACACTTTATTATTTAGCTGACGAGGGCAGATTACGCAAAACAGTAAATGCATTTGGGTTGTCAAGACAGGTGGTCTCAAACATTGTCAGTGATTGAAAACGCAGATGTTCGGTTATGTGTGGAAGGTTTTTTTTTTTTTTCAAAAACGAGGTAATGTGGATACAAATTATTTTATAAACGGAGGGGGGGAAATATTCGGTTTTAAAAATACCCAGCTACGTGTGTACATAGCCTTAGTCTATATTTCTCTTTAACAATGTAAGAAAATCAGTCCACACAACATGTTTCTCAGATGCGTCAGACTTGTTTAGTTGTCCGTTTTTTTAACTTCTAACGTAAGATTTTGGGATGAGGATACAGGGCAGGTTTTTTATTGGTGACTCTTTTTGAAGGTCACGAGTGTCACTGCACAATAGATCTTATTGTTTTTAGAAGTCAGACAGGGCCTTTAATTTACATATCAAATCATTCAACCAACAGTGATCTCTGAAACTTTTCTTGGTCCGTAAGACCTCAACTTGGCTTCCATCGTTCCTGTGAATTGCTATTTCTTAACATTCAACTGAAAATGCTGTCTTCTATCCTGATTTGTTAGGATTAATCATTTTAATGTTCAGAGTTGCTTAGAGAAGGTTGCTGCATTATTTAGCCTTCCTAATGATAAATGTAAAAGAAAAGCTAAAGAAGAAAAGCCATAGACCCTACAAGCTTATCAAAGCTTGAGCTGGTGATAAAAGTTATCAAGCTCTTATCTCTCTTGAGCTGCCTCAACAATTGCTTGGTGCTCCTAGATGTTTTTCACTTACCAAAAGTAATACATTTAGCTAATTTGTTGAAAAGAATGTTGGCCTTTTGGACGTCACTTATTTGACTCAGAAATAATTTGTGTGAACATGCCCATGTTAAAGACAAGAAAGATGGAAATTCTAACATTCAGTTTATTCCTTTATATTTCCTCATGGCTACGTTTAATCGATCACAAGTCCACCCCTTGTAACTAGGCAGTTAGCGTAGCTTAGATGGGACACAGGGGAAACGACCAGCCAGGTTCTATGACTACCACCTCTCCAGAATACTTTTAGACATTTTTAATGATTAATCAGTTACTAAATATAATGATAAAAGTAACAGGTATTTGCTAGCTGTAGAATTTTTTTTTTTTAATCATTTGAAGTTTCTCCTGCCATTAAGCCAAAATGTAGTATAGAGCCCATAACTTGCAAGTTACATTTTCATGATATTTCTTTTGACTTTTGTTTAAATTCCATAAAGTGAAACAGTTTAGCTAGATGGCTTTTTATGCAGCTCATACGATAACCTTACCGCATCTCTTAGTATTGATTCATGGGAGTGGTGTTGATTAAAAAAGAGCCTGAAAAACAGTTTGGCAGTTGGTTGGTTGAAATTTTGTAACACCATGAGATTTTTTTATTTTAATTTTTTATTTTTTTTATTGCTTTTTGTACATTGACTCCATACATGTTTTGATGTTACTTCTTTTCATTAAAATGTTTTTCTCTGCTTGTGTTTTAATGTTTGTCCGTGAGTTGCAAAGCACTTTGGGTTGCACTTATGCTTGAAAATTGCTGTAGAAATAAGGTTATATTATATTGCTCTTTTTTAAATTTGGTTATGTTTATTTCCCATCTGTCTTTTAACATTATATACACATTTATCATACATATAACTTATTACGCAGTGTACATGTTTGTGTGTTTGCTCATGAAGGTCAACATTTAGAGTAACCTATTGCAGTGTAGTATGTGCATGTTATTCATGTACATGTATGTGTGAGACGCTCAGTGGTAGAAGATTCATGCTGCGACTCTCTAGCCTGCTGTCACAATGAAGGTGTTTCATTATCATTGGTTAGCACTCCCAGCATGTGACATGGAGCTTAAGAGGCTAAAACCTGTGAGTTCAGTGCTATATAGCTGTCATTCCACTTTAACGTACAGGCCTTCCTCTTGGAGTCGGAACATAGCCATGGAAGCTGGAGACCTTTCACTTTTTTTCTTTCTAAATTCAAGCAAACCCATTCTCTAGCATTGTGTTATACAGTATTATGAATGCTCATAATCTATATGTGAATACCTGCTTACTGTTTGCCACCTGTCTTTTGAAAAACAACAACAAAGTCTTCCTTGTACTCTTTAGATGGAAGCAATTTGTTTTGGGAACCGTTTGGGAAGAAAAAACAACAAACACTTGTATACAGGGAAGTATGACTGATGGGGTAATAAAGCAGGATTGAAAGTACTCATGGATGGCTGGTAGTAGAGGCCATGGGCAATACATTTAAATAACAATGCAGTTCCTGTTTGATCAATGTCCTTTTAACATTCCATTGCCCATGGACTGCCCCGGGCACTCATTAAAAAGAAAGGAGACAAATTATAAAAATGTTGTATTTTAACTAACTTCTTACAGAAACAACAGAAGCGAATTAAATAAATAAAAAAATGACATGTTCAGATGAATATTTGGATTTTACACATTTTTTTGTTTTTTAGAAAGAAAGAGACGCTGAAATCATATTATTATTTTTTTTTATGTGGTTCTCATTTGTATGTGAAAGATGTCTTTTAGTAAGTCTGTTCTATAGTTATAGTTATAGTGCTTGATACCAACTTTAAAAATTTTTACGTGTCTTCCTTTAATTTTTCATCTGTGTGTGGGGGGGTTTAGCAAAGTCTGTTTCTCACAGTAGTGTTCCAGTATTTAACGACACCTGTTATTGTGACCATAAAGCTACTTGAGGACTAATTGGTGTTAAATCCAAAGACAATTTTTATCGTTTTCTAAAGAGTTCCAATTAATCTGTTTACACAAGTGGCCTCAATCTTCATAAGTATGAACGCCCTGTAGAGAGGAAAAATGGAAATAAGCTTAGCTCATAGCCTAAATTAATACCCGATTACTCTAAAGTGAGACAAAAAACATTTACCCAGCAACAGTTGAGAAACAATTACCCACAGCCTCACTTTTAAAATGGTAACTAGCCAAGACAATTAATATGACATGTTCAATGTACATATAACCATGTTGCACACAGAAGCAGATCATCTTTACAAACAAATTCCTAAGAGTAATAGTACAGCAAAAACTGAACTTCTAAAAAGCATATAAACATGTCTTTCTGACTAAAATCATACAATTGGCTTCTCAGAACAGGCTAAAACTGTCTGTGCAGTGATTGCAGTTATATTTCCATGAACCATCTCCTACAGAGGGAAAAAAAAAAGCTAAAAGTGTCAGAATGTGTTGCAGCATCTGACATACTTTGTTCAATAACTGTTTAGTTTTGTGGACTTAATTGCACGCACACATGGACAAGCTGTAACCGTAGCTCGACTCACCTGTCCATGTAACCATACTGAGTAATGCGATGAGAATAATAAAAAAGAATCGTTGTAAATCTGTAATGCATCCGTGCTTTCTTTTAATTGGACGATTCAGATTATCTTTTGTGTTTAAGTCTTTCAGTCAAAAGCATGCGTGATCCGTACTTTCTGTTGTCTGAACAATGAAAGCTTGGTAACACAAATTTCTTTATGTCTATGAGTTTGTCTCGGTCTTTGACAGCCTAAAAGTGGGTTTATAGTCATTACGGTTATTGTAACTGAAGACTGAAAACGATAAAAGAAAATCCGCAACAACACTAAAACTATAATCCTACATGGGGATAAATAAATGGAGTATAAATTTGTGAGCTGTACATGTTAGACTGTGTAATGCTGAAAAGTGCCATTGACTTACAGCATGGTATGGCGATATCTTACCAAACATAAGCAAAAGGCTTGACTCTGGCACAAGCGAAATTCCACCACTATTACATATAAATGCTTTCACCTGAACTGATTGGTTGGTTGGTGCCTTTATTATGGGAAACACAAGTTTGTTGCATGCTGATGAAACTTTGGGATGATTGAAGTTCTTTTTGTCTGTATGTCACCAGGATCACGCACAACCTGACCTACCAATTACCATGCAAACATGAAGGAGAGGTGGCACAAGCCACAGGTTGTTAATGGGATTGTTAATGCGTGCCAAGTCATGTTGCCTGTTAATGTCTTTTTGTGGTGCCGCATGTCATTCCATGCTGCGTACTGTGACACTAAGACATTCTGCCCTGTTCTGTACCCTACACAAATGATTTTCTGTGTTTCTATTACATCCAAAAATGATACACCGAAAGGTTAAAATGCACATACATGGCCTTAAGTTGTATGTTATTTATATGCATCGCCATGAGATCAGAGCAGACCGTATGTCCTAGTCAATGAAAAGTCCGTAAGTTACTGTGTGTGTATGATTAAATGTGTGCCTATGAATCCATCTGATGCAAGGTTACCAGTATCCATGGAGACCTGAGTTACACAGAGGCAACACTGAATAATGTCTTGTTGGTTGAGTTTAGCAAACACATTGTGCTTGTGTGTGTTTTTATATCTGCAGTGTGTACTTGGTTTTGGTAACTAAGGCTGCGGCTACACGGAAACGTTTTTCACTGTAAACGATACTTTTTCTTATCGTTTCGCTGTTGCGGCCACACGGAGCCGGCGTTCCCACTACCCCAAAACGATAGTTTTTGAAAACGGGTTCCAGAGTGGGAAAGTTTGAAAACGGCCTCGTTTCGTTTCCATTGTTACAGCTAAAACGTTTTTGCGTCAGTCACACGTTGACGCTGTGAGCCAATTTAAACACTTCTCTATTGTCTCACAGCGTGGCGTGACACAGTGGCGTGTGTACTGCATCGTTTCATCGTTTTCGTCTGGACAGCAGCGCGTTTCCGTGTGGTCGCAAGAATTTTCGTACCCGTTTTCAAAAAAAACCTCGTTTCGTTTTCGTGTAGCCGTAGCCTTATTGGGACCTTTCTGGTATGGATACGAACTTGTAGGGGCAAAGAGTCCTCATAGGGACCGAAGCACAGTCCAAAAAAGTAAAAACGTATATTTGGGGGTTCTCGTTGGGGTTAGTAATAGTGAATTTAAATTGGGTAAAGTTTATTGATAGAAGGCCTAGAACTTGGTTAGGTTTTGAATTAGGTTGTCCATAATAAATTAAAACCCATGGCAAGAAGTGCAATATTTCAAATTTTGCTTAGCTGGTTTGCAACTACTTGAGAATGCTACATTTGCATTTTAGATGACAGTGTTTTAGCTGAAACGGTAATACTGCACATAGACATGTTTTAACAAATTAACATTTTTGTCAGTAATTTTCAACTGCCTCCGTGTTTGCAAATTAAATGCCGTTGTTTTTTCTGATCTTTTTCACTTTGACTGAGGAAAAGATATAGCTCATAAATAATCTTGATTTTTTTTTAATCAGCACAAAAAAAAAAAATGCACTCCAGAATTATCTTAGTTGCAACTGTGTGCTTTTCAGGTGACTGAAAATCCAAAGCTTACTATTTCTTTACAGAAATTTCAAACGGTTTAAAATTTGGGAAGGCCATTTAATCCATACATGGAAATAAACATAAGAGAACTTTCTCCATGCAATGTTGAACATTAATAAAGATCTCGGTTAAGGTTGAAATGCTTGGCTGTTTTAATGAGTATTTCATTGCCTCTGGCTCCTTGTTTGATTTGCTTCACATTGCCAATGCCAGCTTTAATAATCATACCTTGGTAATTCGTCCTTTAAATTTTCACCTGGTTTTAGTGTCAGAAGTGCATAAAGCTTTACTCTTCTAGATATCTGAAAATTACTACTTATAATTAGCCTCAAAAGCAGCATGCAGGACAACCATGTGTGTACGATACAAAAAAAGCAGCACAGTTCCTCCAGGTAGAACTCTATACAGTACAAAGGAATATTTCTGCCCTAAAAACATGCTCATGAGGGCGCAGATCTGTTCTACTGTATTGTAATGTCAGTCATAATCATAGGTGTGGTGCTGGCGTAACACACTGGAATGTTGCTCCGCCACTGTTTTTGTCCTGGTGATAAAATCCCTTTGCAAAATCCAGCTAAAATTCATCAAACATATCATCTATAAAGCAGTGGTCCACAACTTATTTTTTTTATTTATTCTTTATTTTTTTCAATAAAGAATCATACTGTCATACTGACAGCATGTTGTGGACAGGCATTGATGACAATGGGTGATAAAGAATGCTAATAAAAGGTAATTACCACATCAACATTAGCATGTTAATACATAACCATTATCAGAACTATTTCTCAACCTCTGTGGCTGTATTGTCAGTGATGATATACACAAACATAATTTTTCATGCATGAATAGACACAGTGCTAACATGACAATGGAAATACATGGTATGATAAGTACATGAGCTCAGGTAGGCCAATTTAAGCACTTTAACAAATAGCACTAGATACATGGTCATAATGGTGGTTCTTGAAAAGCCCAGCATTTTCTAAGATGTTACATGATGTACAAAGTTTGTGAACCACTGTTGTACAGCTGCTAGTATTCGTGTGTTAGCTAGCAGTTGCTTAGCCTGACTACGTCATACTCACGATTCTAGTTAGAATGTGATTCTGATACCGCGTTTTGAGTATGGGGCGTGTTTCAACGGAACCAGGAGAAAAAATGCCTCTTCGCTCAATTGGATAGACCTACAACCAATCAGAGCAACGTAGTATGTGACGTAGATTAAGCGACACACACTTGTTGTAGGAAGGACGGCAAAAACATTGTTTCTATTGATTAAAGCCTTTATCGCGTTCCTCTGTTCGTCTTTCAAAATGAATGCAATGTGGAGATCCTGTAGAACAGACTCGACGGCAGAATCTACACACCCTAGCTCTCCAGCGGCAGCCATGTTTGTTTCAAATGAATTTAAACCAAGCGCTCTTTAGTGACATAGTCGATAATGTCCCTGTTGATCATCTGTCCATCATCGTATAAAGCCCGCCCTGGCAATCTGATTGGGTCAAATGTTTTGATGTCGAGCATAGAGATTTCCCAACTGATCAGAGCCAGACCGAACTTCCCGAACAAAAATTTTAAGGGCGGGGCTAAGTTCGGCTGGCACCCAGGCTAGCAGTTGCTAGCTTCAGATGTTCTTTTGTACTGATTCCTAAATTTATTGTTGTATTTTTATTATATTGAAACAAACAGATTTAAAGGGTAATTTCCAATTTATTTAACGACTATTTTTTACAAAATGTACCAGGCCTCTTGAATGAGGTTGTATTTGGCACAAGATGTTAATTGGAAAATTTTGTGGCCTGCTTATGATTCAGATGAAAAAAACAAAATCTGCTTTTTACGTGCCACCCAGGACTACTTGTACTACTTGTATTTCAACCACGGACTCATTAGCCAGTGATCCTGGAAATAAATATTTTGATGCAAAACATTGTCTATTTTTATCCAAACCATGTTGTTTTCCTATCCTTAACCAAGTAGTTTGTAATGTGTAAAACGGTGCTAAAACTGTATAAAAGCACATGAAAACACTGCGACTCATCACGGTTCTTGATTTTTGAACCTCCACTTGACAGTTATGGGTGTCATGCTATCTTCCAACCCCTTTGACCTCCCCATATTAAAAGTGAAGCAACAGTTGATATGTGACTATTTGACAAAATACTGTTGCACTTTTAATTCCATGGAATTATTGTAAAAAAAGATAAAAAAAGTAAAAAATGGCAAAAATTGTGTCAAGATTGGATTAAGACAAAGTTTCCATGACTATTCCACTTTTTAGCCAGACTGGGTTGAAATAAGTGTTATGAAAGAAAGGGATAACTATGTTTTTTTTTTCTTGTCTTTATTTAATGAGCAAAGAGTACCACAAAACAAAAGTTGAAAGAAATGAGAAGGGGCATTTATCCAGATTACGTTACAAATGAATAAAGAAATAAAAGATCATGTTGTAGAGAAAAGAAATAAAACTGGCATAACAAAAAAGTAAAACGGCAAAGCAAATTAGGAACGAGGAACAAAAAGGATTTTCAAAGAAAAATGGTAAAAGCTAAGAAGCACCACATTAAAGAAAAATAGGACGAACTTACTGAAAAAATGTGAGAAAAATGGGAAAGAGAAATAAGAGGGAAGAGAAGGAGGTGAGAGAGGGAGGGAGAGAAACAGGAGGCTCCAGATGGAAGGTTTGCGTTGCTGGGGCGGGTTGCCGAGGAAGTCATTAAGCAGCCATTTCATCTGCGTCTGCTTGGCTAGCGAGAATTCTAATTGCATCTGAGGAGAGGAGAGGAGAAATGCCAAAGTACATTTAGATCAAAGATAGAAGACACCAGAGAGCCTGTAGACACCAGAACCCCCTCCATCTCATCCTCTCACACGCTGGCTTGCTGTAAAGCTTTCTTTCTCTCTATCCCACTCGCTTTCTCTGCTATTTCTCTCACTTTATTCCCAATCTCTCCCACTTTTCCCCTCATTTTGTAATTTTTTTCCCCCCACATTATTCATGCTTTCACTTCTCCACTTTATTTTCCATACTTCTCAGATTCACTCTTTCGTCCTCATCTCTATCTCCCCACCACTCGATGCCTTTACCCATTTCCCTCACCATAGTGGATAGTTTTGGGTGGTGTGTTGTAGGATCTTTTTTTTTTTTCCCCTCTTTGGTTAATCTCCCCTTAATGACAGTAAATTCATTAAGTTAGGAGTACAAGTTGTCATTTATTCGATACAAAAGCCGTAACACAAACTTATCTTCTCTTACCTACTTGTTCTCCTCTATTTAATTCTCTCTCATTCCTTTCCCATCCTCCTTTCCCTTTCAAATGCCAGTGTTATGTCTTTGTTTGGTGCTGTTTAATATTAATAATAAAAAAAAGCTTTGACGTCTTTGTGCTTGTGTGGGCTACTAATATGGTAATTTGATGGCAAGGTTTGTAGCTTCTATTAAGAGTATGTGTATGTATAACTGTCACATTAATGTACATTGATTTGAGATATGGTCTGTTAGGGTTTACAGCTTGTCTTGTATTCTTTTTTTAGAAGGTCTCTCAAAATGTTGACTACTTGAGAAGTTTCTGAGCAAGAAAAGCAATGCTTATAGGCTACTTGATGTTAATTTAAGAGGGCTCTAATGTCGTGACGATTTGTTTTTATTAACACTTACATGGCGCTCTTTGTGCTTTTTGCCTCACTTGTGTGTGCTTGTATTTGTGTTTGAATGAGAACTTGCAGTAATTGCTTTGTGCAGGATTGGCCTTCCACTTTCACCCTAAAAATAGAAATTGCTTCTGGCTTTTAACCACTAGAGAGGGTAGGTGGTCGATTGTAGGGGGAGGGGGCTACAGCAAGGGTTATTGTGTCCAAAACACTTTCATCTTCTCCTTAGGAACCATTAGGGCCATTTATTTATTGGAAAGGCAAAGTCAGAGTGCAGCAGTATTTTAGGAAAAATGCAACAAGTGGAGCATCTGCAGTGACATCCAGCTCAGCACAAACAAAGCTACAGAGGTAAAATGCCACTTTGTAATGGCATACTGCTGCACAGTTGATCTACATTGAAACCATCACAATTGGCAAATTATTCAATTCGGTTAGTTTTCTCTTGAGCTGAGTGTCACAGGAATCTGTACTGTATGCACTTTAAATGGTAGGTGTAAAAAAGATGGCTTGACTTCACATCAAATTTGATTTGTTTAATGATGATGTGTCTCGGGATTTACCTGGCAAAGACAGGGAAATAGTTTAAATCTTTTAGGGTGAAAAGATGGTCAGGGTCATGTTTATCATATATAGAGTTTAGTGATCACTGGAGTGCATCCAGCTGATAAGCCCTTTTCACACAGTAGTCACGCTTTATCGGCACGAAAAAAGATGTAACCCTCTGTCTTCCGTGGTCATTCACACATGCCAAACAGAGGAAGCTCTGAGCCACATCAGTGTTTGCTTGCACATAACAAATCAGTGTTGAAAAATTACCTAACTGACTACAGCCTTAATGGTCAGAGCAATGATACCGGCTTTCCCATGTACACTGACACTGTCGGAACCGTTAGTGTCTCTGTTGCCGTCTCAGAGGTGCGTCACTTTCGACCCTCTATTCCATCTCTGCGCTCACACACGACAAGACATCAATGCTTGAAGAAGTATCAGTCCTGCTTTGAAAGGGACTGTGTGAAAAGTGCTGATACAATATGCCAGCCAAGCACCAATCAAACACAAACTGCTTTAGTCCAGCTTAAGTGTGACAAACTATGCTTGGTGTTGGTGTAAAATAAGCCTCATCCTCCAGAAAAGTGACAGGAGTGTTCCAGGTATCTGTTAGTGTTAAGTGCTGTAATCTTTGTAGCTCTGAGTAGTTTTGTGTCTTCACTGGTGCCTGGCACCTAGCCTAGCTGCTAGCTTGCTGTTATTATTTGGACCATCTGCAGTGAAGAAGAGGAACAGATAGTTGACGTTATTTTGTGTAAACTCGGTCCTTATATATACTTTTAAGACCTTGAACGTGGTGACCAACATTTAGGTCCTGTACGCACAAACACAGGCATTTTGACAACCACAGCTTTTTCGTCCACATGCAGACCCAGTTTTGGGCACTACAAACCAAACCTTTTAATAAACACCAGATAGGGTGAAGATTTTCTCTGTAGATTTTGTGTGGTGGGGAAAACCTGGGTTTTTGGTTTGTGACATCAGATTTTCCGCGGCTCTCTCGTTGATTTAATGTCAGAATATGGGCCAAGCGTTTGAAGATAACTCCCCCTCATCATGAACCACTATGACACAACCAAGTTATCCGCAATGCAAAATTCTTAGATTGGAAGGCTCCGCTACTAATAGTACATTTGTATGGAACATAATATAATTTAAAAAGTCTTCTTGGATAATATTTCAGTCCATCAGAATCAATGTAAAGCGAATCCACTGCCAATAAACAAACCAGGTGACATATAGTATGTACAAACTTTATACTGAAGTGAGTTAGTGCAAATGAGTGCATTTTCAATCCAGAATACTCATTAGGAAAATCAGTTGTATTAAATAAATTTTGAAAAATATCCATGAAACTGACCTTTATAATTGAAAGACAAAGAAAAGAGGCGATGTAGAAGTCTGTTTGCTTTAGTGACTGCTGACTGGGACTGAGATGGAACATCACAATCTAATCTAATCTAAACTAACAATCTAATAATCGGAAAAGAGAAGGAAAAAATGTTTGTGTGTGACTGTTTGGAAATTAGAAAAAAGGAAATGTGCATGTGTCTGCATAAGCATTGTGCCACTGTGCAAACGAGAAAGCCTGAAAATGGCAAACAAACAAACACCAGTGGTGTCATCTTCTGATCTAAAATCAGGTGAACGCGTTGTGCTGCAAGGATACAGAGCTCCCAGCGTTGCAGATTTCAAACAACTTGAACGCACTGAATACAGGCACGGCACGGGTTAAAAGTGGCCATACTGCACGAAGGAGTGGTTAAAAAAAAACATGGGAAAATACAAAAAGGTAAGATGGTGTGCAGGTGTGGAAAAGAGGGGAGAGCTTGCTAGAAAAGGAAAATGAAGTGGGTGAAAACCAAAGAGCGTAGAGGTGTATGTATGAGGGTACAAATACATGTGGTAGCCAAACTCATCCCACTGTGAAATATTAAAACATATGCTGGCTTATCATTTTTTTTTTTTTTTTCCCTGTTCTTCATCTCTTTTGTTCTTTTATTCCTACAGTGTGTTACCAGAAGGCAGAGGAGGTGCACTTCATTGTGGCTCCTATCAGTTAATGCTATGATGTCTATGTCCTTTTATCTGCTATTCCATCCCACTGTCCCATTTTGCCACGTTGAGTAATAACTTTTTGCAAAACTTTATCCAACTTATTGAGATAGTTAAGGGATGGAAATCAAATAAAGTGTGAACACATACTGTAGTTCTTCAGATTAGGAAAAAAAAAAGGGATCTTTTCTGTTCGTCTGTTTTTAAATTCATTTAAATGATTTTATTTGTTTCTCTTTATATTCTTTTATGTATTTTTAATGCTTCTTCCACTCCCTGCTGCAATGCTTTTATTTTATGTAAAGCACTTTGAACTGTTTGTACATGAAATGTGCTATACAAATAAATTTGATTTGATTTGATTTGATTCGTGGAGAAACAAATTTGTGGACTAAAATAATTGAAATGTTGTGATACTGTGATGACATCAGCTCTATTTTGAATACATTTATAATAATTGAAAAAACATTCGGACTAGACTTGCATGATAAAAAGCTTCTAATGAGTGCACTTTTCATCGACTTGTTTGACTTGCAGCTAAAAACATGACAAATGGAATTACTAGAAACACACTGAATCAATACATAATCAAAACTGCAAGTATGAAGATAGCGGGATATCTTTGTTCTCTATATTCTGCACACATGCTGTATGACGCAAGCGACAAAACAGGAGAAACATGGAGCAGCCGATGACCCGGAGCATCCTACCTCATCTGTCAAACACGATGGCGGTAGCTCAGTTATTGCTGGTGCATGTATGGCTGCCAACACACTTGGCACACTGACATTTAATGATGGTGTCACCACTGTCGGAAGAAGCGCAATGATTTCGGAGGTTTAGAGGAGTGTTCAGATGCAGCCAAATGCATCAATATTAACTGGGGAACATTTTATCTTCCAAAACACGAGGCACTTTATGCTAAAGGGGCCATATCCTCAACAAAAACATATTTTTGTCACATGATGTATAGGAGCCCTGTGCATCACATTTTAATGCACCGGGAATACCTTTAGTGTAATTTTAAAAGTGGAGTGTTGTGATCTACAACATCATCTTACAGAGTGAAAATATATTCAATGAAAATTAATCAGAATCCGCAATTGTCATGAATAGATGGATGGCAATGTTGGAAACAAAAGGGTCAGAAAAAACAATATATATAAATTTTTTCCGTAACAAAATGTCAATGAATCTGATATTTTGCTCAGGTAGGTTTTTTTTTTGTTTTTTTTTAATGCCATTCATAATACTTAAAGGAAAGAAGATATTTCATTATTTTGTAATCTAGTCATTTGTTCAAGATTCCCTGATAATTCCATAGTTGCTGGATTTATGTCCCTGGTTTCATGTGTAATTTGCAGGTTTATACTTAAAGTTTTCTTGTGGTTTTCACGGGTATTTACTTTGATGTGAAAACAAAAATATAGAATAAATATTATTCCTTGTATCAATAGATATATTCTGCAAAATGCAAATGGTAGCTGACTACAGCCTTAAGGAGCAAATAGGGAACACAACTGCCATGGAAAATAGCTGCCATGGAACATGGCAAGGACTAAATACCATCTGTTAACAAAACTGTCCTGGAGAACGGAGGACCAAGATAATTACATTGACATTTCACTTGCAAACGTTACTGGCTCATTCCACAGTTAATTCACAAAACAAAACCAGTTCCAAATGCTCTTCTATGCTTCTGCATAGATTTCTGGTTGTTTAAGACATTTTTATAACTTAAATAGTAAAGAGATAATGTCCTCTAACCATTTCCAGTCGAGTAGTTAATGTATTAATTATTTGGTATTATATGTTGAATGTCCTTTTTGATCATTCGGACACTGTTTGGATCTTTGTCCTCCATAAAGGTTTGAGATAGAAGCTACATTTAATTCCACTGCAGTACAAATTCTTTGTTTCCATGTGCTTTACAGAGGCTGTTGTTCCACACACAAGTTTCTGTACCATGAAAATAGTTTTTTATCTCTTGTTTTCCTTTGAAGGATCCAACAAATGGCTTGGAAATGAGCCAAAGAAAACTTGGAAACTAATTTCCACTTTCTAATGTTTTAGCAAGAGGATCACTGTACTTTCAGTAGGATGCAGGACAGATAGTCTGGTGAGTTTATGCACACAGTTCCACTTACAGCACACAGTTGCTGCCACTGTAGTACCACATTAGTAGTCTTTGACTTCAGGACTAAAGCATTACTTGCTGGTTTAACACTTTTAAAAAAAAAAAATACATCTCTGTGTGTATAGCTGCCTCATTGCAGGGGTCTTTTTCTCCCGTCTCATGACAGCACTGCCAGCGTTTCTGTGACACTCTATTTTAATACTAATCCCCATATACCATCAAAGAGGGAAGGAGGTGTGATTGTTACAGTAATCCACTAGGATCCTTAATGGGCAAAAGTGAATGAGAACGGAGGATTAGAGGGCTGTGACGGCCAATATACTGTGTAATTAGCCAGTTAACAGCTTCAGCGATGGCAGGATTACCCAGGTCTTAGTTGAAAACTTGACAAAGGTTACACATGACTGACAGATTGCTCACTTTGCTGTTGGAAAGGGGCAATGGAGTGAGAAATTGGAGAAAGAATGAACCTTTTTTCATCATTTAGTCACGACATTTGAGATTTCAGCAACCCAGTAGAATGGCTGCTCAATCCTGACAAAATGTGGGCGGTCAGAGAGGGTTCAGCTACATGTATCCAGTGGTCAATAGTTTACTTTTTGTTTTTTTCCGTTTAATATTTTTCTGCAATACTTGTTTTAATTCATGTTCATGTTTTATATCTTGTCAGTATTCATCAGTAGTCACAATCAATTGTTTGTGGTTATTTCAACATGCTTTTTGTACCTTGCAAAACTGCACTGTAAGATAAAGTCAGTCACTTTTATATCACATTATGTCACAAATTATGAGTTTGTTATAAGGAGCCATACAGAAAACGCAAGGTACAACATTCTACTCCAGTCAAGGAAAGACGGGTATCCCAAGCAATTTTGCTGGAGCTGTTGGAGGCATTGGTTTTCCAGGAAAGTGCAACGGGTATCCGAGCACCCCACATTGGATATAAGGCAAAGAAACTTTGTGCATTTACAGAAGCCAGGTTACAGCAGTTGAATTAACTATGTGAAACCCATTCTCCTTTTCAAGGCATCAAAGACTTGTTGTGTTGTCACAGACATAACATGGTCGGTAGAGTCTCTGACAAGCCCACTTATCTTTGCATTGAGTCCACGATATTCTAGCTGTTTGATTATTTACTGCTGGAAGCAAAAGTTACTCTATGAAAGAGTTTCAGCGTTTCTCAAGTTCCTCAACAGGCTTGCATGAAGCATTTACAGAAGCCAAACAAAAGTTTTTGCAGTGGGGGTTTGCAAAATTTCAGCTCTATTATGCTGTCCACATAGAGCTCTGTGCATTCTTGCAAGTGTCCCCGTTTTGTGAGACACTTATTGTTAGGTTACAATGTGAGGTTTCTTCTGTTTTGTAAGCTCTGCCAGCATGTAACCTGCCTTCATCCATCATCAGACACTTTTATACAGCCACACAAGTGACTTTGTTGCCTCTTTTTAAAATCTGGAGCCCTTCAGAATAGTTCGTTTTTGTTTTTTTATATATATATGAAAGGGATGTTTGATTTCCAATTGCTTCTTCAGATTACTTGGCACCATTTTAGCATCAACCAACCTCTGCCAACAAATGAAGCACTTAGTCTGAGGCCTGTTGATTTCTCCTGTCTTGATAAGGAATTTAAATAAGTCAATTTAATGAACTAATACCAATATTTTTTCCCTGTCTTTTCTTTAGGTGGTGCATCATCTGTATTTGTGGTTAATTGTGACGCTCCTTGCAAGAAATCAATCCATTTTCCCCCTCATAGATTTTTGTTTTCGTCTTATAATCAAAGCCTATGATGTGTCCTGCTCTAAATATCCCCCCCATTCAGATTCTGCACAAATGGACTGCAGTTGCATTAAAGAGTTTTTTTAAAAAGTTGTTCTTAGTGTAAAGAATTTGCCTTTGTATTTATGCTGTTTGGTTAGGTTTAGTAAATCCACCAAGAATACTTTGGTGGTTTTCGTAAAAGATCATGGCTTGGGGTACCCTAAGGTCAAAACAGTCTGATACCAAGGGGTCCTTACAAAGCTGTAGAAAGTGAAACTTTTGCTGTGTGAGAAGAGATCATCATTCCTGCCTTCTCTGGGTACCGAACTTTGTACCCCATGCGTGGTACCATTATGTTACTGCGCTATTGAAAACAATCCATCCATCCATCATCTTCCGCTTATCCGGGGATCGGGTCGCGGGGGCAGCAGCTTGAGCAGAGAGACCCAGACGTCCCTGTCCCCGGCCACTTCCTCCAGCTCTTCTGGGGGGACCCCGAGGCGTTCCCAGGCCAGCCGAGAAACATAGTCTCTCCAACGTGTCCTGGGTCTTCCCCGGGGCCTCTTCCCAGTGGGACGGGCCCGGAACACCTCACCAGGGAGGCGTCCAGGAGGCATCCTAACCAGATGCCCGAGCCACCTCATCTGATTGCAAACAAACTTCTCCATTATTGTTGTTGTATGTATCTATAGTGTCAGTGAGACATCGTAACCATCAGGATGTCAAATGGAAAAACATGAAATTACTCATCCAACATACCTAAATGGGTCTTATAGGTTTTTGATAGAAGGATATTTGACATTTTTTAGAATTAAAAGCAAGATGTTTAAATGCAAATGGTTACAACATATTTATATTTATGAGAATATTTACAAATGGGAAACGTCAACCCTTGAAATTCCTTTCTTTTTCAAATCATGATCTGCACTTTCATTTTTTTAGGACCACTTAAGCTTTTCCTCCTCATCCCCAGTCTGTTAGAAACAACTGGCATAGAAATGAGCTGCAGTCCCCTCATTACAGACCATTTCCTACAATCACTGGTTTATTGTCTTATCACAGATTACACCGAATGGTAGAATTGTAAGCTCGGTCCACTTTTCCTCCCCATGGACCTCAGCTTCAATATGCACTTGCAGTGATAATAAGATTATATTGAATGCTTTGGTCATTTATCTTTCAAACAAACAACCAAGAAATTCTCCACAGTTCCCCCTCTTATCCCCATGACACTATCCCTCAGCCCAAGGTGCCATTTAGAACCACGCAATGTTCAATTATCAGCAGAAAAATGTCTAAATATGTGTTGTTGTTTTTTTTGGAGTTTATCCGAGTAAGCGCATAAGAAACGGAGGATTTACGAGAGATGGTGTATCTTTATGGTGTATCATGCTACTTTTGCAGAGGAAATCACAAATAACTTGTAATGAATTGTGGATGAAGCATAGCAGCATCGTCTCAGCGAGACAACACTGTTTGTTTTGTTGTAATTGAGTCTCGTATCCAAAAGCCGTGACATCTGTTCTGTTTGATGAGACTGATGTTTATTTCAGTAGCATTCATATTTTAAAATACTCACAGCAACACGGTTGGCTTTGCTTCACTTGACCCTCATGTCGTTTGCAGGCATGCCAAGCCATAGTTCAGACAAAAACATGATTTTAGGAGGAAGAAAATAGAGATATTTTCATCATATCCACTGACAATTTCAGCTTCTAGGAGTGATATCATGCATAAAAACATTTCTGTTAGTAAGTTTTTTTTCTTTTAAGAGAATAAACTCTACAGTCATCTTTTCGATGGTGGTTCGATGGTGAATTTGACCCTCAACTCAGCAGTTATCTGCCACTACAGCAAGAGGCTCTAACTTCACATAAACCTTGGATATGGAGGAAGCTAACACTGTCACTGTGAATGTCTATTTAACAATTCCATTCATTGTGCATTGTTTGAGATACTTGATTTCTTGATACATAGTACTAACATCACAGCCATCATCAAAAGTGCTCAGCAGCGGCTACACTTCCTGAGAGTTCTCAGGAAGCACAACCTCAACTCCAACCTGCTGCTGACCTTCTACCGCTCATCCATCGAGAGCCTGCTGATATACTGTATCACAGTATGGTTCGGCAGCTCCACCGCCGCTGACAGGGAGAGGCTGCAGAGAGTCGTCAAGGCAGCACAGAATATCATCGGCTGCCCTCTCCCCTCCCTGATGGACATTTACACCTCCCGCTGCCTCAGCAGAGCCAAGGCAATCTCCAAAGACAGCTCCCACCCTGGCTCTGCCCTGTTTGACCTGTTGCCCTCAGGGCGGTGCTACAGGTGCATCAGGACAAGGACAAGCAGACTTAAAAACAGCTTTTTCCCTAAAGCCATAATCAGTCTCAACTCTGACACTCACTGATCATCCCTTTGGACAATTCCCTATTCTTGTGCAATATCCAAAATTATGGCCAAAAACTGTTGTGTGCAATATATCCATTTACTTGAACTTACTTACACCTTATTTATCTATCACCACTAACACCATATTTTATTCTATTTATTTTATTTACCGTAACAAAAACTGTTGCATCTTACACCCTTCCCTTATTGTACATACTTATATATATATTTTAACATTTCTTATTTTTGCACTGTTTTGGTGGCTTTAAATTTCGCTGTACCATGTACAATGACAATAAAGGCATTCTGATTCTGATTCTGAAGAGCAACTTTACATTGGAATGTACTGTGCACTACATGTGCTTTGTCGCAACAGCATGTGTGTATTCACCGCAGTAACTGAAAACCATTCATAGCATCATCAATCATCATCATTGAGTCGAGTTACATTTAAAGCTCGTCTGGAACACTTAACTGGACCACAGTCCCTGTAACTATATACATGCATGGGAGTGGACTTCTGTTAAGGACTGAAGTATGTCTGACGCTGTGGTCTGCGTGAGAAAACATTCAAAACCTTCTACCACTTCAAAGTTTCTCGGTGGCAGATCATTGTACATGTAAGTGTAGCTGAAATCACTTCGCAGATGTATGGAAGTTACTTGAATGGTGATTTTGTTAGATGATGCTGCAGTTATGATATCAGGATTTTATCAGAGCAGAGTGACAGCCTGGAAATGCTTTGAGGGGTTGGTACTTGACAGATAGTCTTGATTGGCAGATTTTTTATTTTTTTGTCACAATTCTGTTGTGACCAGATGTGAATGTGAGGAGGTTTCTTGGGAATTCAGATGAATTTAATTTACACGTATGCTTGACTGTTTCTACAAAAAGATAGAGCTTTGGAGCATGTGCAGACTGCCAAAGACCATTTGGTTGTAGTGATTTGAGCCCCAACTGCATCATCAAGGCGTGTTATTCCGGTTTTGTACGATTTCAGTCGAACTACCATGACATGACATGAACTATCGTAACATTCATTTTAGAAGTTTCTGGGTTCGATTTGCACAATAATTGTTTAATTTTATTATTTCATAATTTTCCAGTGTCATGGAAATGTGCTTACGGTACTATAATTGCTTCAGGCTGAAATCTACTTAAAGCCATCTCAAATTATGGTCAAAGATATGTAGGCACTTGAGTATCTATCTATAAGTTGTGCAGATTTGTTTTGTCTACAGTCTCCAAAAACAAAACAACAAAAAAATTCTAAAAAAGGACTGTGTGAACATATGGGTGTGGTACAGTATAATTAATGTTCATATGGTCATTTCCCTACCCCTGCCTGCACTTTCTATGTTGAGGGAGAATATGACAAAATAATACAATATCATTTGGCACATTTACTGTGCACACTCTGGAGCCCTCTCAAGGCCCTCTGGGAGGCCTTGAACCTCCATTTTAAAGTTAGGGCCGTGCCAGCTCCACCACCTGCTGTTTTCTAATCAGTGCTTATCCAAACAGTTCCCTTGAACAGGCCCTAATCCTCTGTGGACCAATTAGATGTCAACCATCTCTGGCGTCTCCAAGTTACTCTAAAGTTCTGACCAATGACAGATGGCCAAATGTGAAGACAACAAGACTACACCTGCCAAAAAAAAAAAATTCATATAAATGTAAAAAAACAGAAAAAGAAAAGAGAATTCCCAAAACAATCCAAAAAAGACTTAAACAGAATGGAGCACAAAAGAGAAGTTTTGAAGAGAAGGTTAAATATCAAACAAATGTGTGACAGAATGTGTTTAACTGAGAGGAGAAACAACACACAGGATCTTATTTATCACGACAATACACTGTATGCCTCAGGTAATTATCTTTACGTGTCATGCTAAATGATGCCTCATTTCTCTGACTGGGCACATGCTGTCAGAATGATTAAGAGACTTGCCAGTGTTTATCATGCTGATTTAAGTTACAATCATCCAACATATCTCCACCAAAAATATCAGTGGCTTATTATCAGAACTAAATATCCTGTAAGAAGAAGATAATTACTCATTATGCAGTCCAGTGACTTTAATATGCACAAACTGTTAGATTGTGACTGCTAGATTTTAGTAAAATCAGCCTGAGGGCTTGAATTACATAAAAAAAAAGGAAATTGCATTTATGGCAGATTTGGATGAATGACTGTTTTTGGGTTGCATGCTACAGGAACTTTATCAATAATCCACTGGGGCCATGCCAACCTGATCATACTGACAATATAGAAGGTAATTTTTCTGTAAGGGAAAACATCAGATACACGAGGTCTGAATCTCAAAGAACTCTCACAGGTATTTGGCTAATGCTTCATATTTCCAGGCTGACTCCTTAATTGTCACGCCCATGGACTTGTGTTTTTTAATATCATGTTTTAAGTTACGTTTTTGTGTTCAGTTCATGTCTTGGTTTTGAGTTTTTAGTTTTGCCATTGTTTTTCCCCTCACTTCCCTCACTCAGGTAATTAGTTCATTCCCCTCACCTGTTCATTGTCTCCAGCTGCACTCACTCTCCAATCACTCCCAGCCCTCTATTTAGTCTCTTGTCTCCCCTGTCTGTTTGTTGGTTCTTTGTTAGTGTTCATGACCTGTCTGTCCCAACCTGCCCGGCTTAAACTAAGTATTTAATTATTCCATGCCATGAAAATCTTTTGTTTGTTTTTTCCCAGTTATGTTTTTGAAACCGGCTCAGCCGCGCTTTTAGTTTGAACTTTGTTATTTTTGTTGTTGTTAATAAATCAGCTTTTACTTTGGAAATCCGCATCCGTGTCCTACCTTCCCACCTTCACCCCCAACCCCAAAACCTGACATTAATGACTTTGGTGTGTTTAAATTACTTCTTATTTGTTAAACATTCATTTGGAAAAACTTGTTGATAAAAGAAAGGAGAAAATGGTAATTGTTCAAGAAAAAGAAGTACAAACCATAAAAAGAGAGAGGATCATTTCGAATGATCCTCATCGAGGCTGACTGTATTAATCAAGTACAGATGGTATCTCTGAGATGGTTCTAGGGACATCTGATTGCACATTGACCTATATTAACTATTTCCCTGCAAGATACAGAATCCCTATTTTTAAGATTAAGCTCTATGAGCTGGCCTTTATAAAAGTGTATTTTCTAATTCAATATGAAGCCACATCTGTCAGTGTTGTACCAGGTTCAGACTACACAATATTTCTCATAAGATGGATTACATTTGGAAAATGTCAGTCATTTTTGTCACAACTTGCTCTTTAAATATTTTTTAATTTTCTGTCACGCAATTAAAGTGGAGTCCTTTTGTATTGGACGATGAAGCGAAAAAAGTGTTTCTCATTGTTCAATCTTTAAACACTCCAATTATTGAGTGCAGTTGACTGTCCACTCATCATGTTAAGTTATTTTGTGCATTCTTTTAGGTTATTTTAACATACCTCCCAACATGCATTGCATTAACGTTGGCAATAATGAGGTCTTGAGGTTTCCACTCCATCACAGGACACATGAAGAAAACATTTTTTTTTAATTGAATTACTGTGCACCTGTAATTAAGAATAAAAGAATGTGATAGGTTTTCTGTTCTTCATCCCATTTTTACGTCACCATGTGTGCAAAAAGTTTTTTTTTTTTTTCACAATTAATTCACTAAAGCCTAATCTGCTTTAATGAAAACAATAAAGAAAACATTTTGAATTGATCTAATAGCCAGCAATCACCAAGGGCCATTATCCACACCTTAGTTTCTGGGAGAAGCTACTATTATAGAAAATGAAGGTAAATTAACCGAGACTTGCCTGAGGCTAAAACCTCTGTTGCTGTTTCATAAGCCACCTGGTCATTTCTAAACATTATCTACTGCTGAACACGGGCACAAGTGTGAAAACGAGAGTGATGAAATTTAGAAATAAATGGCCCAACTACAACAAAACGGGATAAACCGTGAAGGGTTGCAAGAAGTTTTGGTGTTGCCGGTGTTTAAGACTTTTGTATTATCTGGCTTTAAACACTTTGTGACAATGTTACAGAGTTCCAATAACTAATAATTACAAATAAATGAACTCAAAGTGGAGACGTTCTCTCCCCTCCCTCCCATCTCACACCTCCTCCACACAGCTCTCATAGCCACAGCAAACACTAAATTTTAGATTTGCTTTTCTTCTGTGGCCAACAATGGCACAATCGGCAGTGAAATGATCACCACAAAGCTGAGGAAATAACACTGTGTCAACCAATTGAATACATTTATCCCTGTATTTCAAACAGGGTTTGCATCCCTAAGCATTGTTGACAAAATGTTTCAAGTTTGGTTGTGTTTATGCCTACATTTTGAAGTCTGTCCCTCTAATTACATTTAAAAAAAAATCAAGCTGATATCTTAGAAAGTTTAAGACGTTTAGTGGTACAAAGTTCCACCTCTGTAAGCCATTGACAGTTTTTTTTTGTTTTGTTTTTTTTCCCTTTTCACCTTTTTAAACTGCATTGAAGGTATAGTTACACAGAGATGTTGTTTCATAATAAAAAGGTGATCACGGTCTGTCATTTTCATATTTACTAATTATTTTTATTTATTAATCTCTGATAAACACGATACAGCCTTATCTCCGAAGCAGCAGAGATATGAATGTGACAGGAATGAGTCGCCACAAGAAACCTCGTCAAAGGGAGCACATACGAGAATGAGAAAGAAAAAGCGACATTAGAGACCACAGAGACATTAAGAGGCCGATGAACAAGATAAGAAAGATGTTGTATAATCGGAAAAGCAGATATGAAAAGAGATAAGGGAAAATGAGATAGTATCAGAGGGAAATGACACAACAAAGAGTCAAAAGGACAAAAGTATGAAAGGAAAATTAGCGCTTCGCTAGAGAGCAGGTCTTGTAGATTTAAACTATTTCACTCTTTCTAACAGTCTTTTTCACACACATTTAGTTCAACAGAAATGCTTGCTGAAAATGAGAGTGATAAGGGAAATTCTAGCAATTTAGATGAGCACATTTGTGGAATTTAGAGTCATCAGCATTAAAATGCAAATGATCCAAGCTGATGACGCCGAGCAGCGATATTCTTAGTTTTTCACTTAAATGGGTAAAGTCCCAAAAAGCTCGATACTACAATTCTGCATAGAATTTCGCATCAAGAACTATAATTGGAAAAATTCAGTTGCAATACAGGCTCATGCTTTTCATATACAAAATTAAGCAGTTCTTAAAATGTATAGTCTCCAATATGTAGAGATGAACCAGTACAAATCAACCCCATAAATTCCATTATCGCCAAAGTGCAATTGTGACATGATACTCCACATACTTTAGTGACTTGGTAAAAGGTACCCGGAGGACAAATGTGTGATTCACACGAATGTGAGAAAGGCTGTTTGTCAAAGTTCGGAATAAAGTCAACCAACTATCAAATGCATTTTTCCTGTGCTGTGTAGAATCAAAAGTACTTGATCTCAAATCTTTTTTTTTTTTTTTTTTTTTTAAATGAATCCATTTGACGGTAGAGAAGTAATGCCATATTTTAGTTGAAAGTTGAAAAATGAATATGTCCAGTAGATAAATGTTAACTGTATCAGTCACAGATCTAAATAGAACCATTCCGTGTGAAAATGTACTGATCCTGAATTGTATTGTACCACATCTATATAGATCCACATGACATTGTCTTTAAAAGGAGAAATGCACATCCCTGGCAGTCTCTATGCCCAATCTTAAGGAATAACTGATGTTCTGACTGTGACACTCATTAAACTTATTTTCTCAAGCTTAACTAATGAGTATGCATAAAACCTTTTAAACTCACATCCTATTTCCACATTTCTCCAGCTTTTCTGCGTTAATCACAGATATGGCAGCCACATTCTGACTGAAAGTCGGATACATTGAAGGACATTCCTCACACACCACGTTCAATCCCACATGTATAAATGCAGCAGCAAACAAACAAAATGCGCAGTAGCAGATGGCAGGAACACATGCTCACACACACACTCAACACAAACTCAGCTTCTTGCACGCGACTTTAGCTCACACTTCAAAACACATATCCTCCATATCCTCACAAATATGCCTTTGGACATATACACTGCACATACACACTTCAGTTTGCATATGCATGCCAATGATATCAGTGGATAAGACCAGCTGCCCTTTGAAGTTTAGTTTAAAGCGGACTGAATTGTGTCCAACGCATAAGTTGAGCACACTGATCCAAATGAACCCTCCTATTCTTCTCAAAAAACAGTTTCTGATGCTCTACAAAGACCTTTATATACTTCACCTGCTGAAAATAATTCCATTGATGTTGCTTAGAAGAAGATTGGCATGATACAAGGCCACGTGTAATTAGCCCTATAGCTCCTGAAAGCAGAAAGGAAAGCCAATCTGAATATTTTAAATGGAAGTTCTACTGCTTTAACTAAAGCCTGATTTATGGTCGGTGACGCAAGACGCAACGCAAGCCCTTGCGTGGTTGCAAGCCCCCCCTTGCGTGCTTGCGTGTGTCACCCTAATTTTCTAAGCTTCACGCAAGACGCGAGCGCAAGCCACTATCTACATCACATCCGGCGGCGTGTTCATCTTCCGGTTTTATCCCCTAATAAAAGATCGCTGTTTTCAAACATAGACATGTTATAGACATATTATGTCTATGTTTTCAAACGCCAAGGTAGAAAGCGAAGAAGAAGAAGATTTTTTGATTTTTAACAAAACGTTTATTAACACAAATTTTACCATAAACTTTCCACAATCAATTCATTATAGATTAGTTCTCCCTGATCAGAAATGGTGCACAATACATTCTTAAAACCCCACAGTTGTAAAAAACTATTTAAATCCCCAGTGGCTCTGTGGAACAAAAACTCCAACCTCAACCTTGCCTTAACAATACACTTTCACAGATTCACGGCATCGAGTTGAGGTCCAGCCTGCAGTCTGTCTCTGCGAGTGATATAAATAGACATTTTGGCCTCTGCAATTAAATAATTTAAAATCCGTGATTTAACGCTGGTGGCTCGACTGTAATGCACACTGTTGATAAAAATGGCATTGGTAAAAACTACGCCAAATAGGCTAAAAATTCTCATTAGAAAAACTAAAAACCCTGTCAATCGTACACACTCTAGAAACACATGAAAAACACTCTCAGGCAGACTACAAAAAGGACACTCATTTAAAACCCCAGGACTGATGATCGATAAAAACGAGTTTGTAGCGATGGCGCCGTGAAGAATCCTCCACTGAAGGTCACCAGTCTGTTTCTTTGTTGGAGGCTTGTACAGAGTCCGCCACTGTGGTTTCTGTCCTCTGAGTTTGTCACTCCAGACACTGCTGGGTCTGTTATGGAGTGTTCTCTTGTTCAGGATTTTTGTACAATGCTGGTATAGTACTTTTGGACCAGTTTTACATAAATCCAGTCTTGGGTTCGTGCAATGCAGCAGAGAACCACTTTCCTCCTGAAAATCCACGTCCAGGAAAACATCCGGGAACAGGTCAGTCACGTCCGGCAGGCACTTTTCTGTGGCGTGCTGCTGCAGGAGTCGCCTCTCCCCAGCCGTCAGCCGCTCCCTCACCAGGAAGCGCCTTACCAGTCTGGCGGACCGGACCCCGAGCAGCAAGCTGACCTCCTAGACATTAGAGAAGTCCGGTCCTGCCACCCGCACCAGCCGCCGCAGGGTCACCGTCCCGGATCCAGCCAAGGCCCCATGCAGGCCCGGGACACTGTTATCACATACATCCAGCCTGGCTCCACACACCAATGGTTCTTCTAAAAGCCAATGCAGAGAATTACGCGTTGTTGCTCTTTGCAACTTAAAAAGAGCACAGAATTTAAAAACACCCTGATAGAACTGAGGCAACCCTTTTAACTTTAAAAGACTCAAATCAGTTAAAAACAGAGCAGCATCCAACCCCAGAAAATGAACACGTTTGAAAATGCAGCTGGCAACGTCCCTCCACACCAGAGCTCCATTCAGATATTTCTGTACAAATTGCAACCTTAAAGTTGCTGTTTTACTGGCCAGGTGGACGAGGCCCTGGCCTCCCTCCTCTCTTGGTAAAAACAATACAGACTGTGGCACCCAGTGTAGACCGTTCCAGAAAAAATTGACCATGTCTGACTGTATCTTGGCAAGTAAGCCAGATGGTGGGTCCATAACAGAGAGTTTGTGCCACAGCTGCGATGCAATTAGGTTATTTAAAACCAGCACCCTGCCCCGATAAGACATTTGTGATTGCAGCCACTTCCATTTCGATAATTTATTCGTTATTTTCTAATCGACATTTTCCAAGTTTTTGTTTACAATATCTTTACTGCCTAAAAACACAATAAGATATTTAAAACCGTCTCTTTTCCATACCAGGCCTTGAGGGAGAACCGGGAGCCCTGCAGACCACTCGCCAACAGCCAGGGCTTCGCTTTTCTCCCAATTCACCCTCGCAGCAGACAGGACAGAGAACTTCTCTGTGATCTCGGTTAAAATATTGACATCTTGTTGATCTTTTATAAAAATAACAAGATCGTCAGCGTAGGCAGATAAAACCATATTGTTACTAAAACCAGGTAAAACCAGACCACAAACACTTGAGCGTATTTTCTGGAGGAGGGGTACCAGGGAGAGTGCGTAGAGCATCCCAGAGAGCGCACAGCCCTGCCGGACGCCTCTACACACTCTAAAAGGAGCACACAGACTACCATTGATCTTCAGCACACTCTCAATGCCACTGTACAATACCTGGATCTTGGCAATAAAACCAGCGCCGAACCCAAACCTCTCCATGGTTTCCCAAAGGAAGCCGTATTCGACGCGGTCAAATGCCTTTTCTTGATCTAATGCGACCAAGGCTGTTTTCAAACCCAATGAACCAGAGACTTCCAAAACATCCCGAATCAGGTAGATATTATCCACCATGGACCTGCTGGGGACGCAATAGGTCTGATCCCTATGGATGACCTGCTCCATTACTCCTCTCATCCTGTTCGCCAGGGCCTTGGAGAGGATCTCCTAGTCCGTACAGAGGAGGGACACGGGGCGCCAGTTCTTCAGATCTTGCAAGTTGCCCTTCTTTGGGAGAAGGGCAACGACCGCTCTGCGGCAGGACAGCGGGAGCGGACCAGAGGTCAGACTCTCGTTGTAGACGTCTAGCAGATCTCCTGCTACAATTTCCCAGTATGCTTTGTAGAACTCGACGGTGAGCCCGTCGAGTCCAGGGGCCTTTTGGCCCTGCATGCTTTGGAGGGCTGTGTGGAGCTCTTGCAGCCCCAGAGGGTGCTCCAGCTGTGCTCTCGCTCCATCAGAGAGTGTGGGAAGCTCATCGTAGAACTCCCTTGCCAACTCTTCTTTCTTCTCGTATTCACTCCGGAATAACGAGGAATAGAACTCCACAGCCCTCCTCCTGATCTGCCCCGGTTCGCTCAGCTGCTGCCCCGTGTCCGACACCACAGAGTGGATTACCTTCCTCTGACTACATTTCCTCTCCAAGTTAAAGAAAAAGCTGGACGGTGCATCCATGTCCTTGATGTTTAGGAAACGGGACCTGACCAATGCGCCTTGCACTTTGGTTTCCAGCAGGTTTGCTAATACAAGCTTTTTAGATCTGAGAGCCTCTAAGTGCTCTCGTTCTCCTGTGGTTTCGCTCAGATGTTCCAGCCCCACAATATTCATCTCCAGATCTTTCAAAGACCCGGCAATGTCACGAGTAGCATTGAGAGTGTGCTGCTGACACAGCAGTTTTATCTGAACCTTAGCGTAGTCCCACCACTGTTGCAGACAAGTAAACTCGCCTTTTTGTTGTCTAAAACCAGTCCAAAAATAACTCAGTTTCCTTAAAACTACTGTCATAAGTTAAAACTGAGTTAAAATGCCAGTATGCGCTTTTAGGTAAAATGTTTTTAATAAAAACACCACCTAAAACTAACGAGTGACCCGTAAAACCCACAGGTAAAATCTGGCACGATTTAAACACGTTAAAATTGTGTTTAATACAATAAAACCGGTCAAGACGAGCTAACGAAATGCGACCTTCTTTCACGTGGGACCATGTGTACTGCCTGGAGCCTGCGTGCATCCTCCTCCATACATCCACCAGGCCATGAGACGAGCCGCTGCAGAGCACGCTGAGCTGCTGGTCTGTGATTACAGTCTAAAACCTCATTTTCTGTGCAGTTAAAATCCCCTCCTATAAAAACATAATCCTCATCCCCACAATCTCCCACCTTTTCCCCAATCTGTTCTAAAAAACGCTCTTTCTCTGCATTGGCAATAGGAGCATAAATATTAATAAAATCCACGCTAAAATGATCGAACTTTGCTTTGACCAGAAGACACCTCCCCTTAATGATGTGCACGGTTTCAAAAGAGTTTGGGGTGAATGCTCTAGAAAAGAGGAAACCAACCCCTGCACTCTGGGAGGTGCCGTGGCTTAACACAACTTCTCCATTCCATTCTTTCCTCCACTCTACTTCAGTCAACTGGTCACAGTGAGTTTCTTGCACATAAAGCACATCAATTCTTTTCCCATTCATCATTTCATAAATTAATGCACGTTTTACAGCTTCTCTAGCCCCATTAAGATTTAAAGGGGAACTCCGGGGCATTTGAAGCGTGTTTCCATTGCTAGAGGTTGTCAAATAATGATAGTAGGACACAGAGAGGTGCAAATCTGCGCTCCCTGTGTGGAGATCGCTCTGTCCGCACAGCATGTCATGCGAGGCTAATACGTGGTGGCTAAGGGGCAAGTGCTAACCCTTCCACGTAAAACAACAACTTGCACACTGCAGAAACGTCACACCACTTTATAAACCATCCGACAATAAAGTCACAAGCCTTACCATCAAAACCATATGCATGGTTCTCACATTACTGGCATGGGGACGTTACAAAACAACTTTATAAACAGCATGTAACTCACTGGCTGGTTGTAGGCTCGCGCATGTGAAAGCCCAAAAGAGTCGATGGAGAATAATCCCATATACAAAACAATTATATTCTCTAGAAAAACTACGTTCAAGTATTTAAAACATTACAAGAATATTACTGGGCATGTATTGTTGTAATGTTTTAAATACTTGAACGCAGTTTTTCTAGAGAATATAATTGTTTTGTATATGGGATTATTCTCCATCGACTCTTTTGGGCTTTCACATGCGCGAGCCTACAACCAGCCGGTGAGTTACATGCTGTTTATAAAGTTGTTTTGTAACGTCCCCATGCCAGTAATGTGAGAACCATGCATATGGTTTTGATGGTAAGGCTTGTGACTTTATTGTCGGATGGGTTATAAAGTGGTGTGACGTTTCTGCAGTGTGCAAGTTGTTGTTTTACGTGGAAGGGTTAGCGCTTGCCCCTTAGCCACCACGTATTAGCCTCGCATGACATGCTGTGCGGACAGAGCGATCTCCACACAGGGAGCGCAGATTTGCACCTCTCTGTGTCCTACTATCATTATTTGACAACCTCTAGCAATGGAAACACGCTTCAAATGCCCCGGAGTTCCCCTTTAAAGACGCTATTTTAAAAGAATCCATAATGGGTTAAAAGCTAAAGACAACATACCAATAAACTATATAAAAGAATAAAGTGCTTGTGCATGTCATGTGACTCAGAATTGTTTTCTTACTTTACTCATAATTTTTTTCCGTCTAAAGACCTGTTGGTCTGAGAAACCCACTTCTTCCCTGTGCCTTATGTGGTGACTGGCCGAAAGATAAAACATCCTCAGATCGGGGAAAAAACTCTCGACCTTTACCCCTCTCAGGCCCTTTGTCTGCTGCAGGAAAGAGAGAACAGACTCTGCAGGGTATCTTGGTTCCACACTAGTGTCTTGAGAAACCGACATGTCACTAAAATCTGAGAAGTAGCTCTCGCTATCGCTGCTCTCAGGGCCCTCTCTGCGTACTTTTCCCACGTGTTTGCCAACCTGCGCAGCAGCTACAGCGTTCTTTCTTTTACTTCTTCTGGCCAACGGACCTGAAGCCTCCAGCTCCATCTTTTCCTCAGTGTCAGCCCCCTTTAGTTCACCATCACCCCTAACCTCCCCTGTCTTACTTACCTCACCTCTAACCTCCCCTGTCTCACTTACCTTACCTATCTCACTGACCTTACCTGTCTTACTTACCTCACCTGTCCCACACACCTTACCTGTCCCACCTGTTTCACCCGTCTTACTTACATCACTCATTTCTCCCTCTTTACCCACTTCACACAGGCCCTCAGCGACCTCAGACTCCTTGCAGAGCCCACTCGCTGCCTTACCTGCTCTATCCAGCTCACCTACAGGCTCACCTGCCTCTTCCACCTCACCCGGTTCACCTCCCACCTCCTCTCTCTCACCGTTCATCTCACTGCTCTCTTCAGCCTGGCTCTGCACCTCATCAGCCCGCAACTCCCCAGCAGCCCCCGTGTGTCTCTCCTTCTCCACCGCACCGGCACCGCCCGCAGCGACCGCCGCCCACGACACCGCGGGAGCAGCCGGCCCCGCGGCCGGCCCCGCGGCCGGGACAGGTCTTAATTAAATGTCCCTCCATACCACAGCCGAAACACTTGGCAGTGGATGATGAAGCAAACAAAATGTAGTCAAAATGGACACGGAAGCGGTAGTCTAGCTCCTCATTTCTGTTGTGAAGAATGACGGTAGGCGTCCACTATTCCGGCACGTCAAGCCGTATCCAACGCATTCAATTCATTTTCAATGAAATCCGGTCGATCGTTGTCGCCGTGCTCGCAAAGCATGCTGGGATTCCGGCACGGCGAGCGGCGGACCTGCGGCACGTCAAAAAGTTGGGCTCGGCCGGACTTTATGCAAATTTGCCACGGCAGACGGAGTGCATTATCCAATGACAGTAGATCATGTGATCTCCTGTGTCGCAGCAGCAGCAGCACAATAGCAGCTCTCCTCGCTCGCAGATCCGGATCCATGGTGCAATATGAAATAATGTTCCATTGCTGACGATTTATAAACATTAATTTCCCTCCAAAACTCGGTTGGTTAAAATCACAAGTTATTTACTTTCCCCCGGAGCCATTCTACACGCCCCTCTGTACACACCCACTGTAGTAGCAACACGGCGAGACTAGGCATCCAATCCGGCGAGTTAAGTTGACGTGCCGGAACAGTGGACGGCTACCGTTAGTTGCCGGCTGCGTTAGTGGCATCACCGGCTCAAACTGCCCATTGACTGTAATGCCCGCCTCCACCAGGCTGTGCACCTGCTCCACCTCTGCGTTAAAGGTAGGGTAGGAGATCCTGGATTTTGAGTCCAGCGAAGCTGCATTTTGAAAAAACACAGGTAAAAAGTCCCAACCCTTTTCTTCACTTTCCCCCCGAAGGCACGCCTCTAGAGTACATGAACGCGCACGAGCACGACGGTGCACGAGCGCTGTTCTGACAGCAAGCATCGATCGTTGCCGTATTTAGTATTTAGTATATGCTAACTATACGTTTAATAATGCTAGGTGCTAGCCAAGCTGGCTCTAGTTTAGCTTCCTGCCAAGCTTCTGGACGTGTAATTCGTTCACGGAGCAGGGTACGCGCACAAGGGGAAGGAGGAGAAGGGGGAGGGAGGAGCAGATTGCAGTTTGATAGACGGCATCAGTAGCCAATCAATGTGAACGGACCGTTCACAATGATTGGATACTGTTTTTCCTAGATTGTACGTTCTAGAGGCCACTAAAAAATTTCATATTTGTGTCAAAACTTTTAATTAATTGGTTGCAATGGGGGTGTGAAGAGTATTTGAAGCAATATGTAAAAAAATGTTCCAGAAAAAGATCCCCTACCCCGCCTTTAACTGCGACACACAAACCCCGACCATAAACCGCCCTTAAACGTCTCGAGCCTTTAACGCAAGCGCAAGACGCAAGCGCAAGGGCAGTTAAAAGAAGTATAACTCAGCCTTAACACAGAACAAAGACGTCTATTCATCACATGACTCTGAATTTCCCCCATTTAACTGCTGCATATCCAAATCCTAAACATTTCTGTTTTGTTTTGTTTTGTTTGTTCAGGTGTCAGGCCATATTTTTGCAATTGCATTGAATTTTACACCTACCACATATATAATCGAACTGGTCATTTGGAAAGATTTTGTAACTAAATCAATTTATTTACAATTTTTTTTTTTTTTTTCATTTTCAACTGAAACAAAAACTAGAAAAAAATTACCCGAAAAACAAACCAAAAAATAAATTAGACAGAAAAAACAGAGTTTTTTTTTTTTTTTAAAGTGAATGCAATACGCTTAAGAGGAGAGCACACTATGAGCCAGGAAGCTAAATAAAAAAACTAGCAAACAGGCCAACAAACTGCTGGCTTTTGCCTTTCCAAAACTCCTTGCTACTCCCTCTTATTACCCACCTTCACTACGCCTGTGCATTCACATGGAGCTTCCGCCCCTTTGTGCCACCTTTAGTAGTTTGTCATGGAGGACCTGTATTGCATATATAAGTTCTGTGGAAACTTTAATCATTATCTCGAACTCTTGAGAGATACAGAGATCTAGAGATACAATTTCCTTGTTTGATAAATACAAAAATTTGGGGACCTTTTCCAATATGTGATACTTTTGAGCTGTTAAACAAACTGAGAATCAATATACCATTGACTCTATAGTGTTCTTGTTTTAGTTTAAAAAAGTCTCATGGTGAATTGATCATTTTTCAAACCTTACATTTTAGCAACTATACCTATAGGACCAGTACTGAAAAGTCAATGACAATACATAAAATGTTACTGTAGTCCGACAGAATGGATGTGGGAGGATGTGCATGGGTGCTGCTGCTGCAGACTGAATACACACTACTGTCTTCTTCTAGAGAGCATCAGGAGGACATTAACATTGCTGCGCTGATACCAAAGCAGGTTACAAGGTTATAAATTATATCACACAGCTTTTATGGATAAAGTAAAATGGCACATTATCACAGGGCCAGTGTTGCGCTAAGCAGTCCCTTAGGAAACATAGACTGGCTGTAGGAAATGCAGCTGTCTTTTCAGTATGTGTGTCCGTACATGTGCTAGTTTTGCGGTCCATTAGCTACCCTGCCACAACTGCCTCAGCACGTTCCCATTCCATTAAACATTGCACCCTGTCGAATACAGTGATCAATAATTCTGTGTAACATACGGGTGTGGGTGCATTTACGTGCAACATGCATCTGTGTTATTGTGAGCAGGTGTGAATGGAGCATATAGTTAGTTACTTGCATATATCTGTGTATGTTGATGCCTATGGGGCTGTGTGACTGTGACCTGCACATGAGAGATTACAGCAGATATACCTTTAAAGGTGTGAGGGAGTATGTCCTCTCAACAAATTGTAGCAATTTTGAAAATTACTTTTACTCTGGCTAATGAAAATTACCATAGTCTAACACATATCAACAATACACTACACCAGCCTTTCACATATGCATAGGCATCAACCAAGGCACAGAGGAACGCCATGTCGAGTAAACTAAAAGAGTAAAAAAGTACTCTGATGAGAAAACATACCAGAATTTTAAAAACCAGTTGCAGAGGACTTTAAGAAGTTGGCAGTATCTTCAGCTGAAGGACCACACATATCTTTAACTAAAGTTATATCTCAACAATATCGACATGTTACGTCTGTTGCAAAAAAAAGATAAAAAATAAGCTTACTGTTTAAATAGCTTTCAAAGGCCATTAGCTTTCTCAATTCTTATCTTAGTGTTGTGAACTGCTTTCTAAATCTTACTATTTCCAACAGACAAATAAATTGGATAAAATTTACGTCCATGTCCATCCTCGTGGTTAAACGATAGAATGATGGCATCTTTGCTGGAAAAAGACCTCAAGACTGTGCTTATTGTAACTTGTATTGTAGAAGATTTACAGGTCATATTCATTTCTTTTGACCAATCCAATGAGAGAAAATTCTCCTTTGGCAGATTAAACATTAATCTTTCAGTGAAAACTCCTATGAGAGTTATGAATTAACATGGCGCCGGCTTGAGCTGCTTGAAGGGCTCCAAGTTAAGTTTCTGTTTTGGCTTAGTTTGTTTCGGACTGTGGTTTCATAAGGTCATACATTGTACCTTTGAATGTAGTCCAGTTTAATGCACAACCCACTCTCAAATAAAAACATGAAATAGTCATGGAAACTTCATCTACAGATTAGTGTTCACACACATTTCATGAAATATTAGAAAAAAATGTTTTAGACCACATTTAAGAGGAAAACATTCCACGTCAGATCAGAAGGGGATTGAGCTATATTGATACTGATATTGATATGTATTCATAATTAATTGTCCTCAATTAATTTTATTTTTGTGCCACAAAACAAATTCATAACAGAAATAGATAAATATATTAAACAAAACTACCCTCACCTATGGTCACGAGCTGTGGGTAGTGACCGAAAGAACGAGATCGCGAATACAAGCGGCCGAAATGAGTTTCCTCCGCAGGGTGTCTGGGCTCTCCCTTAGAGATAGGGTGAGAAGCTCGGTCATCCGGGAGGGGCTCGGAGTAGAACCGCTGCTCCTCCGCATCGAGAGGAGTCAGATGAGGTGGCTCGGGCATCTGGTGAGAATGCCTCCTGGACGCCTCCCCGGTGAGGTGTTCCGGGCCCGTCCCACTGGGAGGAGGCCCCGGGGAAGACCCAGGACACGTTGGAGAGACTATGTCTCTCGGCTGGCCTGGGAACGCCTCGGGGTCCCCCCAGAAGAGCTGGAGGAAGTGGCCGGGGACAGGGACGTCTGGGTCTCTTTGCTCAAGCTGCTGCCCCCGCGACCCGATCCCCGGACCAGCGGAAGATAATGGATGGATGGATGGATGGAACAAAACTCTAACTAAATGCTCTTCAGAGTATACTATAGAATGAATCAGCAGCAGGTGGTTATAAGGTTCACACTTCTCTAGTAAAGCAAAAGAGCATTTTGTAATAATATGTAATAATAATTTACATAAATGAAATAAAGTGGAAGAACAAGAAATTGACGACAACTTGAAGGCCAACACCTGATGTCTCAATCTTTGAGAAAATACTCCATAGTTTAATGCTCTTCCTGAGACCCGAGCTTTTGTCTGGTGTGCATTTTTCATTTTTCTTTGCTATTGGTGTCAAGTAGGACCTAATAGATATAATACCCAAATTGGGTTTTGATACATTAAGTAGTTTTTGAGAAAAAAGATGTCCTCATATGAGGACAATGGGTCTATCATAAGCATTATTATTAGATAATATTATTAGATTTTTGGCACCACAAGGTCCCAATTACTTTAAATTCTAAATTAATTTAAATTCTAAATTTTAGCTTTGTACAATAAGTAGTTCTCTCAAAAATCAATGTCCTCGTATGAGGACAATGGGTCGATCTTGGTTTATATACAGACATAGACACCATTGGTTAAAAAGTACAAAACAGTTTATTTTAATAGGTAAATATCAATATGTATCACATCAAATGGAAACAGCTATTCATTTAAAGCCCTTAACATGGCTTTACAAAACACTTAACAGTAGAATTAATTTCAAGTTTCAAACAAACTGTATGTATCCAAACTTTAAGTGATTACTAAACTTTTAGTGAACGTCCTAGCATCATCCATGTTTCAAGAGAGCTAAAAAAAAAGCCAGTGTGAAAAGCTGCAAAGCAGTTGCGTTCACTCGTCAAACAGAGGTAAACATTGCATGTCATGCATTGCACACGGGATTTCCCGGTGCAGCCTTTCATTCTGCACCGCATTGGGTTTTTCAGAGGAACCATGTCTGGAAGATGGGCAGCAGTGGATCGCACTGAGACATGGGGGATTGGAGCAACACAAGATTTTTTCTCAGGTGGTGGAAGGAGATTTTCATTTCCCACGTCACACTTGCTGAGGAATACCTGAGCCACTACCATGCGAAACTCCAGAAACTGCATGGTCGCTTTCCTTGGTGTGCCACTTTCTTTGCGATCCTTGCGGTACAGGATCCAGCTGTTGGCCAGTGCCAGGTCGGTGAAGTGCATTAGCATGCGAAGAGTCCACTTCTTTGTTCGGACACTCATTCTGTAGTAGCTGATCATTCTGTCTGACATGTCAACACCTCCCATATTTGTATTGTATTCGCGCACAACACTCGGCCTTGTGACAGTGACATATTTTTTGTCCTTCTTGGACCACCGCCGGCATTTGTCTTCTGGCTGCTCTGCATGGACAGTGGAGAGCATCATCACTGGCTTATTGTCGTACCACTTCACCACACACACTTTCCCATCTTCCCTGGTTGCTGCAGCAGAGGTACCTCTTCCTTGGATTTTAAAAGGTTTTGTCATCTGGTAGCTTTCTCACTGCTTGTGGGACACGGTGCCAGTAAGATAGATGTCTTCATCCCTACTGGATTTGGCTTCATTGGCAAATACATCTGGAATGGGCAAGCGCCTGTGAATGGTATCATCTGCTCGTCTATGGAGACGCACTCTGGATGAATCTGCAGCCGGCAAGTATGCGATCCATGTATGGCCTCACCTTCCAGAATTTGTCGATTCTCTTCTGTTCTTCTGGAACCTCATTGTCAATTACCACTTTCAGATGGCTCCGTAGTTTGAAGAATCGATCTTGTGTTATTTTTTTTTTTCAGTAATGGCAGGGATTCGTAGAGCATTGGACCAAAGCATTCTCATCTGTGGATAAGGCACGCAAGACATCAAGATTGCTGCTCCAAAGAAGTGATACATCTCATCCACTGATGTGTTGAGAAATTTCCCAGTGTTAACTAGTGACATGGCATTTGTGCAGTCAGCGACTAGTTTCATCAACTCTGAGTCGATGTACTGCTCCACATAATTCAGTGGCTGCCAACTTGCCCGATCATCTTTCACAGTGTCATCCTCAGCTTCGAAGTGGATTAAGTTTGGTTTAAATGGAGTATATCTCCAGCAATCCTAGATTTTGGCCTGGGCTGCCCATGTCCATGCTCTTCCAAATCCAGCTCTAATAAGAAAGACAGAACACAGTTTATTTATTATGCAGTCGGGATTGTTAACGTTAAAGTGGCTGATTGAGTTGAGAGATTGTGATAGTAATAAGAAGAAGAACAACAACAATGATAATAATAATAATAATCATCATAATCAACAATATCAGCAATAGTAATAACAATAAGAATGACAATAATAATTCTAAATATTTTTTAGCTCACCATCATTCTCAATACGTTTATGGCCATGTTCATTCTCAGAGTCTTCGGCTGCATTAGGTGCATCAGGTATGTATTCTTCATCTGAATCATCTCCAGGTGCTGGATCATCAGAGTCAGACTGCTGTTCTTCCATTAGCTCAGCTGCATGCATATCAACTTCATATTCATCATCTGACAGTTCCTCAACGTCAGAATTCTCTACAATTGCCATGAGCAATTCTTCTGCCCTTGACAATGACAGCTTTCTTATAATAACAGCATGACAGAATAAAGTCCAAATCAAAATCTGTACCAGACATAGAGGATGCAAGTATACATATGTGTATATATCTATATATATATATGATGCAGACTAGCTATCTAGCTTGCTTGCTAGCTCTAACTGTAGAACTGTAGCTAACTGTGGCTACTATAGCTAACTGTATTGCAACTGCAAACTATGAAATTGTGAAGTAGGCATATAGGAAACCTTTATGTTAGCAAATGTGCCACTTAAATTAACTAAATAACTTATTTACAACTGTAATCTCTTCTGAATCTTCCCAACTTTAGCTAACCACATGGTGAAATAATATAATGGTGCAATTGATCGTGATCATCCCAATGTCCTCATATGGGGACGTGGCATTTATTGAGTCTCTAGCCTGCTATTTTTAATAAAATGTGTCAAATTTTCATATCATATGAAACTAGAGACATTATTCTACATAAATACATTTATGAAGAATTCATTTATGAAATATAAATATAACATTACCTTTCTGCTGTTTCTTTCGGGAGCTGCTATAAAAGTCTTTCGGCGATATCCCCGCCATTTTGTTTTTTACTGAAATAGGTGTAATGTTGTAATAACACCACAAGGTGGCGCGGGCAGTGTCCCTCAATGTGGTCAACAGGTCAATGTTAAAAAAAAATGAGTATCATGTTCCTGAGAGGCAAAAATGTAATGTCCTCATATGAGGACGCAGGGTCTCAGGAGGAGCAATACAATGTAACTTCTCAAAAAGCCCACTATGGAGCTCCCCCTACAGGCTTGGAGGTAATGTACGGTTACACTGTTGTAAATACAACACCCTTTCGCTTTCACGTTTCACGTTTGTTGACGAACCGGCGAGGAGTCAGAAGGTGCAAGCTATGTTGACCGAGAAGGTAAGAGTAATCAAATGTACCTGGGAGCGTGAGAGGGGTCTATTTGTTTTTGCGGTAGGTGTGCCAGAAAGCAAGTCGAAGTACTTCCGCTCAGCTCCCGGGCCGGTCCAGCAAAGTTACATAGCGCAGTTTTTCCAACTCAGACCCCCGAAGGGCATAGGAGACAGGCCAATCGTAATATTAAAACTCATTCTAGCCGCACAATTTTTTTCAAGCTGTTATTTTAAGGTAGAAATGTTACATAGTATTGCTTTAATCTTTGATCCACAAGTCCACTAAATTCAGTGAAATGAATCTGCATAGTTTCTGTGTAAACAAATGGGGCAGGAAATGTATTGAGTTTCCTGATTGCTGAAATTACTGACCAATCAGGTCTCTGCTTGCAGTATATAAATGCGTTATGGCAGGTTAGGTATCTGTCATGCTTTGAGCTCTCCTCCGGTGTTGAGTGCATGCCCTGTTATCTGACTTCCGTTGCTCTTGCAGGTGTGAGTGTCCGTGATGTTTTGTTCTTTTAGTCGCTCTGTAATATTTGCTTATTTTGAGCATTTAATAACCCTCAGATCAGCTTGCGGTGGGGATTCCTCCTGCTCATGTTCATGTTCATGTTCATGCATTTGGCAGACGCTTTTATCCAAAGCGACTTACAGGTAGGCAGGTAGGGTTAGGGGGTCTTGCCTAAGGACCCCTACTGGAGGTAGTACCTTTCATGCAGGGGATTTGAACCTACACCTACATGAAAGGTGGCAATCTTACCACTACACTTTCCAGTCCTCTTCTGGGTTGTTCCCAGTAGGTTTGCTTCTTACCTGTCATCAATCTCTAACGTATTGGTATTAAGTTGGTGCTGGTAATTGGATAAGTGTCATGCTGCCTCCTGTGTTGGTAGTCACTTAAAAATGTCCAAATCTGATCATTTTATGACCTGCTGTTTTATTCATGCCAGGGATCCTGGGCCTGTTTTGAGGTCCTTGGCAGCTGTGATCTAGGCGACAGGAACGCTGCTGTTTTGCCCAACCATATTCATTCATCCCCATTATTTTGTCCATGTCAGCCTTCTGACTTTTTATTTTAGCTTGTCACTACAATCTGACTTTGGGAAGGTTTTACTGGATCACTCATTGTTACACTTGGACACAGTGCAAAACTTCCTGGTCGGAGTGCTGTTACCGCAGCAGTGTCAGGCGCTGTGGCGTGAGAGTGCTCGCATTGTGTGAGCGCGGGGAATGATTTGATTTTTAAACCTATGGAAAGAGAAGCGTAATCTTGCCCAGCACTCAGTTGCTGTTGATCACCACGGTGTTTAGTGTTGATCAGTAGCGTAAAGGGTTCCCTGTTATCCTAATTCTTTCACAAAGTGTTTTCTTGTTTCAGAGGCTTAGCTCCGAGTGGTGGTGGTCGGGGCTTTTCGTGTGGTGACATCTCCTTCCCGTGTGCTGTGTGTTTTGCACCTCGGATTTTAGGTTGCACAGCTATGTCATGCATGTGTGCTGTGGGGTGCTTTGAGATGCCTTTTATCCCTTAACCTGCCTCTCCACTGGTAAGGCTCGGCTCTATGTTTTTAGCAGTTTTGATTATTCGTTTTTAACTTCCTTTTTAACATCTGAGTAATAGAATTTAATTTTGGATGAACACGTCTCCTTTTCTAAGTTGAACAAACTTTAGTGCCTTTTTAAATCTTGAGGTGGTAATTGTACTAGTTTCTAATCGCCTTTTAATTAAGCGATATTCCCAGGGTGGTGTTGTTGGTTTTTACCACACTATGCAATCAAACAAGCAGTGGTGATTTCATAACTACAGCTCAACAAGGCAAAAGCTGAAACAATTGTTGTAGATTATGCTGCATGTGGAGCTCTTTCACAAATGTTATAGTAAAAAAAAAAAAAAAAAAAGGCCTAACTTAAACTCAGTGTCCCTATTCTTATGTTATTGACCCTCTGTGCAGTCTTTGTGAAAATGGATGGCAGGTTTTTTCTTTACCCAAAGCTTTTGGATTCTTGTCTGTAATGATAACATAGCTCTTCCCTAATGGTGCTTCAGCCTTGACTTACTGTATGGTGCCTGATTTATAATCGTTTCATTGATCAGTCGGTTGACTGATGCTTATTCTATTCCTTTGGCTTTTTATTCTGAGCTTTTTGAAAGCTGCACAGTCTCTCCCATGCCCTGTTCATCTTTCCCTCATTCTCTCGCTTCCCTTTTCCCACTCGGTCTTCATTCTTCCTTGTCCAAAACTCTGATGTCAGGCTTTTTCTTTTCCCTTGAAGCGGCTTGAGCAGCCTATCTTGCTGTAACCCTGACACAATAAAATATTATGCTACAGGGATCGAAAGCTCTCGCTCCCTCAAGCGCCAGCACGTAAATCTCTTTGCCTCATTGCAAGCAGCAACCCAAACATACATGGCCATTGCTCAGTGGCTAAAATACCATTATCTTTTTTTTTTTTTTCTTAAGAGAATGCACTGTTAAGTACATAGACTCAGAATGAAATTGAACCTTGAACCCTTCAAAGGTTGAACACAGGGGAGATTGTCCAAGGGAGACTTGTAAATCTAGTTAGTGATGGCTAACCCCACCCACCACCACCTTCCACAATCCGTCGCTTCAGCCTTGGTGTGAGTAGAGGTGTAAATTGCAGTGGCTTTGTGAAACAGGAATAGACCCAGACGGTACTCTTCACTGATAATAGAAATACATAGGCAGACGAGGGAGATACAGGCCTAACAGCCTGGCATTTTTGTAAGGAGAGAGCAGAGAAAAGAGAGCAACGATGAGGAATAGAAAGCATAAAAAGATGCAAATGGAGCATTAGAGGAAGAAAGATGCTTGAAAAAAGCTGCATAGAACAAAAAAATATAGAGTTTGACACGAGATTTAGGAGGAGAAAGTAAAATCAGGGAGAGGTAAAGGGTGAGAGGAAGATGAATTAGTCAAGAGGAAACCTGTGCATTTACGTCTATACACCATAAATCGCAAGATGACTCCTGAGGTCCCGTCAACATGCAAACCCCCCTGACTGACAGCTTAATGATTGGCACTTAGAGGGGAGGAGCAGAGTCGAGAGGGGTGCAGAGATGGATGGATTGATGGGAAGAAGGCGGACTTAATGAGAGAGGGAACAGAACGAAGATGCTTAAGGATTGAGATGCTTCAGGAAGAATGATTAAATGGATCCGTCAGTGTGCATATGGAACTGTGGATGAATGAATGAAGTGGAGGAGTCAAGAGGGGAAAGAGTCAGAAGTTGCTTTTAGACTTTAGCAGTTTAAGTGTTGTATAACAACACTTAAACTGTCAGGTAAAGTTTTAAGTTTACTGAGAACATAAATAATTATAATCCACGTCATTTCACTGCAGGATATGGACATGCACCTTTTCCATTTCTCAGACTTTTGATCACTGCTTTTCTTGTTTGCCTCTGAGAAACCCTTTATACTATTGGTGAGATTTGTTTTGTTTGGTCCATCGGGCTCAATTGTGTATGATGAATGTAGGTGTTGAGCTGCTCTCCAATGTCAGTGAATTTACTGACACATTGGTAAGCGTGTCAATTGTGCTGCCACAGAGGGACTCATGTCTACAGAAGGCTGGCCAGCTGACACCAAATTTCCAATATTTAATCATTTATTACCATCCAAAAAAAAAAAACTGAGAGGATCAGCCACTGTGTTGTGTTCCAATGAGAAAAACAGCAGAAAGTTAACTTTCACTTAAATTAAATGGAAGCTGAACAGTTGGAAAGTTTCTATCTACCATGTTTCCAAAGAAAGGTACAAGCAGGGTGGATTTCTGGAGACTTTGAAAGAAACGGCTGCCAAAAATGATTGAGAGCAGACAGTAATAGAAGGCCAAGCTTCACTAGACAGCAACGTGGAATAAAAGAGGGTGAAGTTGGAACATCAGCTGACAGGAAATGATTGGTCACCTAAGAAAGTGCAAAACAAAGTGTCTGTGGTAAAAGTGGTTCAAAGTGTTGGCTAAGACTTGTAAAAATGCTTTTATTACCAGCTGCATTAAAATGTGGTGCCGCAGGCTATATCCTGTGTTAATAAGAGAGGGCCTGTGGTCCTGACAAACAAAAGTATGGATGTATTCAGAATGAAAATAATTTGGTTAAAAAACCAACCCCTGTGGTAGGTTTTTTGAATACATATTTCCTGTTTTCTGTTATTGCTGAGATTTTAAAATGTTATGTGCCTCTTGAGTTGAATATAGCAGTTCACAGTGTACCAACTAGCACATCGAAATCATAGAATTTCTATTATTTGCCCTCACTTCTTTAGCTTTGAGTGTTTAGTTTTTGTTAGTTTTTAATGAAGATATTGTGTTTGTTTGATACAATTTGTTTCCAAAGTTTGACTGTAGCTACCTATACTATATTGACTATTTTTAATGCAGAAGAAACTTTAGATGTCAATATTTATTGTGTATGTTTTCATTGTATACATTCCAGCATGTATTTTTCTATGCTAAGAAACTTAGGCAATTATCTTTAAACATTAATCTCTTGGATTCAGACTTGAAGTTGTTGAAATAACAAGGTCTGTATGGAGTGACGGCACCTGAAATTCCTATATATTTTTATTTTTTTATCTAGGGCAATACCAGCAATCACTGTATCTTGTTAGAGGGTAATAAGAAATATCAGGACAAAAAGGTCCTCATCAGGATTTAATTTTTTTGTTATATTTATTTCCTTTATTTTCTTTCACTCATTTCACACATTGTTTGGTAAGGTAAACTCAATTAGGTTTAGGGAAAAAAAACTACTTGGTAGGGTTGGGAAAAGATCATGCATCTACCTCAATCATAATTTAGCACAATGATAATGCCAGAGAAATATAAATTGTTTCACCGTGAATCTCTTCCCAGTGGATTGAAGACTGACACCTACTGATTACTCCTGCACTGATTTGTGATGCAGGGGGACCTGACAAAACGGTAATCAATGACACCTTCAGAATAAAAGGCCGTCTCTGTCAATGATAGACTTTTAGAGTAAATGTAATTACTTTGAAGTTTAAAGTGATTCATTGTTTTAAAATGTTACATGTAACTAATTTAAAGCCTTATTACACCAAGCAAGGCATGCTGGTGCTCTACAATGCAATGGAGATATACTACACACAACACAAAAAGACCTGGAACTTAAATGTTTTGTGTTTGTTTGATTGATTTTTTTTTATTTTTTTATTTTTTTGGATATCAATAACCTGAGAGAGTCCAATCTTCTATCTGAGCTTTTTCTGAAGCTGGCAGGAACATTTTTTCCAGTGACAACCAACTGTTAGAAAGCTAAATTAATTTCTCTCAAGGAATGGGTGCAGAGAAAGAGCAATACAAACAAATTTTGAATGACAAAAGATTTCGAGATACAACAACACGGTACAACAAAGTCACAGCAGACAAGGAAATAACAAAGAATACCAAAACTCCCAGTTGCATGGAGCAACAAAACAAATCACAACCTTTTTGGTTGCTACATTTGGCCTTCTTGGGAGACTTTTGTTTTTGATTTGTACATTTGAACAATTATCAGTTTCCCACATGTTTTACAATAACAACCATTTATTCGTGTTTTACACTAATGTTGATTAGTGGAGAGATATTAGTTTTTTTTATCTGCACTGTCTGACATAAGGGGAGATTTCTTGCATGTTCCTTCCCATACTTACATGGCCTAAATGTTGCCTCAAGCACTGACACTTTTTCAGTTTGCGATTCTGCTTCAAAGCCTGATAAAAACTTTACCGTAAGGAAGAAATGTTGGGGTATCAGATCTACTTGAATTGCATTATAACAGAAACTGGACTATAACAATTACTTAGCGTGTACCTTTTTAAAAATCAGTTTAGTTTGATAAAGTAGATGTTTTGTAAACAAACCCATGTTAGCAATCTAACATTATGATATGCAGTGTCACTGATGAAGTTTTGGGGGTGTTAAGTTTATGCAAGGTTCAACAAACATGTACACATCTGGAAAACGCATAGTTAGTACAATTTGAATGCCACTTTTCGTATAAAAGAAAATACACTGAAAAAGGTTACACTAGTAATTGGGGGGGTTGTGATTTATTGGTGATGATGATGATTTTGATATTTGAAAAGAATGAATATTGATATTTTACAGATGACTTGTGATGTTATCATGATCTGATTCTAAACATTGATTGAAAACAAGGATTTTAGCGCCATTTCTTAATACTTCTTTGCCTCGTTTTTGAGTGTCATTAAATGAAAACCAAAAGAGGCTCAATTTTAAAGACAACAAAGATGATTTTTATACTAATTATTTTTCAAGTTTTCTTTTGATCTTGCAAAAGAATCTTTATTATTATTTTTGCCCACCATACCCATGATGTCGAAACCTGATATTGAGACAGCCCTTCCTGTAGTAATTGTACCAAAATGCATACAGTCAACCTATGGACACAACAAAACAAATACACACAAACTTTTTTTTCTTTGCTCTCCGTAACATAGTAACACAAATATTGATGCACATGGTCAAAACAAGTCAGAGCCACATAGTTTAAAGTTCACAAACTAATCCAGCATTGCTTTTACAAGCACAAAACATTCCATCATCAACCTACACACATACACCAACACATTAAAGACATGGTAGGTAATCCTGTTCAGAAACACATTTTGTAATACTGGGTGAAATGGTCCGTCTATCCTGAGAGAAATCTATACAAGATGTATTTAGAAAAAGGGACGAAAATAATCAGACCTCTGTGGCAGCTGCAGGACTGAGAAAAAGCTGACCAATCCGAGATCAGCGGGACGCTGATCTCGGATTGGTCGCCTACAAAAAACCAATCAGATGCCTCTGCTTTCTGCCTACGCCCCCCTCTGCCGGCTCCCTGCTCCATGTGCGCATGCGGTTCCACCGGCTTTGGATGAAGCACTGACGGAATGGGGAGGGGGGGGTGGAGCTTAGAGGAGTGGACACTTTCGAATCTTGCTAGCTCTCTTGCTAGCTCTCTAGGATTACCTACCATAGCTTTAAGTCTATCTTCCACCTTCACCATCAAGACAGATGCATTGGTGTGCACATGCAAGCGCAACTCCACAAAATGCCCTTAATTTTCACAGAATGTTGGGTTTGAACGGACTCAAATACACACACATGCAGGTTGGACGAAAGGATGAAACTTGGTATCAGAGAGGGACCACCAGGGAAAACTCAACTAAATCAATTTATATAATGAATGGCCCAACAGACAACTGCTTTGTGTGTGTGTGCGCGCGCATGGCCCGAGACCAACACACTTTCATAAATATTGAAGAGTTATCTTAATGCTTTCATTATGGCCCTGACTCACAATGGCCAAGCTTTGTCCTTTTGACTCTTTGTTAAAGGAAGCTGGCCCTCTCTCAATCTCATCTGCTTATATTATGGCTTGAGGGCCAGCTATACATACTGCCCAGAATTAATGATAAGAACGGAGGTGTGTGTGTGTGTGTGTGTGTGTGTACGTGTGTGTGTGTGTGTGTGTGTGTGTGTGTGTGTGTGTGTGTGTGTGAGGAAAGGCTAGATAGCATAGGATGGGGAAAAGCAGAAGGAAGGAAAGCATGGTGAAGAGAGTCAGGGAGGTGTGTTGTGGTTGACTGGATGAGACATACACACCAAAAACTATCTATGAATATATGTAAATATGACGGATGTGTTTGGGTCTAATTTCTGCAGCTGCTTCAGTAATTCTCATGTGAGGCATATCCTGATGAAAACTGTGAAAAACTCGCTGTGATATTCTTCTTCCATCACAGGGAGAGTTCCTGCTGCTCAGTTATTGCAGCTTCTTTAAAAATGAAGCAATGGAATTTCCACTTTTTACTACATGCTGGCTGAACTGCTGCTCCAACACCAGAGGGAATAACCGGGTAAAAAAAGAAAATCAACTTTTTTTTCTTTTTTTTTCTGTGTAGCTGCAGGAAGTTTCAGGATGTGGTTTGATAAGTTTGCGAGTTAAAATGAGACTCAACAAAATGTATGATGTGTGTTATTTTACATGTTCTGTTGCAGCATGAAAGGTGATCATTTTGAACAAATATGTTCTATTGTCATTACGGTTCACTTTTTTTTTTTTTTTTTGCGTGTTGAAGCAATTCATGGTGATTGGAAAAAATTGCAGTTTTAGTTTTACAGAGATTTTATCGTAATCGAGCAGCTTTTATTTTACTCCAGAAACCTGATGACCAATAGAAACTTCTGTATTTTTTATATAAACATTGCATAGTTTATGAAAGTCATGAAATGGAGTACAGGACAGCAATGTAAGAATTAAGATCAAAGATTTTAAACAAATGGATACGGAAAAAAACTGCCTGAAGGTCCTCCTATTGGTTAATCTGGCAAAAAAGTTATTATGACTCATACTTTAATTTCATTGTTGCATCTTAGCAGCCTTTTGACTCCAGGGTGTACATAAGGTGGGGAATAACATTGGACTCGAACTTAGGCCACCTTTCATTTCCCATTACAAATGAAAAGTCTTGCTTTCTTTGAACCAATACAAACTTTTCATATGGGAGGTTCACCAAATAGTATTCAGTTAATCTTCAGTAAATTGGGGTTTGGCAGTGGGTGTGAGATAAGCTTGCAGGGTGGTGGAACTGTGGGCGACTGCAGCAGTAGATTCTTTTTCTCTTCATGTCTATAGAATTTACCGTATATATCTTATTTATTAAATGAGATAAGTTGGAATAAACTTTGATATGCAGGGGAGTGAAACAGATTTGCAGGGACATACATTCGAAGACGAGTGCTTGGGAGATGATTGTGGTAAGACTACCATAACTGTCTGCTCACCATTTTTCTGTAACTAGATATGAAGACAAACATATTAAATATTGGTCATGTGTTACGAAGTCTTCTGGTGAGGTCACCAGGAAGATGCAGAACAAAGATAAAAGTCCCATCTAAAAGCGTCATTACCTTTCCATAATGTTATTGGTGTTTACTTTGTGCGTTCCTGTTGACCTAAATGTAAAATCTATCTACAGTCCGGTAGAGGTCTAGTTTAACCTATACATTTCAAAAGTTTTTTGTGGTAGTTACTCCAAAAAAGTTAAATTCATACAGCCTACTTGAATACAGCATTTTATAGGGCATGTGTTGGTTCAATTAAAAAAAAGAAGGCCAGTGAAAACAGCACAGCAAATCAGGATTAGACTTCATCTTTCATCAACAAACCTTTTCTGGAGCTCATGAACCTCGCGAAACACGCAAAACTTATTGTTGTATGTTCTGTGGGAAGATTTAAAATCAAATCTTTTTCTCCTTAAACGCAACACGTGTTCATCTTTTCAGTGACTGTGGTATAAAACTATGTTAAATGCACGATTTTTGTATGAAGTAGCTAAGGATACTGGATATTTTCCCTTTTTGTTTTCCTACCTTCCTACTTTCCATCCTTAATTATTACTTCAAACAAGTCACAAGCTTCCTTCTACGATTCACACCTCTGTGCCAAGGAGCTGCCTACTCACAAATATGGCCACCTTTTACCATAACTGTACACTTTTCCAGTGACGCTTTTGGAACTCATGTAAACATGCCTTGCATCAAAATTTGCGCATATCTGAATCAGTTTTAAAAGATGTGGGTCAAACAGGATAACACATTTTCTTCCATATGCATGCTGGATCACTCTTTGCCAGTGCTCCTTGAGGCAACCTTTGATATTACTTTTTTCGCCAATTTTGCTATCAGAGTGGATAAGAGCGTTAACTAAGTGTCAAAACGTGCCGTGCATGGCAGAGTGTGTCCACGTGCTCATACATAGTAAAAAAAAAAAAAAAGAGATATAAAAGTTGTGCAGTCGATGAAGCATCGGAAGCTGCATTTTGACTCACGTATCACACATATGAACTTCAACCAGTAAACATTGTTGCATTCCTTTCCAGTGTGAGTTCAATTCCAGTTCTCTGATATTCTCCCAATAAACTGAAAAAAAATCAGGATTTTGTGAGATAGAACAATGAAGTTGAGAAACAATGGCAGAAGAAGTGAAGGCAGTGTTACTCTCTGCGTTTTCTGCAGTTCTGTAAAAGTAGCAATCAGCCTGCATCGATTTCCCAGCATCCCCTTGTGGTTTAGAACAAGCCAGTTTAATGGCAGAATACAATTCTTTACCTCATACTTTCTGTTTTTTTTTCTTTTCCTTCACATTTAAATGTTTTCTTTGTTCTTTTTTTCATCGTCTACCCCCTCACTTCACTCTCTCTTTTCTTGTTTCTTGTACGTTTCATACTTTTTTTACAACAGCCAATACTAGTGGTAAAACTAATGGAACAACAAATAGCAACAAGAAACCTTATAGTACAAAGATTTTATCCCTGCTCGTTCTTTTTATGCACATTACTTTGGCTGCCCTTGTAACACCTTTGAGCACACAAACCTTTTTTGTGCCACAGCAGTCATTTTTCAGTGAAGCCTTTCTTCAGAGTTTTTTTTTCTCCGTTGGATTGGGTTATGAATCCACATGACGTTGCTGATACAGGGCAAGGACACTAAACATGTACTCACAATGACACACACAGGGTCCCTTTGTTTCTCTCCTTGTGTTTTATACACACAGCATGTAGAAACCAGCAGCATTTTCTGCTGGCAGTGCAATCTTCAACAAGTACAACAATAATAACAATACCGCTGGCTTTTCTGCTGCAATAGAGGAGAACTGAGCTTAGTACACTATTGTGTGTGTGTGTGTGTGTGTGTGTGTGTGTGTGTGTCTTCCAGGGGGCAGAAGAAAAATGGGCAAACAGAGACAATGGTAGGGAATACAATTTACATTGTGCTGTCCTGCATGGGTCCCTGGGGGGTTGCAATGGCAGCAACTTAGACATCTTGTTTGTGTGTAGATGTGGGTTTATATAGAATGTTGCAAAGCAGGGGAATGGCTGTGTACATTAGGTTGTGTGTAGTTGCATATGCGCATTACTAAAGATGTGGGCATATTTAAGACGGGGAATGTGAGCTTGGCATCCCAGCAAAGAGCAACTGTCCATCATTAAAAATGTCAGGTCCATATGTGAGTCTGTGTTTGTGTTATTGGCAACAGCTTGTTGAAAAAAATGGTTGCGATGACTGCTTTTTTAATGAATTCTTGACCTTCCATTTGCAGTCATTGCAGGAACTCTCCCACAGGGTGTCTAATTTGCATGATACAGATGCCACCATGTGGAGAAATAGTTTTTACTGCAGACCAGCTTAACTGCTGCTCCACTTTGTCATCGTCCAGAGTCGAGCTTTAGAGAGAAGCAAGGTGGCATCTGAGAGACATCATTGCTTCACATATCAATTTACTGTGGACATTTTTTGGAGGTGCAGAGCCTTGGCCAAATAAAATAAAAATAAAACGCAAGGCATTAATATTTTGTCAGACAACAAAAGGTTGACAAAAGACCAACAGGAAAAAGGCAGTATACCAACAAACTGGAAGGGGGCATTTTGCCATTTACTGTGGAAAAGTCAAACGTAAGTACTGGTACGAAAAGGGATACTTTTTAAATGGCCCAGCCAAACTATAACTGTAGCTTTACTTACGGTAACTTTATACATAAATACACAGTGAGCAGATATCTCCTGTGTTACTCCTATTTGTCCCATATTTTTCAGTTTCACAGTTGAATAAAGCATTTACCAGCGGCGACAGTTGGTAAATCAAATTCCAGCCGAAGCCAGTTAGAACAATGAAAATCTATTTTCAATTGAGAAATGATTTTGGGATTTTTTTTGCTCTTTTGTCAATGAACAAAAGCTTCTCGTTTCTGATGCATCTGATGCTAAAGAAGCATCTTTGCTAACAGTTTTTGGAGTTGAAAATATTGATTGTCCTCACACTTAAAACCTGCACATAGGTGCCAGTATGGCGCACTGCTTGGTATGACTCACTGTATTGTTCAGAAGCGGAAGCATGGATTTTTTTTCACGACTATTATCTTCCATCTGCCTTGCAAAGAAATGTATGCCTCATTATCAGAAATGCTGTATTCCACAGCAGTCACTCATTCTTTCTTGGATCTTACTCATGAACCGTCCTACACCTGCTGATGTACGAGCATAAAAGGGCAGATTGTTCATTTGTCAGTGATCTCAACTCAAGAATTCCAGCTCTCCCCATTTTAAACTGATTAACTGGAGCATCTGTGTCTGTAGTAATACTGCTTGACAGTAGCTGCTCATATAATCTCGGTCACTCTGAATTCCTAAAATGGAAAAAGAATGTAAAATGTCCACAGAACAGCTAGTACTATTGTCAGATTCATGTGCCATTCTGAAGACCTGTCATCATGTCTCTTGGAAGTCTTTCAAGTGCATCTCTTAGTATCAAGTGTATGCATGTGTGCTTGTATGTGCTTCTGTGTCTCTGAGAGACACTGAGAGCTGTAAAAATACATAAATGTAAAGTTTACGCCTTCATATACACAGGGTAATAATTCCACACGATATGTTCTCAAGTCTGCAAAAACTGTAAATAAGTGGGACTTTGTGTTATGTGTGTTTAATTGTAAGGGAAAAATTTGCCTGGCTGCCTTGTAGATAAGAATGTGTTTTTAATGATTTGCTTGGTTAAATAAAGGTTAAAAAAAAGAAAAAAGGTTGAAAATTTAAACATTATTAAGAAATTGAAACAACATTAAAAAAATGGATTCTCAAAATATATAGAAACTGCTTGGGGATCTCATATATAGCTTGTAAGGTAACAATATTTCAACATTTTAAACAGGGGGAGCTAGCCTGGGAATTCCCATGCTGCTTTGCACGCAATTTCATTCACACTGCAAAGGCAGCCTGGAAACCACCGCCCTTATTTTTGCCTGAGTTAGGGAACCAATCACAGAACGGGGGGGGCAGCAAGACGATGACGACGTCGATGCGCGACACCGAAGCTTGTAGAGTGTTAATCCAACATGGCAGCGGACACAACGTTACCGTTCGATGCAGCCTTAGAAAGTGTTTTAAGTAGCTTAGAACGCAAGTTTACTTTTAAAAAAGAGCAACGTTTGGCGTTGAAAGATTTCATTGCCAAGGATGTATTTGCTCTGCTACCAACAGGCTTTGGCAAAGGTCGCTCTACATACGTCATCTGGTATAAGTGATACAATTGGCTATGAATCGCGCGCAAAGCAGCATGGGAAGAACCAGACGCCATTTGATAGACATTCGTAGTGCCCAATAAACGGCTCTAGGCATTCGTAAACCACGCCTTAAATACGAGGAAATGCACACCTAGTTCCCAGACCACCATCTCATCGAGATGTGGACGCGTCAGCCAGGCTAGGTGTGAGCAGGATTTTCGTGAAAAGTAAGACTCTCTTTTTAGCCCATACATAAACAATTGCAAATGCTCAAAAGCTTAACAAGACTGGTGATTCTATCGTAAATGCAGCACATATTGTCTCCAATGTTCTCACATGTATGCAGTGTATGCAATCATTAGATAAGTGTTAAATCAAAGTCAACGCTTTTTTACTGTGCTAATTACCTAACACTCATACTCTCTTGGTTAAAATGTCTTTACATAGTATGGAGGTATTTAGGTGTCATAGCTCTGTTAAAAAAAAATTAAATAAGTGATGGTCCTAATAAGCACAAACCAGAAGGGTTAGCATCTATTAGGAATTGGTCATGAGGTAGGTTTAGCTTCTTTGAGTATTTAATGACCTGTCGATGCAGGGTGATACTGTAGATCATAATGTTTTGGTTGACAGGCTTAGGGAGTGGGTGGATATTTCAGGCAGTTTTCATCATATCTTTGGAAAGTCATTTTCAATAAAGGGTATGGGATTTATCATCTGAACCTATGCCCTCAGGTGTTCTCCAAGGTTCTGGTCTGGGCCCAGTGATGCTTTCAATATACATCCTTCCGCTGGGTCATTTGATAGGCACTTTTGGAAGTGTATCCTATCACTTTTGCACAGATGACATTCAGTTGTGTTAAGTTTCATTCAATCTGGGGGTTTCCATGAGCAGCAGTTTGAGACTGGATGTGCTTATTGTTAGTTTAGTTCACTCCTATTTTTACCAGCTTACTAAGTTTGCTCAATTCAGGCATGTTGTATCCCTTGTGGATAATTTAAATGATTCTGCATGCTTTAATTTAATCTTGTCTGGATTACTGTAATTCCCTTTTCACATACCTGAGCAATTCCTCTCAGCACGACCATGGTCCATAAAGCCGCTGCAAAGCTGATGACAAAACATCCAGAAGCTTCAATATAACGTCAGTCTTGATTTCTTTACATTGGCTCCCCATCAGGTTCAGAATCCAGTTGAAATTCCTTGCTCTAACTTTCGGAGCTCGAACTCTGGTTGATTAATAATCATTTCAGGTGAATATCTCATGAAGCTTGATTGAGAGATTTTTTATTTTTTTTCTAAACATTCTAAATGCGACGTCACGAGCTACCAAAGCTACCAAAGCAAATTCTCAAGCGAAGCTTCTCCAGCGAGGTCGCTCTTGGTGTACACGCAGCAGGCAGACCAGCTTATTCACATGCATGGCTCCAGCAGTTTCTCTAGCTTCGCCAACTTCTCATATTCAGCACTTGTTGGAAGGGCCAGGTGGTGCTGCTGTTGCGTTGTGTGCAGTGCGTCTCTGTTGCGCCACACGCGCTTGATCATCTCGAGGGTGGAATTCCACCATGTTGGAACATCTTGCACGAGCGGCTCCTGAACTTGCCCAAGGGAGGTTTGCTGGACTTTAAGCTCGTCTGCGTTGGCCGGACTGTGTTTGATATGTCCCACCATTTGTCGACACTTGGCAAGTGCAGCATCAAAAACCCCTTCTCGCAGTGACATTACAATCGCTCTCTGTACAACATGTGCAACACACGGCAGATGCTCGAAGGGCAGTATCCTCCCTGCGGCCACCATATTAGGAGTGCTGTCTGTTCCAACAGAGCAGATTTTGTCAACTATCCCCCACAGATTAGCGACCTCCATAAACTGCCTAGCACAGGCTTCTGCAAAGTGGCGTTCTTCTGTTTTCATCACACCTAACGGCAGACAAAGTACATCGGCCTACACCTGAGCTAAAATATCAAGGTAAAAGTCATCACAGTTTGCTTACCTATTTTGACCCAGTTCCCAACCCAACTTTGAGAATAGATTAACGGCGATATTTTTTATATCGCCCGATAAGACTCTCAAATTATCACAGCACGTTAACGCCGATAACGGCCCACCACTATTATATATATATATATATATATATATATATATATATATATAAATCTCACACAAAGAACTTTAAAGGCCTACAGAAAGGTGATTTTTTGCACAAAACTGAAATAGCAGATCGATTCCTTATATACCATGGAATTTTTTTATGATTTTAAAATAATTTTAGGCCCCTGGATAGTCCTGATTAGGCCCAATAAACTATCACCACATTTGACTCGAATTTGGCAAACTGGAACGACAGGTGCGTGACGTCGCGAGTGCCAGCTGCTGGAACAACCCCCAGTAGTTCTAGTAGCGAAGCCAGCAGTTTGCCAGACCTGGACAGCTTCTTCACGGCAAATTTCGATGTGTGCCGCGGGACGTCGCTTGGAAATATAAAACGTTGGGTTCAGTGCAATTTTTATTGCGAGTAGATGTACGAAGTGCGTGGACGTGGACACACGTCGGGGCTCTTTCAGGGCAACCATCCCGCGGTGTGTCCGCTCTCCGCCAGGTGGATTCCCCCTGAGCGTCCGCACCGCAGGGAGCTGAACACGGCGGGATGCGCTCTGGCAGATTTCACCAGAGAGGAGGCAGGCGGACAGGGAGACACAGACACAAGACCGCGGGTCTCTCTGCTTCCTCCGTCCCCGGTGGTGTGAGCTGCTGCTGCTGAGGGCAACACACGCACTTCGTACATCTACTCGCAATAAAAACTGCACTGAACCCAACGTTTTATTGCCTTCACCACTCAACAAGCATACTAATAGCGGCAGCCAGGAAAACCCATGGCACCTGTGACGTCACACGGAAGCCCCGCCCCCAGTCTGGAATTCCAGGAAGGATTTCCAAGCGGCAAATTCAAAATCGCAAATTTCATGCGTTTATGAAATGTTTTGGTGTAGAGTCCAATGATCATTATTGTTCCTCTGTGTATGTATTATCATTATGTATTGGGTGTAGTGTCAGCTTTCTGTAGGCCTTTAACTGTGTCAATTTCTGTGACTGATGCTCGCTTGGTCTACCGCCGTTGTATAAACGCTCCACAACTAAATATATTGCTACTGAAATGGCTTAAAATAGTAGCTACAGTCAAGTTAAAGTACACCGTTTTCAGTTCAGAGGTTTTGTGTCATGACATAGTAATAAAAAAAAGAAATAAAACAAACTGTAAGCATCATTGGGTCTCTACCAAGTCCTAAGATTGAATAAATACAAGATACAGATGGACAACAGCACAGTGATATATTGCATTATGATGCGTCATTATTTATCTAACAAAAACTTGTAGAAGTAGAAGCAGTGTGGTTTGAAAAAAAAAAAAGTAAGTATAACCTTTTTGCTTCCATAAGAATTAGGATGGTAAATATCAGCCAGGTGTTGCACATGAAATGCACTTGATTAACTGATCATCAACAGGTGTGAGCATCTCTATTAAGACAGACATTTTGACAGTTTGATGGCCTGGAACATTCAGATTTGTGTTAACACAATATCAAGGAGCAAATACATTAATGATGATCCTAAGAAGGCAAATTTTTGCTGCCCATCGACGTGGGAAGAGTTGTCAGGCCATTTCCAAACAATTTGGAGTCTATTGTTTCTACAGTGAAGTGTGAACTGGCGTAAAGTCCACAATATAATGTTCTCTTGGAACTGCTATGAGTTTTTAAGGGTTGAATTGTTTTAGATGGTGAAAATTCACTGTTCCCCGTCTCCTCCTTTTAAGACTTTGTAAAGATTAGATGATCTTTCATTATGTCCATGTACGTAAAGCCTTAGAACTGAAACAGAATGTACACAAGAGTGTATGTAAGCTATACCTCTATAAAACGTTCACATTTATTTCTAAGTGAGCGTTATCCTTTTCATAATTGTGGAGTTATCATTTAGTAACAGGCTTATTACAATCTGGACAGGTTGCCGGTCCTTCACAGGAGCAAAAAATAAACTAGTAAGACAAACAACCATATGTGGTCACCCTCATGTCTACAGTCCATTTTGATTCACTATTTAACCAAACCATGCATGTTTTTGTTCAATGGGTGGAAGCTTGCAAGATTGGAGAGAAACCACGGAGGCAAAGGCAGAATATACAGACTCTACACACAAAGGCTCAAGGAGCCTTCTTGCTGTGAGATGACCACTGAACCACTGTGCAGCCCAAACTTTCACGTCAGACTGAATGACTCTGTGCAGTTTATGGTGGATGTCTTTTCGACATATCACAGAAAATCCTGGATAAAATTTTTTTTTTCATATTACATTTCCAGATCTGATATCTGATATTCACTCTCCCAAATTACACAAAATTACAAGAACAAAGAATTACCCTTTAAAGACTCAAGCAACCTCTCAAGAAATCACATGCATCTTTTAGCTTTGAAGTTTTAGCTATTTACAGATCAGAGCAAATGGCCAAATCTTCACATTCTAATAGATGTTGTGAAAGCTAAGATGTTAATGTGCCAAGATGGCTCTGATATTATAATAGCTTCTGACTTTTACCTTGCTTTCAGCGGCAGTTCCAGGGACTGTTTAGTCAAAAAGCCTGGTCTCTGCGTGAACCTTACCTGCATGTCTATCAGATGAATAAATTAAAGCAGACGCATCAAAAGCAGGAAAGCAAGAGAGTGACACAGAGAAAGAGATTGCAGAAAATAAAAAGAGCAGATGGAAAGCATGCTGGGAGCAGGATATGGGGACAAACCAGGCACAAAGTTAAAAAATGATTGGCATATCTGAGCAGCATCACAAAAACTCTCACCATTATGTACTGTATTTGAAAGATTTCTGAATGTTAAGATCATTTAGAGATGATCAGGAAACTTGAGGACAGAGTTTAAGTGTAAAAGGTTGTATTTGTCACATTTTGCTGATACTGTTTTTAACAGTACTGATCCAGTGCATCTGTAACATAAAGTTGTTCGGTAGGGAATGTGTCACTTTGACATGACTGTATACCTTGTCACTCTTGCGTCCTCTGGCAGTGATGTAGCACAGAAACTCCTCATATTATCATATTTACCAGTTTCCCGTGAAGGAGACAGCAAAAACAGGGATCCTATGCAGTGTTGCAACAGATATATAGGCACATTCACATCAACAGTAAGTTTTCTACTCCAAATTCTATTCTCATGCAATCATGTAAGATCCCTTATTAAAAATGGTTACATCCATCACTCTCCTCCTCTGAATCTATTATATATTTCATATATTTCCTACATTCTGCTTCTTTTCTCAGACACTAACATTCCCTGCTCTTTCCTTTTATTGATTCTTTTCTTATTTTCCTCTGTTATTTTTCATCGCTTCAGCTTTTTCAGTACATTTTTTTCTTGTAAAGGGAGAACAATAAAAGAAACAGAAAAATCACACCCAGACTATAGGGTACCCCCACCCTCCCACCCTTTTTTTCTTTCCTTCAGTCGTCTGTCTTCCCAAACAATATTACAAAAGCAATTCCACACCAGTCAATAGGCTCCAGGATTGGCTCTCATCTACCTTGTCCCATAGGGACTGCCATATCATCAATACAGATTTATACTGTAGCCTGGTAGCTAATATACACAAATGCCAATACACTGACTCTCTAGCTGGAAATAATACATGGAGCAATCTTGGCCAATTTTATGAAGAGTACTAAAAGACTGACATTGGAAAGAAAACATGCCAGAGAGACTGTTATAGAGGAAGGAAAAAGTGAGAAGATTTAACCATAGAAGTTCCAGGTGTGCAGAAATGGATGGCAGATATACATCTCTTGTTTTTTTTTGGGGGGGGGTATTCTATTTGGTCAACAGTACACGAAAGGCACCACTATATTGGAGTCAGAAAAAAACAAAAACAATACGTCCTTTTTTCAAAACAAACCTACTGTTTCTTTGCTCTTACCCTTCAATTTGAACCCTCTTGACATCCACTCAAACTACCACCCTTACAGGCAGCAGAAAAAAACTTATATTCGCTTTTCCAAATCAGAGCAAACATCACTCTCAAGTGTTTCACTTAACAAGGCACAAATTCCTTCAATTTCGTGGAGAATAAGCTTGACTAGTTAATTTGCCAGTTATCACATAAAGTGCTCAAGAGGATACAATTTGAATATGGGAAATGCCGACCGTTGTGTTTCAAAGTAAAGGTGGGGGTTTTTCAGTTGTTGTTAACAACAGAAGGTGCAATCCTTCATATATTATAGGGAGGGAGCATCTCTGTACTCTGGATACTGAAATCTGCAGTGATCACCATGGGGTCACTGGAGATTTCAGGCATGCTTCTTTCTCTGCCACACTTCTAACAGTTTGTCAACTGATTGATTGGTCCATCCTATGCAGAACATTAAGGCATGTAAATATAAATCTACTTGTGCGTCTCTAAGTCATTCTGATAACATGGTCTCTTGACATTGCTAATAAATTTACATGATAGAGTATCTCTTCACTCACACCCTTTATTCCCGCCAGTGTTGCACAATACCTTTGCGCAGCAATTACCACAGCCTTGTCACAAAATTTAAGATGTGCTTATTTTCAATGGTAAAAAATGTTATTGTGAAGTACAGGTAGAGCTGAGATAATTCTGCATGATTTATTTAATTACCCCATCCCCAATTTTTCACTTTTGAAAAGAAACTCCCTTATATTTGCAACAGATTTTTTTGTGTGTGCAGTAACTAATTTCTCTTTAACACTTTGCCTACACAAAGCCCACATCTTACTGAACCTGAGACAATGACCTCTCGGTAACATTTATACAATCCTAGCTTTTGTTATTTCTTTTCTCTCTTCAAGATGGCATTGTCATGCAAGCATGATTTTTGTTCTGATGATTGCACTGGCAAACAAGCTGCTTTTCTGCTGTCTAACTGCTCTGTCCATTATCTGGAGAGAAAAAAACGCACTGAGGATGTTTCCAGCTGTGATGATTGCTTCAATTTGGATTTACCTTTTGCTGAACCACAAACAGACACGCACGTACACAGGATAGGAAATCGCTGGCATAGCACACGGGGACCAGATGCTAGTAACATGTGCTGAAGAGTATGTGTGTTTTGAGTCAAAGGGTGTGTGTGTGATGGTTAGTGGGGGTCAGCTTAATGAGGCTTTGTAAACCTGGGGAGCCAGGAAGGGATAAGGTGTGTGTGAAGGAAGTAGAGAGAAATCCCTCTGCTCCTCAGATGCACAGCTAACAACAGCAGGATCACAGTATGAAAACATAACTGGGATCTGAAGCAGGAAGAGAGAACAGATGGATAGAATGATTACACATGCACACACACACACTAAATAGCAGTCTGCGATCTACACAGACGAGCACACACACACTAAAACTCATCCACTCCCAAACAAAATCCAGTCACACCTACAGACCTTTTCTCCTTTTATCTTATAGCTGTTATCTTCTTCTGGTTATGTGTGTATTACGACCTGCAAACAGCTGTCTTTGTGCAGCTTAAAAAGGCCCCGTCTACAAGACGAGACGCATCCCATAGTTCTGCCATGGATGATCTCATCCCAGCTCAACGTCTCGGTTGTGATGACTGCGTAATCTCTTAGGTAAAATTGTGTTCCCATTACAGCATGTTATTCGTGTGTTACTACTCTTAACATCTTGGCGTAAACAGCCTGCAACTGAGAGCATCTAGCCACTCAGGTTCACCATGGATTGGTTTCCTTTTTCAGGGAGGCAGAGCATCTGTCAATCATCTATTGCGACACTGCCTCCTGGTAGGTCCATTAAAGAATCCAATTCTGCAAAACATTGCAATCCATCATGTTCAAAAGCACCCCGTGGACACAAACAGTAGCAGTTGTTCTGACGTCAAGTCGACTAACATTGTTTGCTAGAGGTAAAGTCAGGCGATTGGAGATGTCATTACAATATCACGCAGGGAACCTTGAATTTTCGTATCAAGTTTGTTTCTGTTCTATCAGTTTCTGTTTTACAGAATATGTGACATGTTTGACTTGCTGATCATACTTCAGGAGATGTCGCCTCGGTCAGTGGTGTACTGCTTTTCGTGAGTAAACCCTGACAACTCCCTGTGGGCCACTGCATCAGTGACGGTGGACCATCAAAAAATCCATAAAGTTTTTACCGGTGCCGTCTGTGTCTTTACTGACCCTCATTTTGCTCCTGTCATTCAGGGTGAGGATGAGCGCATGTTGTACGGCTGTACCCGAGCTGGCCTCACTGGTCACTGCACATAACTTAGACACTTAATCAGCCCCCACCCACCTGAGCGCTCACTCAAAGTGCGTCCCTGTCGAAGAGCCCAGGGCTGGAATTCTTTCCCTCCTCTGGGTACCACGGTTATCTGTACTAAATTTAATGGCCATGTGGAATATATTTTGGTCAAAGTGAAAGACAGAACAGTAAAACAGGCTGACATTATTGTCCCTGGCAGCGGTCAGCTGGCATGGATAAAATAAAATAAAAACTTGTTTTCAAGTTGCCACGATAAATCAAGTAAGCAAACTCCTTGAGGAATAATGCAGAGCTCTGAATATGAAAATGAACTCTTTTGCATTTTGTCGTCCTTCGCTCTTGTGTCACATATTTTTCCCTTTATTTTGTTTCCTTTCTGTTTCTCATTCTTCTCTTTCCTCCCTCTGTCTTCTGTCTCTTGCTGTCTCATGCTTTCATTATGTTCATCTGCGTATGCCAGCAGGGAATAGCTAAACCTTGAAGGCAGCCCAGCCTATGAGTGCGCATGTGTCTGTATGTGCATGTCTATGGCAATAACGCACACACACACATGGTAACTGCATGCCTACAGTGTGTCATGTTAGTGTGTGTGTCAATGAAAATCACAGAGAAAAATGAAAAAGTGTATTTCAAAGGGTGTATGTCCTAATGCCTGCCACAGCTCCTGTACTGTGTGTGTATGTGTGTGTGTCAAATTCAGTCGGGCCAGTCTTCAGGGTTTCAGCGATGCTGTTATTAAACCCATTTCATACACTTTCTCCTAATACCCTGCTCTCTGTCTCTCCAAATACACTGCTGCTTTTATCATCAGCTAAAACAAATAGCCTCACACTCCCCAGAATGACAGAAACACACACAAACACTGTAACCGATTGTTGTGAGGAGTGAAAAGTAACAAAGTTTAATTTTCCAACCTTTTAACACCTGAGTGCTTTAATTACTTTAACCTAGCCTCCATTCTGACATATAGGTCTCACATTTGTCATATTTATTAAAGTGAATGTCAATAATAACTTAAAACACTTTTCAGGCTTCAAACATCTGTCCTCACTGGTATAGAAATACAACAGCACACACACAAGCTGGTGGGAATCATTTCTGTGTGTAATTTTTCCCCATTCGCTGCCGGTGGAGCAGGCTGTTTGATTGGTTGCTGCAGTGATAGATGCCTGGCCAGTTTTCTGATTACTACAATCTTCGATCTCCAGGGCCCAACATAATCAGAATAAATGTTCCCTACTGAAGGGACAAAAAAGGTGTGTGCGTGTGTGTGTGTGTGGGTGTGTGTGAAATAGTGAAAAGGATACAGGGTTTAGAAGAAAAGAAAATTAGTTTGAGTGTATATTTTGACAGGATGGTAGGAGTGTTTGTTCATGAGAGCGTGACAGAAGTGAGTGTGTGCGACTCCATGATGTGTGTGGGAGGATTGCTGATCACTGATTTCCATTTTCAATTTTTTTTTTTAAGTCTGGCCTGCCGATTCTAATTTTCTTTCTACGAGTATAATCTCCGCCATAAGATAATTTCAGTTAATTGTTTTGATTTAACATTCAGCTGCAAAAACATTGATCATGAAAACCTTTTACATTTTCTTCAAAACTGCAGCAGACTACATGACTTTCTCCAAGTCCTCCAATTTCCAGAAAACGGAATTTTTTCAAAGTCTAAAATGAAAAGGAATTGCAGTCTATCTCCCTTTATGCACCATATTATAGGTCTTGAACCAGATTCTCTTTATTTACTCATCTTGAAGTATAAAACTCCATTGGAGAGGATGGACAAACATTTTTTGACCTTACCCTTTTGGTTGTTGCCAGCAAATCTCGACCCAATGAAATCGCTTCTTTCAATGCATGATTGGTGCATTTACTGAGAGAGGGAATCTTAATTCTCAGTGCTAGGGATCAGCGCTAACCCATAAAAAAACTTGAAAATGTTGTTACAATGTATGAGTCCCATCAGGCTTTAAATATAAAAGCAGGAATTTATTGCATCAGGTCATAATGGGTTAAAGGTCTCCTGTAAGGCTCACTGATGTAGTAGAATGTTCAAAGAGTCAAATGTGGAAAAACAGAATTAAACTATCAATAGATTTGCCAACTCTAACACATCAAATTTAATGTTTGTGTTATTTATAACATAGTTAGGCCATGTGATCTTCTGCCTGATGACAGAAGTTCTGCGTGCCTGGCATTGTTTTTATAGGACCACATGCACATCTGAGAGAGGGCAGATGATCCTGAATATTTGTTAGTAGTTATAAAAATGAAGGTATGTTGAATTAAACAAAGACTTCCACTAAGGATGTATAACTACCTATCCCATACCGTCAACAGTTCATATATCTGGGTGTTTATCAATGCATTTTTACTTTCTATTATTTGTCGCTCTTTATTAGAAAAGGAAATACTGGAAACAGAAACACAATGATGGACTAGCAGCAGGATGCATCCCACCTCTCGCACAAATTGTGAAATTGGCCCACATCAAGACAAACAAGAGGTTTAAGGTCAATAGGATTCACCAATTAATGGTGAAGTACCTGGAGAGAACTCACACATGCACAACCATCCAAACTCCACACAGAGAGGCCCCTGCTAGAATTTGAACCAGGAACCCTCCTGCTGTGAGGCAACAGCGCTAATCACCACACCATGCAGCCTACTCCAACCCTCATAAAACCCTAAAAAGAATTAGGTGAGTTTAGAAAATTAATCATCTACTTGCATAACCTAAATCAATGTTTTTTAAGTCGGAATTTATTATCATTGGACCAAATGTGGCATCAACCCAAGCATACATAATTGACAAACTATTGGCTTGTTACCCATACATACTCAGAATTTATGCACAATGTATGAATATTTAGAGAAAATATCATTAAAAAGAAAAACGTTGCTGGTTTCCAATCTCAGCTCATTTTCATAGAAATTAACCTTTTTTTTAAATTACAGTTCTTAAAATGTTAGCTTCAAAATTAAAATGTGAATGAAAGAAAAAAAACACCAGCAGGTTCAAAAGAGGAATAATCAATACAAACTAAATTAATTTCTGAAATGCAGAAATTGTCTGGTTGACGAGGGTACAAAAACTGCGGCTGCAGCACTGAATACAATTATTTAGCTAAAATGTGCCATGTCAAAATAGTTACTAAAATCAAATTCAGTCATACTCATCTTCTGGCAGATGTGACTGACAGTTTCCATTATGGATGTGCACACGTTTGAGTGCTTGTGTGCTTCTACGTTTATGCTCAAGAAAGTCAGGAGGGCATGGAGGGCATCCTTTTACATCCTTTTAATACATTTATGAATACCACCCAGTTAACTGTAAAATGTTTCTATAGATTGATAATTCTATAGTTCTGCATTCATTTGAAAAATAATTCAAAAGTTTTTACATCAAAATAGAATTACATTAAAGTGTGCAACTCTTTTTTTGTCTGTTTGTTTTTGGTGAATTTCTACCGATTTTTGCACAAATGTTCACGTAATTCAAGAATGAACCGATAAATTTTAAAATCACTATGACTTCACAAAGGACATTTTTTCTGTAACTCATGATTTATTATCTTAATTCTAATAAAAGTTGCACACAAATGGATAGGATGAAACGATGAAATATTCAAATTTTTCCTAGAATTCAACTTCATTCGGATGTCATATTTTTATGAAAAATTTTTCAACAAACCAACTCAGAAACAGAAGAAGAAATCAAGCTGCAACTTCAATGTTCGGTAGAACCATTTTACACAACTACAAGGCGGGAAGTTTACTTTGTTCATGGTCTCTTGATTAAATTGAAAGCCAATTTGGAGCTATGGTGACCAAAGACAGCCTGTCACAAAATTCTAAGTGCCAGAGTTTTAGGACCAAACTCTCAAAATGGGATTACATGTACGAACGATATCTACAAACTAAAAGAGAAGAATATCACATGAAATGGCACACAAATACTGGCTGGTTCAGTGACTCACAAGGTACACTTTTAGAACAAATTTGTTAAAGCTCAAACCGAAACCATGGACTTTAAGTGAACAAAAAAGTGATTACAAAGATCAAGTGAAAACATGCCATAAACTCACATCGTGGTTGTTGAAAATACTAAAGGTAAGTGAGCTTTATTTAATCTTGACACTCAAGAAGTATTTAAATACATACATTACATTAGTATAAACCAATATTGAAGTGAAACATTCTGAGAGAAGGAACAAGGGGAGTGGTGTGCATGTGAAAGAAAGTGCTGTGACATGACACAGCCTGTGCACAGTTAAAAGTGGTGTTCATGTGGATGTGTTAGACGTTGCGTGGATTCTATGAGCGTGTTTGTGTGTGACAGTGAATCTAATTGCTCTTCACCTTTACTTCAAAAGCTTTTAGCCTGGTCAGCACTCAGCCAGTCAGAACAAAGAGCCAGTCAGTGAGCAGAGGAGAGCCGAAGCAAGACTGTCTCTCAGCTAACTGGATTACCCTCAGACTCTCCCTGTCATATTGAGCTGTATAGTATGGTACACAACTAAACCTAAATTAAGTGACAAAAAATTGTCACTTTGTGAGATATCCATTTCTCTGAACAAGAATTGGTTTCATTTTGGATTTTCTCTTTCCCTTGGTATTTTGCTATTCCTCTCTCTGCCGCCTCCCTCTCTCAGTATTCATTTCATTTGCATTGATAAGCATGTTTCTCAATTTGGGGAAATAAGAATAAGTGTATAAAACTGCCTGCTGCTATCTAGACGCAGCTGCATATAAGCCAGCTACAAAGCTGGAATGAATATGCCTGCAATTATAGAGAAAGAAGAGAAAAAGGATACCGAAAGCTTCAGCTGTCAGAAAGATACTGTATGTGTACGACTCATCCATTTCTCTCTCACGCTCACAAATTCAAAGATGCTTCACCCAGTATCAGTGTCAGAAAATAAACACAATTGCCAAAGCAGTTTACATTACATTAAGTGATGACAAAAAAGACACACAAATCAAAATAATGAGATTCTTCCATTGATTTTTTTTTTTTTAACCACTGCACTTAAAAAAGTGACAGAAAACCAAAAAAGCCAGTGAAAGTACAGTCAGGCAACCCATTAGCTGTCTTCAAGCTCCATCCATCACTGCAGAGGAAATACCTCATCACATTAATACTTTTTTTAGTGAATATTATTGCTTTGTAAAAAACAATCTTACCTGTTCTAATTCCCTACTTGTCACTTACTGATGCTTGGTTGGTTTTCAATAACCAGAGTGCCCCGAAAGCATCATTTTTGGACATGCAGGGTCTTCTGAGCTGGTCACACAACAATCGCTCGACGGATCGCCATTGCAAGTTGGAAAATGTGTGCAGCTTTCTGCAATAAAATAATGGATATTTATTTATGTGTATTTCAACATGTAACAATGGCATTCCGCTTACCATAACCCATCGCTATTAATGCCAGAGGGTTAGGGTTACGGCCCACGCATTCATGGAGAGAACATGCAAACTCCACACAGAAAATCTTGCTTTAAGGCAACAGTGCAGCGCAGTATTCAATCTCATGCACCTGAATCCAATTTCAGCAGTGACCCACTGTAACTAGCAGCTTGACAAGTCACTGATTTAGCTTTTGTCCAAAAAACCCCCTCTCAACCAAAGCTGGCTTCACTTTTTTTTTTTTTTTTTACTATTTCTTTCAGAGATCCACAAAATGAGCTGAGTTAGAGGAGACTTTGCCACAAAAATTAGAGGACATAGATTATCGAAAAACATGGCCAAACTCTTGGTGCAGATCCAGAAGCTGGAGCAGATTCTGCAGAGCCCTCTGTCGGTGGACATCTGAACCTGCCGCAGTGACAAATTCTGAGTCCACTGGTTTTAAGGGGGAGTTAGGATGCGGTACGAACAAGAGGAACTACGATAGAAAGCGGCGGTTTCTTTTAATGACGGGAGGTGTAATGAAAGGGTTGAATGCATGCAGTGACTGGATAATGAGACACTGAGGGAGAGGCAGAAGGATAGAGGAGAGGCTGATCTAAGAGTGAGAACATTAAAGAACCAGACTCAGTCTCATCATTGAACCACTGTCAAAATATAAGTTTTGGTAAATGTTTTTTTGTTGGATCATCTTTCTAAAATAAGATCCACTTTATTTTTGTATTGAACAACAATGGACCAAAAACTGTGTGCACTGAAACACAACTGAAAATTAGGGACTTTTTGTTAAGGTGCTGATGTCAACCACATCTGTCAACCACATCAGCACCTCATAATGATTTTCTAAATGACTGAGCCTCTTCTGTATATACATTCTCCCTGGATGAAGTTGCCTTTGAAAAATTAGTTTCCCTCTCAGTCTGTTTCCTACTCAGGATTAGATTAGCCATCTAACACCCCCACTTTTCCATCTTCCTCTGTTTTTTTTGTTTTTTTTTCTCTGGATCATCAACCCAACTTCCTTACACTCTGTTCTATTTTATCTACTTTATTTTCCTTTTTCAGCCTGCTTTTTTTTGGTTTTCTGTCTCTTTTTTGCCACCTCCAACTCTCCACTGATTACGAGAGAAGAAAAAATACGGTTTGGTAGATCGGTGGGAAAGTTCAATTAAGCTGTGGGCCTCTGAGCTTTTGTGTGATAACCTGTATTTGTGTGAATGCTTGTGTGTTTATAACTGTGCATGCTTCTGTGAGGCATTCAATTTGTGTGTGTGTGTGTGTGTGCATGATTTGAAATTGATATGTGTGTGCTGGAGTGTGTTTCAGTCTGAGTTATACAGGATTAGTTTTTCTCCTTAATCAAGTAAGAGAGAAGCCCACAGGTAATTACAGCTTCTTTCTAAAAACATCTGCTGTTTTTTTGCGTCCCTTTTGGACTTCATCATAGTATAATAAGGCAGTTAACTGCTATTCCAAAGAACAAACACTGACAAAAGTATATAAATCTTTATAAAACTTAACCGTCAAACAAACAAATGTTTGATCGTGTTACTGGACAACAGGAGGATGTAATGTCCCTGATAAGTTTGAGCTACAAAATCTCAGTTGCAAATCAAATGTGATCAAAGTTCACCCACATAGTCTAATTAAGGAGCGTGCCTGAGTTTTTGAAAGCTGATCTTGACACAAAGGGCAAAATGTACCCACCAGGGCCGATGAGCAAGAGGCTGCAATCCAGAAGAAGCACAGATGGAGGTCTTCCTGTTCTGAGGATAGTCTACTAATCACAAGGAACATTTCAAGCAGAGGGCGCTGCATCTTTTCCACACTGGTTGCTGCAATATACCAATAGGAGTGCAAATTAGCACGGGGTAAGAAACAAGCATTAGGCCTATCTAGTAAACTAAAAACACTTAACATAACTTGTAATGTCACAAAGCACAAAGAGCAGCAAGCAACACATTAGCTTTACTATGACAAACTATCAAAAATATTGAGCAGGGTTTTTTTTTTTAAATCAATTTTTTTTTTTTTCAAAGTTTCATGAGTTTCGTGTTCAGTTTTTTGACATTTGGGAGACATTTGAAAGCTTCAATAAAATCCAGCCCAAGCTCCATATCCCATTGCTCATTTTTTGTAAGAGAACTGCTATTCCTGAAAATGAAGGCTGTGAGCTCAAAAACTCTATCAGAGAATATTATATTCCCCAGAATTTTTTCACAGAACAAAGGACAACGCAGGCAAGATTGTGGACTGTGAAATCTGCTACAGAAGCCACTGCACTTGAAAAAATATATATGTATATTTGTTTTAATTAATTAAAGGTTGGACGAAGCTATGTTGTAACAGTTATTGCTCAACTCTTCCTTCCTTTGTGCTCATGTTCTTATTATTGTGTATTTTTTCTCTTTATTTGTTTTTTTTTGTAAAGAACTTAACAGTATTAAGAAAATTGCCAAATTAATAGTGTAGAATTAAAATAGTCATGATCATCGTTATCACTGTTGTGATTCTATCCTCGCTACCACATGCTCTTTGTTCCCTACAGCAGTTACCCCTTGCATCAACTGTCACAGCCCAGTGAAGCATGAAATCTAATGCTTTCCCTTTGGGCAGCATATTATGGTTTTGCAAGAAATAAATAATAAATCTTTTTTTTTTTCTTATCAAACTGTTTAATTCTATTGTACATGTAAATTAGTGTGAACTGCTCCTGGTCAAACACAGGGTTTCAAGATTGGAGGGAAAGCTGCAGAGGTTTCACGGTAAACTTGGGCCAAAATCAGTGAGCTCACTGCAAAAAGCCAGCTTTCAAAAACAAGAAAAAAAAGTACAAAAATTAGGTGTATTTTGCTTAAATGTAACAAGGGTTAATTTGACTTGTGTATAATTCCACAAAATTATTGTTTTAATTGTTTTTATGACATTTATAAGATTGGTCAGGTGGAACTTTCGTTTTCGTTTACTGTTTCTGTACGTTCTTTTATGGGGGAGCTTCATTTTTGACAAAAGATACGGTCCCGCCAAAACTCTTCCTCTCTTTTGTGATGTTCGTGAGGAAAGGTGGGCTCCCATTTTGTCACTTATATTTGTCATTTTATTTTGTCTGTTGCTCCATATTTCACTTATTTCTGCTAATGTTTGCGTCATTGTAATTGTGCTCTCTTTTGTGAGACTCGTGAGGAGAGGAAAGGAAAGGAAAGGAAAGGAAAGGAAAGGAAAGGAAAGGAAAGGAAAGGAAAGGAAAGGAAAGGAAAGTGAGGAAAGGTTGGAGAGTAAAAAAAACCTTTTGAAAGAGCAGCAGTGTGGTCTCCATCTATTAACCATTAAAAACACAACGCAGAGGTTTCATACCGGTTACATAAAAATAGCAAAATTATCTGCCAATGGAACAAGAAAATGTGGCTTGTCAAGATTTTTCAAAACAAGTAAAAATATCTAATATTAATTAACCCACAAATACCTTAGAATTAGTATATTTTAACTAATAACAAGTGCATTTTTCTTGATTCTAATTAAATACATGTGGCCTATTTTCTCAATAAATTGAAAAATATTCTTGAATTAAGTAAATGCAAGAGCCATTATCTTGACATAGTGGTATGCACTAGGCCTTATGTTTCTTGAAACCAGCTTGGAAACTGTTGATATTCTAGCTTCAAGCATGTACTTACTCAAAACAGGTCCTAAAATCTCAGTAACAAGCTGTAATATCTTATTTAGATAATTAAGGACAGAAACACTTAAAACAAGTAAAACCATCTACCATAAAAACTGCTTCCTAAGAAGAACTATCTTATTGGACAAAAAATAAGCATATATCCCTTTGATCTAAGATATTTCTTTTTACTTAGATTTCACTTTTTGCAGTGCTAACAGTGTAATAGTACGCGTTCATTCATTCATTTGGCTGAAAGTATTGGTGAAGTATTGGTGAAATAAAGACAGATAATGCCTTATTTAGAGGCTGTATTGTCAATGCCCTGTTCACTCCCATTATATGGATATAAGCGGATCTCGAATGATCTAAATAGCATCTGAAGGACGCCGAATTACACCAAACTGTAATCGGTGAGTAGATGAACGTATTTTATGCCAGATATAAGGTCCAGGTTTAAAAAAAAAAAAACAAACGTCCCCTTTAACATTACTGTTCCACCTTCCCTTCTTTGTGTGAGCTTGCAAAAAGTATTTACTCAAAGAGTGAAAAGCCTGACTTTTGTGTATTTAATTGTTACATCATCTAGCAGACCATGGTTTATCTGTGTTGTAGTCCTCCAAAGACTTTAATAAGCTAATGTGTTGTCAGTAATTGGAAGCTCCTATGTTATAAAAGAGGCGCTGCTAATACCTAATTTCCCCCAATACACTGATTTATCATGCAGCATCAACAAAGCAATCAATGGTGCAGGCAGAAGCTTTGGAGTAGCACGGGCTGGTACTTTCTCAAAGACAACTCTTCTCACTCTGGGTAATTAATGCAGACACACCATTAGCCTGAATTTAGACTTCTAAAATAGTCAGTTTATAGCTTAATTCAAGGAGAGGAGAATTAGTCTAACAATTATGGTATATCCTGTTGTAGCGTTATTGGGTATTTATATACGTATTAAAGGATAAGACCGGTTTTTTGACATTGGGCCCTTGATTTCACATTATAACATGATGTTCTACTCACCCCTGCTTGTTGTTGGTCATTTGGAGCTGTTCCGAAGATATTCGCGAGGCGTCTGGCTGCTCTCTTGAGATATTCGGCCATGAAACGGTTTCCTATGGGCAAGCTCATACAGGCACAAACTATGCTGTTTATAATTTATTAATTACTCTACACCAGCACTGATAACGTGGAGGTGCGTCGCTTACTTAAAAAAATCCGGCTTACTAATTTTGAATTTTAGCCGAATGAATAAATAGGCAGCAGGTCTGTGGGCTGCCTGTGGTAGTAGCACGACGAGGACGTCAGTAACACCCACTTTACGACAAAAAAATCAAAATTACAATAACCCGGATTTTTTTAAGTAAGCGACGCACCTCCACGTTATCAGTGCTAGTGTAGAGTAATTAATAAATTATAAACAGCATAGTTTGTGCCTGTATGAGCTTGCCCATAGGAAACCGTTTCATGGCCGAATATCTCAAGAGAGCAGCCAGACGCCTCGCGAATATCTTCGGAACAGCTCCAAATGACAAACAACAAGCAGGGGTGAGTAGAACATCATGCTATAATGTGAAATCAAGGGCCCAATGTCAAAAAACCGGTCTTATCCTTTAAATATAAGGATTTATGAGATGTTCTTACAGTCTCAAATAAACCTTACCTCGAATTCAGGGCACCACCTACCTAGGTTTTAACTTAATTTAAGTCACAGTCAGGTAGGAAAACTGTTCGAAATCTTACGATCCTGGTGTTAAATTAATCTTTCAATTAATAATCAATTAATATTCAGTCTCATATCTCGCTACTTTCGTGAAGTTCTCGTTTGGTTGGACAGACATTACGTAAAGAAAGCATACGACACAATCTGTGATTATAACATATATATAGATATATGAGCTGTTTATTACAATGATATGATCTTAGACATGAACCTTTAAACAAACAGGAGATGTATGGAATATGGGTGATTATATAAAACACTTAGTGAATATAAAATAAAATATGGGGAATGGGGAGATACTGGATTTATTCAAATAGTTTGGGTTGGCTGACTATTTGACGCTAAATACTGACATTTCGGATTAATTTATCATTCTGTGAAAGCTTGAGACATCCATCAAACCCACTTTAAGGTGAAAACGGGTCGGTCTTACTGTGCTGAAGTTCTGTTTAGTCGGTTCGGAACACGGCAGCGGCCACGCGGGGTCCGAGGGGATTTCTCTTCCGCTCTCTGGGCCTTCCTGGCTGTCGTGGCTGACCCTTTTAGTTGCTTCTTTTCACCGGGAGACGGGAACGATGGTGCCGAGGACTGTGGTTAGATGATCGAATCTTCTGAGTGTCAGTGGGTCCGTTGCTTCTCTGATGAAGTGAACTTAAGTTCACAGAAGATTAATAAAAGGTTGCTTGGAGTTGGCTTTCTTGGTAGGAAAAGGTGATGATGGCGTGAAACAGCGGAGGTTAGGACGTGCGACGTAGAAGGACGTGGATGGCGAGGGACGAACAAAAACACGTAAAACGTGCATCTTCGGAGTATTTCAATCTGTTTCTTTGTTCGGGTCTTTCTTTCTCGTCTCCGGGGTCTCACTGGGTTCTGGAGGGTTTCCTCCGGTCGTCCGCTGCATCGTTATCCACACGTCCTTCCGCTCTCTCCTGAGATTATGGGAAAACTCCCAAACTCTGGTGAGCTCTTCTCTTCTGCTTAAACCATCTCCAAAACTCTCTGAGCAGCTGTTCTCTGCTCAAATCTCCTTCTGAAACTCTGGGTTGGAACCCTTCTGGAACAAGAGGCAAGAAGCAAGAGAGCAGACGCCTGAAGCGAGCCAGCAAACGAGAGAACTAGAGAGAGCGTGTTTTTCGCGGGTTCCGGGTTTTGACTCTCGGAGGCGGGGCCCACACCACTTTCTCAGCCAATGACATGCCCGAACTGTGTGCATGTCTGTGTAAGGTGATCTGTGCTATATGGGGATTTCTGGATTTAGACAAAGAAAACTCTTATTTCTCCATTACTCCCATCTCATAGAACATTTGTCTCGGTGATTCTGAAAACACCACATCTTGTTAAGATATGCAGATTAAAGATATAACATAGACTTGCAATATAAAGACATCAAAATAACACACATGATAAAGACAATTATGACTTCAAAATTCAGATGAATATCTATAAAATCGTGACATATGAATAGTGAACCACACAATGTTAATTTTCTGTGTTAACAATGGGGACACCAAACAATTACCAAATAGATACCGAAGGGACATCGTTAGAAGTTAATAGTTGCATATATCTTGTCCATTTTACTGAGTCCTCTGGGATTTAAATGTTCAACTAATCAACACTGCAGACCACTAGGGGGCAATGTGGTTCCATCAGGCAGGTTGGGCATTTTCCACCAAAATCAGTTCTTTGTCAATATTTAAGCCAGAATCGTACAAATTGTCTCTATATGCGTCTTGTGATCAAGCTGGAAACCTGAAAGAAATTGTACACGGTTATCAAACACATTTAATATAGTTTTAATATTCGACTAAAAGTGAGTCTTATGAAGTCTTCTCAGTTCGTATGTAGCCATCTGGTCGGTTTGCTGGTGAAAAGGGGTGTTAAAGTCTCAACTTTCGAGTTATGGTCCAGATAAGATAGTAAGTGTCCCACTTTTCCAAGAGTGAGTTCTTTGTTCGTTAGAGTCTATCCCAATTTTTATTGCAAGTGTCTGTTGCTTATTTTTCACTCCCAAAAGCTCTTAAGAGGGTAGAAGGTGAACGTAAATTAGGCAGTTTCTGTCTCTTTTTCCTTTGTGGAAAGAAAATGAAGATCTGGTTTATATCCACATACGTAAACATCCCCCACAGGAATGTTGGTTTTGTCAAAGTTTGAAAAACTCTTAATCCACACGGCACTGTGACTGCTACACTGTTATTGATGGGGATGGACTTCCACTCGATAAACCATTTCTGATTTGGTCATTTCCTCATCCTTTTTTTTTTTTTTCTTAGCTGTAAAAGGTAAAAACAAAAGTAAAGCATACGCCTCTTGGAATCTCACTTGAAGCTCTCTTATAAAGCCACAGTATTGTACAAATGAGCCGTTTTCTAGAGACAAAAATCTCCACCAATACTGGAAATTACTTCGCACATCGACAACTTGCATGTCATTTTTATTGAACAAGAATTCTTCATTCTCATCCACCAAATTTCCCCATCTGTCCGGGATTTGAATTCCCAACCAGTCGATGGTCGCCGTAGACTTGCATCTGTATCCATTTATTAAGTTGTAAATGAACTTTTTCTGTCATCATACTGGATTGTGGTAACCAACTCATTCCTCACATGTACTTATTTATGTTTTTGGTTTTATCCTTCACAGCGAAGTAAAGCACAGTTGCAGTAAAGCAGCACAGTATGCATGAAGCTGCCTAGGATTAACCCTCTTGTTCAATCATACTACACTGCTGACATCACAGGGGCTTGAACCCACGTCTTGTGCCTAAAGGCCAGAATCCTAAATCTCTGCCACCAATGTAAATCAGTCATGACATGCAGTAAGTAAAGTAAATAAACCACTGGCTAAGAGATGAGTATATGAAATAGGAAAGCTGCACTGTATGCCTCTCTGATTTATAATAAAAAGCTGACTAATTTAATAGTCAATTCAAATTAAAGGGACACTATGTAATAAATTAAGTCATTTATTAGCTCAAATCAACATATTCATTCATAAGTTAGTCCTCATTGGTGTAAAATGATCTCTGTCAAAAATCTCACTTATCCTCCTGAGTGAAGAATAACTTGTCTGTATCTACATAGAGCAGGTAAGCTCTATGGAGGCTGCCATGTCCTTCCGGTCTATGAAAAACGACGAAGTGCCGAGAGGGACATAAAGCACTTCGAATCGCGATTTCCCCGCCAGGCCTGCAAGCAGAAATGACGTCATTGTGACGTCATTTCCGCCAAATGCCTTATTACAGCCGCTAATGCTAAATAGATTTTATTCCTTGGCACATATGTCTTTGTGTTCATTAGCTTTCTTTTTGTAAGTGCATCATCTTCTTCTTTTTATTATTATTCCTATGCTCCCCCTGGATATCTTCTTTTTGGCGTTATGCTCACATTTGTAAACTGTTATTTTGTTGATTTACTGATAAAGTTTAAAAAAAAAAAAAAAATGCTAAATAGATTTTATCTCGTAAATGATCCCACTAATAATGCATTGATTGTTACCAAACTTCTGCCGTAGTACACATAGGCTCTTAACTCACAAAACGAGGCATTAGAAAGTTTGTAAGTTTACCGGGAGTTTATTTACCGCTGCTAATGCTCCTATTGCTAACGCAGGCTAATGCTAACGCTGCGTCGACGTCACTTCCGGTAACTCCCGGAATATGAATAATTGCATTGCTTGCACACCAAAGGAGATGTTATGTTATCTGACATGTTATCTGTCATCTGTATTCATAGTGTTGTTGTATGTGTGTTATATAATCCTTTGTACTGTGTGTCTTGATTTCTTTTTGTTTGTGTGGACCTCGAGTCTGAAGCTATAGCTTCTTGAATCTTGACACATTCCGCTTGCCGTAGTTCAAGAAGTTGCAGCGCACATTTGAAAACGTGAGGCGCTACAGAGCAAATTCATTCAACTTTGCAAAATAAAATTGCACCACTAGATGGGGGAAAAAATTACATAGTGTCCCTTTAAGAGAAACATTTAATGCATTGACAACCCACATTGTCTACTCTCACATATCAATATAGCCACAAAGATTCTAAAACAAATGTCTTCACTGCAAACTGTAATTTTGAGCTCCTGAAATATAAACGAGCTCATTTCTAACCCACAATTTTACCTTTGACGTCATTCAGTATCACAATCCTTATGATGTGAAGTTGAACCCCACTGTCATAGTAATTTTATAGCGTGTATTTTTGTAGATCTGATGCATTTAACATCCAGAACATTAAAACCACTGACAGATTACAGTGCTGAGTTGTCCTGATAAAGTTACCTTGACAATTACCACATACCTGAAAACTGTTGAGAACGAGTGCGCCCTTAAACCTAAAAAAGAAATACTCTGATTATAAACGAGCAGCCAACTCGGCATCAGCTCAGACATCACATCAAGGCTATGGCATGGGGATGACATCTCCTTTTTTATCTGCAACGTATGAACGCACAGCTTGTACAGTTTACATTCTTGCCTGGAGACTATCAGGAGGGAGACATAGATATGCCGACTGTTCATTGTATGTTTGATGTTTCCCTCAAACAGCCCTGTGGAAGCACATGAGACAATCTTGTGCCATATAATCAGAACAAATCATAATATATATTTTCTATAAAAGTGTCATGAGATATGTCTTCCACAGCCATTATACACAACATGTACCTTTTTCTTTTTTTTATGTCACACCAGAGTTATATTCTTCATTCTACTTTCATGCGTACTGGAGAAAGTGTACACACAACCCAATGGGCTGAAGCTGTTCTGGCAGCATGACAAAGACGGACACAGAAGAATCTGTTTGCATTCAGTTTGATTCCTTTTGACACATTCTAACACAGTTCTTGACATTTCTGTAAATGAGAAAAAGCCCTTTCTTTGTACCTGGCCTTGTTTGCCTGCCTTCAAAGCACAACTGTTTTTGGTGCTTCATAGAACAGGAATGGGATGATGAACAGGATGTTTATCAAAGTAAAGAGTAAAGTGAAAAAAGTATCATAAGTCTGGTGCAGATTGGTCAGAGAAAGAATGTCTAGCTAGCATTGTTCACCACAGACGGCACACTGTGAATTTGCGTCGCTGGTCGACTGTGAGATGCTATGTTACACAAAAAAACAAAAAAAGATGAGTAACACTCTTTAAATCCTACCTGCTAGTACCACAAGTAGCCACTGCTGTTGTCAACTCAAACAGCAAATCTTCAAGTCATACGTCTTCAACACATACCTGGTCTTTCACAGGAAAGGCATCTATTTAAACAGGTGTAGGCTTTGTTTTTTTTCACACTGATGGTGGTCAAAAGTGTGAAGGCTCCTCAGCCGAGCAATGAAGATGTCATATTGACACACGTTCACGCCATATGGACACGGTTTTCATTCTGAATGACAATATTGTCTTTGCAATGTTTTCCATCAAGAATATTTTCATGTGTAAATTTCAGATACTGGCCAGTACCTTACTCTAACCTTTACAATGAATATTTGATACATAGTTTTTTTCAGTGTAGGTGTGAAATGGAGCACCGCGTTAGTTCTGGCAGACCACGTAGTCAACGCGCCCTTTGCCTATTGGCTGACGCCGACCCAACCCTTATGGCTCCGCAACCAGCTGCGCTCAATTGGGTAATCAGCTGATGCTCGCAATTGGATGCTGGCATTTGGGGCACTTCATTTAAACTTGGTTTGCTGTCACTGCTTTTTTTTGCTCTCTGCTTGCACCCACCACCTCCCCTGCTCCACCGACTTCTCATTGCCAACAATGTCATACTGTTGTTCATTGTTGCTTGCTCTGTTCTAGGGGGTTTGTTGCCTTTACAGCAAATGGAAGGCACTCCACCTGAGGATGCTGCTGTTCCCTGTCTTGGCTTCCATGGAGCTCATGGAAAAGTCGGGAACTTCCTCCGAACAGAGCCATACCGCCAAACATGAATTGTATGCATTCAGAATAAGCTTCTGAAATTCATCTCTGTTTCTCGTCTCGTTTTGACGAGAGTGGTTCTGACAGAAATAAGTTTATCGTATTCCTGATTATTCTCTACTTGTCTTTATTCTTGTATGACCACGCCTGTCTGATCTTTTCAATGAAAAGTTTATTTTTACTAAAACAGCCAAAAACACACCTCCAACTGTTTCTTTCAAGACTGAAAAAAAAGCTTAATTCTTCTTACAGATGTTTAAACTGACCGAATGTCATGTCAATGTATATTCTAAATATGTTTCTATGTGAGAGCGTAAAGACAATCAAACATTTATTGCAAAAGTTTAGCAAGTTTCTGAATTCAATTGTGATCTTTTGTGCACACCTTAACCCACTGAGACCTGATGTAGATGGTTTTATTTATTCTGATAAGGTTTCTGTGTTCGACTTGCGCATATTGCGTTTTTTCTCGTGATTTCCAGTCTCACTTTTGACATGCAGATAAATTTAAAGCAATAAAGTTCACCAGGCTATCAGCAGGCTAAATATCAAGAATTTTGATAAGAAATGTCCAGGAAATACGGTATTGGCTCCTACTCGTGCCGGGTCTCTTTCAGGACCTTAACAAGGTGTTGCTCCCCCAAATGAGGATGCAAGGAGATAAAAAAATATGGTTTGAAAACAAACTGAGTGATGCTTCTCAGGCTGTGTCGTTCAAAGTGGGCGGATCATTGTCAGATTGGTTGGAGTCTTTATCAATGTCATCCAACTAGAACAGCAAAAGAAACTAACATTGTAATAGTCCGTACAAATTGTAATGTCAGATCACAAAAATGTGCTGACAAGAATCACTTTTAGGAAATCCGTTTATTTTCAAGACCACCTTAGTGTGTAACCATAACATGAGTTTTGTTACCACACAGACCGTAGGAACATAATGGTACCTCAGCTCCATTTAAAAGTTGGTTTCCAACAACATGTCCCTCTTTCCGTAAAGGGGCCACTACAGATCACAGCTAATAAACAGCTGGTGTGGCATATTGTACCTCAAGGACACATTGTGTCTGCTCAAAAAACCCTTTTTAGGGTTTCTTATTGTGTGAGATTACCTTGAAATATCAAAGTAGGAGCCATAATAAGAGCTGTTTTGAATTCTCAAAATACCATGGTAAGCAGCTTCAGTGATCCTAAACTATCTCCTTAAGCCTCGCCTCAATGCAACAATGATAGAAGATTACACTACAGACAGTCCGGAGTTTCTAAAGCACTTTTTGTAGAATATTTATTGAACATCTGTAGTTTCAGCAGTCAAGAGCCTAGTGTACGTGGTCTGATTCTCATTGCAGCCCACTAAGCTCCCAAACTTTTCCCACAATCTTACCTTAACCCCATTGTATTTCTTAACACGGTCCTGGAAAAGAGCTTAAGACAGGACAATGTTTTTTTTTTTTATTGCTATTTTATGTTTTTACATTTTTTTAAACTGTTTCATATGCACAAATTCACAATTAAAAGAAGACCAACAAATAGATGCTATAAAAGACATCATTCAAAACAAAACAAAAATGTCTTCATGTGAAAACAGGAGAAGGGAGCTGTCAAACATTCGGAAGGAAATAAGGTCTCGTTTTAACAATGTTGCCGTGCACTTATCAAAGGAATCATGCGTGTTGGACCTCACACTCAGTTCCAGGGGATTTGTCCAGTCAGCACTTCAACACCTTGTAACAATATTAACAAAAGGCCATTACAGGCTGTTACAAACATCTCACACGACATGTCATCCCTGCACAGATGTATGGAAGATCAAAGTGGCTGCTAGGTTTTGGGTTTTTTTTCAAGGAACAGCCTGACTGTTCTTGAAAGGGACATCGCACAGCTTTTTTTCTGAAATAAATGGAGGGCTTAAAGACAATCAGATTCAGCATTGAAAAAGTATTTAGAATGTATCGTATTAATGGCATGTTAGGTTTAATCGTGGATAGTGGAGCCCAGAGTTCAAACTAGACACGGTGAAGCAGCTTTTAGCTGTTATGCTGCACGCAACTGGAACAAACTACCAGCAGAACTGAAATCAGCCCCAACTGTAAGCACTTTTAAATCCAGGTTAAAAACATTTCTCTTTCGGTGTGCTTATGGTTGAGTTTATATTTTTCTTTTTCCCCTCTTCTTTTATTCTATTTTTTTATTCTCTTTAAATTGCTTGTTTTTATGCTGCTTTATGCTGTTCTTTTAAATGCCTTGTCTTTATGTAAAGAACATTGAGTTGCCTGTGCTATGAAATGCGCTATGTAAAGAAAGATGCCTTCCTTGCCTTGCCTAATCAAACCATTTTCGGTTAGGAGTGGTGTGTAAACCCTATTCTAAGTTAAGGGCTCTTGTTAGAAAGTGCTGCATGCTCTTCTTTTCGTTATACAAAAGAAACTGGCCACTGCCTCTTTCATGTCGAAATCAACAGACTTCTTCCTCACTGCCTGACTTGCATGCTAACTCAATACAAACTCTGGGATCAGGGTTTATCTCTGAACGAGCGGCCCATTAGTTGCAGTTTGCAGGCTGACACAGACTGAGGTCATAGCAGTCCGTGACCCATCAGGAGCACAGGGCTGAAAAACTGCAGGGTAGGAAGCAGAGGTCGCCACAAAGTCGAGTCTTTTGGCTCGGCAGGCTGCGTATGGCATTCACAACATGTATTCTGGCTCAACCAATGTTCGAGCAACCCACAGTTGGAGAGTTCAGGCAAAGTTAAGAAGAAAGTGCCGCTTGCAGTATCGCTGTCTGTGAACTGCCAAGCTGCTCTGAAAGAGGTCATGCCATTTGTGTGTTCATGGAGTTTGGAGCCTCAGAGGTCTCTGCAGATGCTGTCTAAAACTTTCAACTTGAAGCATGTTGCTGATTTCAGGGTGAATCGTGGGCTGTTCAGGCTTTAAAAAGAACGGGGACTCACCTTAATCTAAGCACTGGGAAAGGTTATCTGTTCTGCAGGGAGGCTGAAAGGTAGCAGCACTTACCTTTAGACTGTGGGTGATGGTAGGGCTTATGGGAGGTGTTTGTCTCCTTAATGCTTCAGTTTATATATATAGATATATATAGATATATATAGATATATATACATATATATATAGGTGTTGCCTCAGGTGGGCACAAGTTTTTTTTTAACTTTAAATTTATTTTATTTGTCATGTGTAAAATGCTTTTACACTTTTAAAATGTGAAAAGAAACCGCTTGGAAAGTGTACTGCAAGTCAAATAATTCATCAATAGATTACATTAGCACAGATCACATTAGCTACTCCACTACTCTTTGAAATGATTAGATTAAGATTTTAGATGAGACACCACTTAGTTATCATCATTGTCATATTCCACAGAAATATACACTGTTTTGTTGGGAAAATTTAATCAAGTATAAGAATATTGGTCTGATTTACAAGATAATGCACGGTCTAGCTTCTCCTCCTCTGTCTGGTTTTGTCAATTTTAGGTCTGTTAAAAACAGAGCTAAGTGCAGCCAATGGAGACTGTACAATCCCAAGTAGGACTATATTTATTCTGGCTGTTTCTTTTATTGTTTTGGGGTTTTTTTTCCTTTAAAGCATCACATCAGTGGCATTTGTTTAGCATAGAAAAAAAATGGCTTTTTGAGAAGCAACAATGCCAGCATTGTCAGCATAAGTAATAAGTTAGTTTTATCTGAAATGTATTGCATTGTATTGTATTGCATTATGTGGATTGGAAGCCTGTTAATTAGATTGATTTGAAATTTTGATTTCAAACAAACAAATTCAGGAATAGTAAAAAAAAAAGAAATACCTCTGTGTTCATTTGCAAGTTAACCGGAAATCCATTCATTCCTATGTGGACAGACACCCCCCATCCCACAGTTAATGCCTTCCTTTACCATTACATGAAGCCCGGCCTTTAGTTGAATCCCAGTTTTTATGAAAGAATTACGGGAAATACAAATTCACACATGGGAAAAATTAAACACAATTTTAATGTGTGTGGACAAAAAAATAATTAAGGAGAGGAATGAAAATAAGGGATAAAGACTGTGAAAATGTCACAGACGGGGCTTGTTTTGATAAGTGAAAAGAGTGTTTCAGTTGCTGCAGGGTGAGTTAAGACTGATGGGAGTGTTGTTTTTAGTCCAGCCCAGAACCTTTTACATTTAAAACTATTTGGTGATTGAAAACCTCTGCTTTACCGGTTGAAAAAGTCCTATCCTTGAGAAAAGCCTAAAGGTAACTTCCCAGTTATATTTATTACTTTCACACTTGTGCAGGTAATCCTGAGAAAAGAGTAAATCGTGTCCAAATGCCTGAATAAAATTATTTTTGATACTTGTTCTGTTCAACATGGGAGTTGTTATTTAAAATTCCATTTCTGTGAGCTGCCACTACTTTTTGTTTTTACTCTGTATGCCCAGCACATGTAACCTTGAAACAAACGCCGTTCGTACTCCATGCAAGTGTGTGTATGTAGTCCTGACTTATGAATCACCACCTCATCTTAGATGCTTTCAGTGATTCAGCAGGGTTGGGGATGTTTTCAGCATCTGGAGATTTAAAATGTTGATTTTGTCCCCATATGCAGTGTGGCAGCACATGGGCCTTTATGAAAAAAATATTTCAAAAGGCAGTGTGCTGCATCTGAAGAAGGTGCTGGTGAAAGCAGAGATTGAAGCAAAAACAATGAATGAGCTGAGAGATGTAAAAAAGGCTTTTATGGGAAGCTGAGGGGTTGTGTAGTCGGGTTATAATTATGTGTGTGCTTAATGATTGACACTTTTCTTGTGCTTGCAGTCATTTGTGTCACTATGAAGATATTTAGTATTGCAGCCTAAACATGGTAAGAAATGCAATTATATGATCATGAAATTACTGTATTCTGTATGTGTACATATTGTGTTCATATAGAATTACCCTGGACAAAAATTATCTAACATTTACAGCCATATATGGTGAGCAAGACGAAATATCCTTAAATTCCTAATTCTGCAGTTATTCATTCCTAAAAAAACTAGATTTATACATATAGTACATTTTAATTTTTTTCCATGAAATACACTTTTGACCCTAATGTGGCTTGGATCTGACTGCACCATTTTCCTCAATCAGTGAATTGAAATGTTTGAATATGTGTATCCGGCCCCTCCCACATCTCCAATCCACCAGCAGATGACACAGCCTGCCCCGTCTCATCTATTCTATGCAATGACCAGCTCTAATACTGGGATAATTCAGCCGTACATTCAACCAGAGAGTGATTCTCAAAGGGAGAAAGCAAAATTATTCTCGGCTTCATGCGAGTGGAAATATCAGAATGGTAATGTTTTCCCTTTTTATCTTGTTTGACAATATTAGAAATGCACTGCTCCCTGCTTGGCCAGCCAAGAGCTGGTGGCTCCCAGCTCGCTACTCAGCCAAGGCTCCATGTACCAAGACATTCACGAGTTTGCAAGCAAGATGAAAGAAAAAAGCATTAAAGCGGTTAAAGGACAGACATGCCCACTCATGTTAAAGGTTTCGCTCATATGGTTGCAACGTTCTCAGACTTGACCATTAATTTAGAGCATGAATTTTTCCGCTGTTTTTAGTTTGAATTTGTGATGCAGCCGTCTGAAGAAATAAGACCTGTGTTCTCCCTTGGATTTTCCTAAAAAGACACTTTTGTCACAGCTCAACATAATTTAGGAAGACATGTACTATCACAGTCATAGACAGATCATCCCAGAATCAAAGAATATTTGGTACCAAACATGTCCCGCATCAACAGTTTAACTTGGCTTTTACTTCAGAACACTTGCAGTGACCCATGTCAAAGCCAGTGTATAAGGGCTACATCTGGTCGATACAGCCCCGTATCCCAAATGTTTCTGATATCTGGGATGATATATCTACCATCTTTGCAACTACAGTAAAACACAGCAAGTGACTTCTCCACCTAATTTGTCCTAATTTCTCAAAATTTGTGGTTATTTAAAAATTTTTAAATTTCTCAAACTGTAGGTGTTACTCTGTTGAAACAATGAAAAAATCCCCTTCTGCTACATCTAAGGCTGATTTTGTTCATGACAGGTGTTGCATTTGAAAAACTGATACAAAAGAATAAAAAAATACTTTTTTTTCCAAGGGGATGTTCAATTAAATCTGTCATTTTGACTTTATGCAACTATCTTGTATCTCATACGTATATAGAGTGGACATAACTTTAATCAGCCTCTCTCTTAAAAAAAACCCCACAAAACTTGTGAAGAAAGACAAAAACAAAAATCCTGTAGTTCTGTACGAAAGAGGGATGTCTCCAACGGCTCTTATCATGGAAGCTCAATAAAGTTGAAGCTGAAATCCCTCTCTCGTGGTGTGGCTTTTTTAAGAGACTTCATATTCAATTAGACCGTCTCACTTGGATTGACACACCCTGATTTAAATGATCACAAGTTGATAGGAATGTACTATAATAAGCTCTACCTCAGCTGTGCGACCTCGGCGATGACTCCCACAGATATGGCACTTAAAATCAGATCTCACACAGACAATATTTCACATTGTGTCACTTTCTTTCAATATCACCCCAAGTTACTTGAGCCCAGGCATTGCCTGCCATCTCTGTCTGCTAATAGGGTCATTAATATTCATATCTTGAGAGATGAGTATTACAGAATGAGCAATCACACATACAACAAAGTACAGACACACACACACCACAAAGAGAAATCAGTTGGCTGCTCAAATATAATTACTTGACTGCTGGCTGCCATTTAGGTTGAGGCTTAAATTATTCTTATCTATCTTTCTCTCAGTCTTTATTTATTTTTTATTTTTTTTCAGCTCTAGATTTTCACTATTATCTGTCTTCTCTGAAATTTTGGCAGATTGCACAGGGTTTTGGTTTACAAGTTTTTTGTTGATGTACGTTTCAAATCATTCTTAAAATTTCACTGAATTGTAAAATGTGTTTATTCTTTCACATAAAACAGGAGTTTTCACCTGTGATGTACCAATGAAAGTCACGAGAGACAAGATTTTATTCTCGCCTCTCTATTCTAAGGTAGATAGATTCCACCTGTTGGAACAGAGAAGTATTGGCAGGTTTATTTTGTTGTCAACACACGAGATAACATTTCTCTAGTCACATCAAAGCTATCACCAAGGCAGCTTTTTACCATCTCAGAAACATCAACAGAATTAAAGGTTTCCTCTCCCAAAAAGACCAGGAGAAACTCATCCATGCATTCATCTCCAGTAGACTCCATCACTGTAACGCTCTTTAAACTGGACTTCCCAAAAAGAGCATTAAACATCTGCAGCTCATCCAGAACGCTGCTGCTAGAGTTTTAACCCGGACTGGTGTGAATACATCACACCAGTTTTAAAATCTTTATTCTGGCTTCCAGTCAGTCACAGAATAGATTTTAAAAGCCTGCTGATGGTTTACAAATCCCAGAACGGTTTAGGCCCAAAATACATCTGTGATATGTTCAGAGAATATAAACCCAGCAGAGCTCTTAGATCCAAGGACTCAGGTCAGCTGGTCCAGTCCAGAGTCCAGACTAAACATGGAGAAGCAGCATTTAGCTGTTATGCTGCCAACAAGTGGAACAAACTGCCAGTGGAGATTAAACTTTCACCAAATGTAGACATTTTTAAATCCAGGTTAAAAACATTTCTGTTCTCATGTGTCTATGCCACATGAGGTGAGCATTAAAAAAAAAGCTTAGGTGTCAAGAATAAGAAAATTATAGAATTTTTATAATTTATGTGATTTTTGGATGTTACTACCGTAAAGTAATAGAGAATTATTTTCTTTTTATTCATTGAAATTCATTTCTGCACTATCACTAAAGCAACATTTTCAGTATGTTGTGACCATAAAGCAAAGCACTCTGATCTAAATTCTAAAACAAAGGCATTTCTTCGTTTGAAAACCTACCAGGGAGAGATGTTATTCCCAAACTTTATGTTGTGTTGACGTCACCTTCTTCCCAAACCCCCTATTAGGGATATTTTGTAGCATAATGGCTGCGTTCAACACCACAGAGGATCATCAGGATTCTGAGTATAAATACAAGCTGAATAAACATAAAAATTTATTGTAATTCACGCACAAGTAAAACCAAAACATTTCTTTTTTCAGTAAATCCACAAACGTGTGTTTTACAGCATATAATACAGTATATATATATATGTGTGTACTGTATATATAAGTTATTGTACCCACATACAAGAGTATATTTCCAGGAGGGAGTATTTATTCAGGGGCAGAGGCATGCAGGAGAGAGTGTGCAAAGGGTTCTCAAACTGATTTCCCCTGTCTGAACACGATAACTATTTACCTTAGATGATTGGAAACTCATGTCAGTCCTCCACCATCCTGACACCATTGTGTGTGTGTGTGTGTCTGTCTGTGTCTGTGTATACACTTGTAAGGATATGACAAGTTATCAACGTTTAGATTGAAATCGTTTAAAATTATTGTAAGATTAGGTGTAGGTCATGTAAAGGTCTTCCAATATGGGAAGCAACTGTGTACTGAGATGCCATTAAAAATGAAAAACAAATTTAAAAAAAATCATAATGCAATAATTTTATTAAGTATTTAAATTAAACAATTCCTAAGAGACTCTTGATTTTTTTTTTTTTAAATTGATGTTCATTTATATGACACATTTGGAGCAAGTTGGAACTGAGGAATGTTTATTTGTGTTGCATCATCTCTTCTCCTAATGTTACAATAAGAAACTATTTTCAGTCATCATTTGCAAACACATTGTGTAAACTTGGCCATGTGAGACTGAAGTGGGGCAGCTGGGTGTTTAAAGGACAGGCCCCAAAGCTGTAAATCAGCTAAATTAAACAATTTTTACAGTGTTTTTTCACTGCACCAACAAGCGGGATGGTGCTGCATTGCTGGATTTTATGTTTCATGTTTAGCACAGCACTTAAACTCATTCTTTACAGAGCCATGTGCACTAATACATCTTCATATATCATATATTCAGGACTTTGAAGAGTATACGGATAACATGCTGCTTTAGATTGGAGGAACTTTTCCACTTCACTTCCATCTATCCTAAATTATGAAAGGCCCCTGAGGTCCAGTTTTCAAATTATGTTTAGATTTTTTTTTCATTAACTTGGTACAGTTTTATCATGCCATTAAGGGATAGGGCTAGCCTGGGCGAAAACCGACTGTTGACTCCGTCAAACAGTCTGGGAAAACCCAAGAGAAATCTGTTTCCATGGAGGGTGGGACCTTACTCAGCAACTTAAATTCATTGGAGTTCCCTTAACCAATCAGTAATGTTTAGAAAGGACGTAGGTTATGTGCCGAGGTTCATGCTTACTCTCGCGAGGCTCTAGCTCGCGAATCACGCTTCCCACATCCGCTTTCATTATACCGGTACCATTTGATAAATCAAACTTTTCCCAAAGCCAGTTGGAAGGAGAGCTACGACATCCTTGCCACTAACAAAATTGACGAGGCATTCCTCTTGCTCTTGTTTTAATTGTATAATGCTCTCCAGAGTTGAGACAACTTCATGGATAGCTTCTAGCGTTCTTCCGTCGCCATGTTTATTTCTGCTGTGGTTGAACTACAATTATATGGACTACAATGGACTCCGCGCGTGAGTTCTGCGTCACCACTCGCAACTGTTTGCTGATTGGCAAAACACTGAGCGAACCGAGGTAGGGGGATTTGGCCAGGCTATGTGCGGAGCCAAAATCTTTGGGCGGAAGTACATAGGATGGCGTCGCCAGGCTAGGATAGGGCAGCTATGGTTCCTGAACTCAAGCAGGGATTTCCACTAGGGATTACTTGCTAGTTTTTATTGCAGTGCCAGGACCTGAAGATCACAACTTGTGAATTCTTTAACAATCTTCTCTACTGTCAACCATAAATTATCAAATTCTTTAAAATGATTAGTTGAGAAATATTATTCTTAAACTGTTCATATTTGAAACCATGCTCATCCTAAGTTCTGAAAGACTTTCCGGGATGCTCTTTTAACACTGAGCTGAGCTGTTATTAATTCAATTAATTTTGTTCTTCAATCTAATATTTAATTAAGCAATACTCAACATCCTGGCCTTTTGTTGATCAAATTCAAAACAAACACACCCAAAGATAATAAATTCAAACTTTTTCAACTCTCAATATGTTGTATCTGTTATTTGAAATTGAACACTGGTTCTAAATGATACACAAATCAATGCATTCTGATTTAACAGCATTTTATTAGAGTAGAATTAGACAGCATAGTGATGTGTCCACACCCTGCTGACCAATTGTTTTCAAGTCAACAGAAACAAAAAAATCCCTCCAGATGAATCGACAGTGTTTGGAATTAAATGCTTCAGCTATTCCCTGACAGACTCACACGTAATATCCCAAACAACAAGGGATGTCTTGTTTATACTCTATTGCTTCATGAAGTGGCTGCTGGTTCAATACCGTATGTGATCTTCAGAAACCTGAGGACCTGAATAAAAGATTCAGAGTGGTTCCAATATGTGATGTGTTCAGAGAGATATCTGTCAAAAGATGGCTTAGATCAAACTAATCACGTTTTTTTTCCACAATCAAATAGACTTTAAATCTCTTCCTGCACAATATTAACTCCATTAATCATTCCTGTATATGACTGTCTAATATATTTTTGGTTGGAATATGTCTTCCCATAGCCCACTGGATACATTTTCTGTGTCTATTTCAATACTTTTTTTTAAAACTGTGTAATTTATAGTAAAATGAATAAATAAACTGAAATAATGCTCCATTTAGTCTTTTTTTTTAAATTGTCATCCAAATGTGATCAAGTCATGCTTGACCATACAGCATTATTAAATCTGAGATGAATATGGTTTTATTTCACACAGTCAAGTTGCATAATAATGTGGTATCTATCACTACTCAGCCCTATTAATGGACCAACTATTTCTTTTTGGAAGTTGTGCACTACCCTGTATTCTCAGATGATTTAATCTTACATCTACTTTTGGCTGCAGAATGTGTCCAGTGAATCAAAAATAAAATAGAATACTAAATATCTTGTGATGTTGAGGAGTTTTATAAGTATCTGTGTATTAGTCGCGTGTTGGTCATGAGGAGTCCTCTGTTTTCACGTTGATCTGTTGCACATGAGATGGCGATATGTGTCGTAACTGGAATCGCTAACAAATCAATGATGTTTAATGGAAGTGAAGCTCTTGTGCACGTGAACACACTTGGGATCAGACTCTGAAAAGTCTTTAAAAAGACACTCTTTCTTCACAGAGGAGAAGTTGAACATTTATTTCGCTGGCTTAACTCTGGGGACACATGATGGTCTGGATGTCAAGACCTCCAAATTGCCTTTTAAGACCAAGGATTGATGGAGAAAGTCAGGGGAGGGCACTGTATATGCTGTGAGTGGTGATGTGTCGACAGAAAAGCAGGAAAAAAGAGAAGGAATAAAATGCAACAAAGAAAAATTAGAAGGGAGTGGAGCCGAAGTGTTTCATCGGGATGAGAGTTATCTTCTAGTATAGTGTTTGAAGATTGTTAATCTAGGCTTTATTGACATTTATCATTTTGCCCTTGGATTTGCATTCACAAACACCTGCAATCTATCAAGGTAGTCAGAGAGGAAGAGGGCGCGTTTGCAAGGTAAATAAAAAGAGAAACTCTGAAAGGCAAAATTTGGATGGAAGGACAGTTTTTAATTTACTTTTTACACAGGACATCTGCAATACTTTGATTAGCGTTGGGTAACAGCCCAGTTATCATTATTATTACAAATTACAATTTGTAATTATTATTATTATTATTACTATTGTTCCAAATTACAGAGACAAGAGCTTTTACTTCTCCAGTTCCATCGCACCAAAATGTTAGAGGCACCATACAGCACATGAATTCAATGAATAAAATTACATGTTGTCTAAATCTAGCATGACTGCAAAAGGGAGGAAAATTACCATCAGTGGGCAGCCCAAGTCGGCACTAAATCCATCTCATTTAAGTTGGCTGGCATGCTAAAAGTTACCGATGAACATTAAAGATTAAGTACAGCTGTGATAATTGAAATATATTTAGTTCTAAATGTTTAAGTGAATTACAGAAGAAACTACATTAGATGCTACGTGGATGAATTCATGTTGTCATTCATCTGAGAGGGGGATGGATGCATTTACTGTAATTAATGGCAATCCATTTAATGAAATCTCCCCCAAAACTGCAGTTGCCAAAGAGGATCAAGATCTTCGTCAGTAAAATTGGAGAAATGTGGATGTTCTTCTGGGAAAAGGTAGATATTGCAGAAGAAAACGCAAATTTTGACCTGCACTGCCACAAAAGTGAAAGTCAAGAGTTTTTTCTTCTTATTGCCTCGTGTGGTGTTTGAGAGCAGCATGAAATTACATAATTGAAGAAGAAACATGAGGACACACAAGATTATCAGAACAGTTTATACTGGTTTGTGGAGGCTGACAGAAATGATGTACACGTACTTTGTCAGTGTACTCATGCAGTTTTCAGGTGTCTGTACTGGAGTACATATTTGTCCGTTTTTCAAGAAATATCTGTGTTTTTACACCTTACTTTTTCAAAAGAATCTCATCCCTTTTGTTTCTGTGAATTTAATGTAAATTACTGACTATTGTTATTATTTTTTTCACTTTCGCAACATTAAGATCATTTTCAACCTGAATGGATGGGACAGTAACATCATAAGTAAAGAGAAGAATATGCCAAGTTACTTAAATTAGAATATCTTAATACAAGCCAGCTGCTTAGGTCAAGACTGAACAGATATATTATTGTCATCAGTTCTTGCTCAGCAATTTCTGTCCCAAACTTGCTGACTTATGCAATAAGTTGATGTAGTCATAATCAAAGAAAGGGAACACAGACGCATAAAGGAAGCACGTCAAATTTGTTGATGGTTGAAATAGGCCTTTGTCAAGTCAGCTAAGAAATATGTAAAATCAAAAACAAAATTTAACAGAGAGGAAAATAAGAACTCGTGCAAGAATATTGTCATTTACAAAAATGGATTTTCTACAAACACAACAAAAACCTCAACAGAAATTGATTCACCTGAAAGACTAAACACCTTAACACGAGCTGAACGCTGTTGTATAGTCTAATGCATAGAAGAGTGCATAGACTTTTATATAGGAAAAAAATACTGTTCACAAGTGCATAGTAATACACAGAAGTGCGAGCTCTTCAGGCGGTCCACTTACATCTCAAGTAGAAGGAACACTCTTTTGAGGACAATAATATTCTGGACACGGAAAATAGACGGTCTGCGGAAAAAGTTGAAGAAGGCATTCATGTTAAATGGAACAAAACAACCTTAAAGGGATAATCCGGAGTAAAATGCACTTTAGATCAATTTACGGGATGTTGGGAGTACATACGTTGAGTTGACATCAAAATTATGTCATTCGGATGTGTTTTGAGAATTTCGATTTGACCGTTTTTAGCCAAAAGTCGTTAGCCTGGAAGTGACAAGGGCATATCATGTCACCGCTACAAAACGCTATTTTTATACCTCTTCTACAGCTCCAAACAACATAACACTTACGTGGTAGTGAGTAGAGGGTCCTTCATGTGGTCGGATATAGAGTCCAGAATGAATTTAATCAAGCCAGTACCTGCTCTCAATCAGAGCCTCTTCCGTCAACAGGAGGCTATCTCACGCGAGACATCACGTCACGTGAGTCCGTAGTTGATTGCCGAGTGTGGAGTAACTCGCTCTGGAAAGTCACAATTTCGTTGCCGTTTTTTTTACAAACATAGTCCAGTATTTCTTTCGAAAGTGAAATGAAGTTGTATGCAACAGCAAAGCCTAGCTTACTAACAGGTTGGAATTTTGAAATGTCACGTGACGTGATGTCTCGCGTGAGATAGCCTCCTGTTGACGGAAAAGGCTCTGATTGAGAGCAGGTACTGGCTTGATTAAATTCATTCTGGACTCTATATCCGACCACATGAAGACCTCGGGACACTTCGGTTTGGCTTTAGGGACCCTCTACTCACTACCACGTAAGTGTTATGTTGTTTGGAGCTGTAGAAGAGGTATAAAAATAGCGTTTTGTTGCGGTGACATGATTTGCCCCATTCACTTCCAGGCTAACGACTTTTGGCTAAAAACGGTCAAATCGAAATTCTCAAAACACATCCGAATGACATGATTTTGATGTCAACTCAACGTATGTACTCCCAACATCCCGTAAATTGATCTAAAGTGCATTTTACTCCGGATTATCCCTTTAAACAGAGGGACCGGACTCAGGCATGACCTACTCAGCACTTAAAATGCAGATGTGACTCTCCTCCTCAGATGGTTTAACAACCGTTTACACTTTGAATCCTTTAACAACAACGATTTACATATGTGGCACTGACCTAAATGAGCCATAGAATGGGTCAGTGAGTGATGACCCACATGGGACCTCAACAACCCTCCTAATGTTTAAGGTAAAGCCTGAAAGTTCCCATCAGCTGTTAGAACTGAAGAAGCTTTTCAGATAAGAGAAAACACATCTTCAACAACTAAGAAAGGAAGTCAAGGAATTCAAGCTCTTAGGATTACAATGAGAATGAGAATCTACACAAGCATATTTAAGTTCTACGCAATTTTCACATATGAGATATGTAATATTAAGGGCCTTATCAATCTATTCAAGCTGAATCTATTATAACGGTATTCAGTCATTCACACATTGGTCACTTCCGATTAATGTTCCTCAAGCTCTATTCAGACATGCCTGTAAAAGTGACAGGAAGAAAGTGTGATACTTGCCATTGCAAAAGATTAGACACTACATCAAGTGCTGTGTAATATAATAGTCCTTATAGAGTCAGTTTTCTCACATCTCCACAACAGTTTGTTTAGTTTATATGTGAACCATGCAGTGGTTGTGTGGTGTCAGTGGACAGGAAGCATCTGAAAATATTACTCTATATGTTTCAGCTTATTGAACAGTGAGGTTCAAACAGGTTTAATCAGTAGTTCTATTTTTAGTTGAGTAGAAGTCTTTTATTTTTTTCCAAACATACATGTAATTTTACTTGAGTAAAGATTGTGTGTTCTAATGCAGCCTCTGCTTGTTTGTTCTCCAGAGAAAAGACTTGGGATTGTAGTCTGCCAAGGGATGGTTGACACTCACACTCTAAGTGATCGTACCTACATCTGACAAATCTGTCTAATCAATGGCCATGGACTTGAGGCCAAACAATTGTAAAACCTGATAGATTTGTAAAAATGCTCGTAGTTTCATGAAATTCTGTGGAAGAAGGAAGCTAGAAAAAGGCTACTTGATGGAACGAGGCATTCAAGATTTAAAGTGCATGTTTCCTTTGGGGCAGAGTGTAATGCTCACTGGAAATCTTCTTTATGCTTCTGTCTCCAACAGTTCTAAGAACGTTAAACCTTCAGGGGTTCGTGGCATCTTTAAACGACAAGGAAGTTGAGATCTTATTTCAAGATGAGACTTCCACAGTGCAGAGAATTTGACAAGTACACTGGCAAATTGGTTATTGCATGAATAAAAAAAGATATTGCAGGATATTGCTGAAATTATGACTCATTGCAACCAGGATGGACTTGCTAGTGCACGAAAAAAAATAACTAATTATTTTGGTCAATCAAAAGATTTCAGTTAGTGATGTGGCAATGTCTTATAGTCTTATAGGCAGAAATGATATGGCTACCGACAGTAGTTACTTTGCTGACTTTGGAGTAGTAAAAAAAAAAAAAAAAGATCCCACCACCTCAAGCAACACACCTAACTGGTTTTACAGCAAAAAGGAAATGGCAAAACTTGAATTAGTCACAAAACAGAAATTTATGTACTTTATTTAACTTTCAATGCAAAGTATTTTAGTAAAAAATTGATTTTCTTTTCATATGCTGTTATTTTTCGCGCACACATCCAAACACACACAAAAAATCAACTAAATAAAAATGGTCTTTTTGAATGTTTTAAATCCATAAACCTATGTTTTTTCTGTCTGATAAACAACAGAATCAGATTTATTTCTCAAAAAGTTCTTGATTTTGTTCAATATCTCCGCTATTGTAAAGGCAATGGGCTAACAGCGATACAGTCCTGTATATTTTTTAATGTTCATAATTATCTCTGTTTTTATTCTCTCAGCCACAACACAGAACTCATCCCCCTAGACTTCTTGCAATTTTGGCCACATATATGGGAATGATAACCATTCCCATAAACTGATACCCAGTGGTGGGCACAGTATAGTCCATTTGTCCGTGAATTAATGCAAATTCAGCTCACATTGTAGTGCAACGCTCATGCTTATAATAAGTATAGCATTTGTTCTTCCTGGAAAAGGTTTATCTACCAACAAATCTGTGAAATCTTCCAGTGGTACATTGTAGATGATAGGTTTTTGTTCTGTTTCAGGCTAATCAAAATGCATACTGTTCATAACTCGTCAAACACAACAAAATACAAACAGTTTTCCATTACAAAGAAAAAGGAGGATTTAGGAGTGTATCAAAAACAAAGGAAATTAAATAGCTTATTTTCATGGGTATTCAGACTCTTTCCAGTTCATCAGAATGTGTAATAGTTACATTGGACAACAGCTCAAAATGCAGCAGTTTGTGGACAAACATACCAATACAGATTTTTTTGTGAGACTGGGCTGCTAATCTACATTGGTGGTCCTTGGTGCTTCGACTGCTCTGAACAAAAGCATTAATAATCTATATGGATATGTGTACATAATGTATTGCAATAAATTCTCGTAACCTTATTTTTTAAGGAATATATAAAAAAAACTCAAACTCATTTTTTATTCATTGATCTGATTACTTATGCATGAACTACAAATAAAATGAATCAATTTCAGGTGAAGTCTGAAAAATGAAACATTTAAAATGGTCTGAAAACTTTCTATTTGGCTCTGTAGCCCCCTCTCTACACGTTTTATCGCTTTTTCTATCCATTTCTGTCATTTAGTCTACATCTCTCGACCTCTCTCTCACCATCTGTTGCTTTCTCTACTTTCCTGCATCTGCCTTAGATGAGGTTTTGCTCACAGACTACTTGATAGAAGAGAAGTGAGTAGAGAAAGTGGCTTTCTCTAGCAAGTAAGCTAGTCATCCAAGGCTAATTAAATATCACTTCTGAGTGCTTGAGTCTCACTCCTGTCTCTCCTGGTGCCTTCATTAAAGTGGGTGCTTCTCCTGAACTGTGTCGACACTCTTCTTCCTCTTATTTTCTTGCGGGGTCTCTGACTTCCACTCTCTCTATCCAATTGTTCCTAATAAAGGCCTTTGTTTCAAATGAACCTTTCACTGTATTAAAAAAAAAAAAGTCACACAGTGGCACAGTATCCAAACGTGTGTGTGTAAGACAGAGAGAGATGGGTTTAGTGTGCATGAATCTGTGTGTGTATGTGTGAGTGAGTGTCAATCTAAGCCTCTGCCCATGTAATTGTGAATTAGTGCCTTAAATGAACTCTAACATCCCAAGCTGGTCACGAGAACAGGAGGAGCTTATTGGAAATACAATGAAAAGTAGCTGAAAAAAAGGAAGGTTTAAAGGAAAAATAGGAAAATACAGACAGAGAAATGGGAAGAAATAAGAGGAAGACTAAAATGTACAAATGGGAAGACATAGAATTGGGATTCAGTGAGATAAGATGGGGAATGTGTGTTGTAAAATTTACAATGTTTGAAATTAACTTCAAAGTCCATCATTCCTTTTCTCCAAATCTTTTGTCCTTTGTTTTCACCTCAAAAGGAATCAACCTATGATCTATTCTTCAGGTCCAGATGAGTAATAAAATATCATACATCCTTCTGTTAAAATTTGTGGTGACTCTGGTTATGTTGGTCGGGACCACCAAGCAAACTTGCCTCCAGGCCTGGAAATGAAGCTTTCCCACTTTTAAATGTGGCCTTGGCCTATTACTGACAAGCTGTGTCCACCAGGCTGACAGTGTGGTGTTCAGCCTGTTGGACACAGCAGTCAAGAGTGGGCGGACAGAAATTAGACCGTCCAATTTCCAAGTGGTAGAGAAGGAGGAGGAAAAAGAATCAGAAGGAAGGTGCAAAAGAGATGGAAGGTGGCAGGAGCTGGGAGTAACGTCAAATAAGGGGAGTGATTTGTTAAATTCTGGACTTCTTGTCTCTTTTATTTGCCATTCGTTTCCTTTTAGATAAAATGCCACTTGAAAAATAACTCGACAAAGAGGCTTTTTGAAGTTAAAGGACAAACCAGGAGTACTCTTAGCATTCTCTGTCTTTTTAAAGGAAAAACTGGGATGATATATTTCCCCATTTAATTTTCTGTACTCCCTTTACCCCTGCTTCCCTCTACGTTTACATGAGTTTATGTAGTGTCACATTCTAAACTCAAGTTCTTACTACTAGAGTTTAAGCCACTTTTCGCATTGCAGGAAATCGTTGGAGGTCGCAGGCAAATGACCCAGATCTGAGGCAAATATACGATTCAAGTGGCAGTCACCAGTCACTATATGTGAGCGCTCCAAAGATGTGATTTGTTAGGCTCATGGACACATACCAGTCTCCAATCAAATATCTTGCTTGCTTGAAATTCTGTGGCAGTCGACAGGGGAGGTGTTATTGAGTAAGAGTGCCAGTGAGAGCCTAAGCGATGTGGTCAGAGGACACAACAGGGGGAGATTTGGGAAAGTTAAAAAAAAAAAACACAACAAACATGAAGGGGATCATGGTAAAGAAACTACGGTCTGCTCCGGAGACTGACCGTAGCCTCTTTAAGGTTTCCGGCATGCGATATCATGACCCTGGCGAAAGGAAGCTACTGAGAGAAAGAAGCAGTTCTCTTAAATCACAAGGTGAGCAAAACAGACTGAGGCCATTTCAACACTAACACTGAAGTTTTGCAAAAACACCGTCATCTTCTGTATTTGCACCTCACATCCACAGCCAATCTTTACTCAGTAAAACTCCATTTTTGATGAGGTGAAGATTTTTTAAATCTCAGTTCTGTGTATCCATACACGACAAACTAAGTATATAAGGCATCCCAGGCTACGTTCAGTCCACTGCAGCTTTGTGTAACGAGAATGCACTGGAAACCATAGCAGTGGTGACTACATACCGTTTTTCTTTCTGATGTTTTCCTGTGCTTTCATTACCTTGTACCGTAACATCAAATTGAGCAACTTCTTATGCTACCAACACAATCAAATCACATTTTTCTTTTGCTTTCGCCATTCCACATTTTATTTTGGAGGTTTTGGCCAAAAGAGAATCAGCTCTCTAGATTTGCTCAGAATGGGCCTCATGCAAGAACATTTTCGTATTTTTATTCTAAATTTCTCTCACTTTTTTCGTACGAAGGTCTCGTACGAACACGGCACGTCAGATTCAACAAACGCTCTTAACTTTGGAAAAAGTGTGTAAACGATCTGCGTAAATGATGAATCCCACCTGTGCGTATCTAAGTTCACGTGCACGAGAATAGTAGATTTGCATACTCCACGCCCTAAATTATACCATATAAGGGTAGGCTACACTTCCTCTCTCCTGTGCCAGGAAGTGTTGAGTCATGAAAACGGCATCAAGGCGCAGAAAGAACAACTTTATGGGCTCTAAAACTGAAGTTCTGCTTTCAGAGATCCAAAAAGGAAAATCTGTCATTTTTAGCAGTGTCAGCAGTGGAATTACGGGACCTGCTAAAGCGAAGAAATGGGAAGCAATTAGGAGTGCTGATAATACCAGGTCACCGTAATAAAAAAAGAAATGGTTTGATATAATGGCTTAAAAAAAAAAAACGTCTCGCCATGGGCAGGCGATCGATGACTGCAACTAAAGCCGTGCAATCAGTTGTTGCCTCATCATGATGGCTCTTTGATGGGGTGGTCCATGAGGGGGGTCTTCTGGCACCACACCTTCTGGTCTGCCTGAGCTGGTTCAGGTGGAGACCCTCGTTCATGGCAATATTAGGCCTTGAACGAGGTATCGAGACACACCCACCTGGCCGTCAGCTCAGTGCGCTCCACGACAGCACGGGTGTTTTGATGCGTATATGCGTCTCGTGCTCCAATTATGATTGGCAGCCCAGCCAAGGCATGAAAGTCCCTCCTAATTTGTACTTGTTGGACAGCGGTGTATGGGAATCTGATGTACCATGGGTGATAAACTGATGAGAGTTTTGATGACCAAGGGGAGCACACGACTCACAGAGGACTGGGACACCCCCGATCTGTCTCCAATCTCCCTCTGAAAGGTTCCAGTGGCCAAAAATCCAAAGATGGTGAGGACCTGGGCGTGTGGTGGAATTGGGTTTGATCGGCGTGTTTCTCTCTGGAGTTGTGGCTCTAGCAAGCTGCATGTTTGTAGCAGCACAGTCCTTAGCAATCTAAATCGCGATTTCAGCCATTCGTCTGTCTCCACACGGTCTCTTCCAAGAGCCTGACGTGCATCCAAAAGTAGCAAGACAGCCGCTGGTTACGCTTCCCATTGACCTTGTTATATACAGATTCAAATGAACCTTCAATTAGTGCGTAATTTAAGTCAAACAGAATAATTTCAGCATAATTATGGGGTATAATGTATATTCATTTATGTTTTCTTCAAAGTAATTAAATATACAATCCATTAGTCAAGCAAACTTGATTGGAATAACAGCGGACTATTTTACGAAACTCCTACGACAGGTCTGGATCACTCGTAAATTCTGTTTGTACCTGAAAGAAAACGTAAAATAGGAAAAGATTGGTGAATGCGCAAATTCTCTTAAATCACTCGTACGGACGATTTAAGAACAAATCTGTGCGTACGAACGGTTCTTGCATGAGGCCCAATGATCTTCTCTTATACTTTGATGCATCAATAATGTAGAAGTTATCACCAGCTACTGGCCCGGCATGATTGTTTCAGTGTTTCTGCATTCTTGTCTGGACAAAGATATATTTTTTTAAAGGAGGGAGAAATACCCACTTAAAACATATGCAGTGTAAAGTAGTCACAGCCGGAGTTAGCAAATATGTTTGTATCATATTGGAAATGACGAGAAAGATATTTCTCTCCATGACAGCTGGAACAGTATGATGGGGATCTATCAGTAAAGTTGAGGGTTATGGTTCTCCTGATCATAAGTGAAGCAGTGTTAACAATACAACAATCCGATGATGCTTGCGGTGTAGACTTTGCTGAATTCATCGTATCTTTCTGATACAAATTAAGGCCATGTCTCTTTCTTCTGTGTTTGCACCTCTCATCTCCACATGCAATTGAAGTTTAACGTTAGAAAAACAGAGAATTTTCAAAATGATTCAAAGATTTTTTACATTTTGGGGATTTTCATTGTATCAGTCTGTACAGTACAAACGGGGAGAAAACAATGACATTTGAGCCTACTTTGGACGTACCAACCACTGCTTTTTGTAATGTGCAATCATTTGAAACCACAACAGTGGTGTCTCAAATTTATCTGCATTTCTTCGGGCTAAATTTATGTTTATAGCTTCATTTGGCAGTGCGACACCACCCTGCAGCTACCCACAGTTGTCTGACTTGTCCAATATTACTTGGGCCAGAGTGTCCAATGTTCAAAGCTTGCCATAAATCATCCGAGTTTCACATAAAAATGTGAAATCATATTACAGAATATTATCTATTTGTTCTAAAGAAGAAAATATCTGACTTTTTTTTTGTGCCATCCATTGCAACTTTCAAAGAAATGCATTTCATGTATTTCTTGCATTCAGCACGTTTTGTGTGTTAAGTTTAGAGGGTAGGACTCAGCAATGTCCAAAACAACAAGCAACAGATGTTTGAGATGGGCATGCTCTGAATGTTAATCTCATGTATTTCGATAAGTTGTTAATTTAGATGTGGCCTAGCATGACTACTTCAGCCACTGTTAGGAATTTCAAAAATATTCTCACTCACAAAAAGAGAGCAAAAAGGATCCATTTAAAAGAATATATCAGAAGAAGTGTAGTCCAGGCCTGATTGGCATCCAGTTCGCTTAGATCCACGGTTGACAGCATGACAGCCTCTGCTTAAATCCGACCAGGATATAAATGTACAAACTACCAAATTAGTAGCCTGCTGAAGAGTTCTGATCAGTCCACAATAATGCTGAGTGTAATAGTGACAGAGACACTGGCAATGTTTTTCTCACTGCTCGTTTGTCAAAGATTAGAAAGAAGTGGATAGAATCTGCATTGGACCCTGTTATCGTTTAAATATTAAACTAATTTATACTCTTCACAATCATAAATTTGATGCTGCTTCAAATTCTTCCTCTGAAGGCCTGGATTACTTACTGATTGTTATGGAAAAGACACATTGAGAGAGGATCACTGAGGTAAACTGTGGTCCTTCATATGGGCAGCATTATACTGACCCGTTGTTCTCATTGTAACTGTAATTTGCTGTCTCTGTCAACTGGACGTCTCCTTTTCTTTCGAACTGGACAGCACTATTACACTATGTCCCAGTGTGTATTGTGAGAGACAAAAAATATGAGAATTGGCTTAGTATGTGCTTTTGGATGTGTATTTGGGAATGAGAGTCATGTTGAGCACACAGATGGGAAAGCCTAAGATGATTAGAGTGGCATTACACTGTCACTGGCTTGGCACACACTGCTTTAATTACTTACCAAGTGCAGCAAACACACAAAGACGTATCATACTCTGTAGACGCACATATCTATGCAAACATACACAGCCACACCGAAACTCAATTCATGCAATATTACTCACAGATACTCACAGTGCCTGCAGCCTATACACAGATACACATAGACAGTTTCAAGCTTGCATTAGCATTGCAAGTACAAGTATACACTGACACAAACGTTCAACTTCAGAATGATATGTTCATCATAGTTCTTAACAGAGGAAATCCTCTTAAAGTTAGTTTTTTACTGTTCATGTAATGTATTTATGTTCATTTACTGAGTCTCGATTATACCTAAAATCTAATGTTACTGAGATTCAAGTTGGCAGCTGATCAGTTTTCTATCTTTACAAGTAACATCTGGAGCCCAAAATAAGTTTTGTTCAGGCACATCATCACTGAGTCTGTCTTCTGTCTAATGGCCTTTATGGAACAGATCAGTCAACACACACTGGCATTATTCACATGCACTCTCTGTTCAGCAGACTGAGTGACTAAATCATTATGACCTAAATCGCTTGTTAAGTCTTTTTATCATGTTCAGCATTACGCTGCGCCATAAAGTGTGCTGCATAATAATACAGTATCAATAATGTGTTATTCAGCTAAATAAATCATATCTGCCACATGTTGCTACAATTCTACGATGACACTCAGTTTTAACAGCTCATTAAAACAAATCTGTCGTTTACATATTGTGCTGTTGTTCTCTCACTCTTAGAACACTGTATAAGATTATTTGGAGTGTGAGTCTATCGTATATCAAGATTTGATTTGATATGCAGACATGTCATTTGGAATACTATCTACCAAGTTACAGCCACTTGCAGACAGATAATCTCATAAAGCTATTATCTTTAGATTTCAACTCTATTCATGAGTCATCAGATTTTGCTCTATTTAGCAGGATTTCTGGCAAATACAGCCTCTTTTAAAAGAATATGATATTGAAAGGTAGCATTCCACATTGAAGCTTTATAATAAACTATATAACTATTACGTATATATTTGCCTTTCAATAATTGTAACAGGCCTACGTATTACACGTCTAAGGAGGTCTGTGGTGTTATTAGTTAGAATCACTTCATTTTCCTGAGCTCAAATCCCAAACTAACTCAACATTTACTAAGAAAATAATTAACCTTTATACATTGCTGTCACTTGGGATTGTTTAAAATTAGCCATTGAAAATACATGGTTGGGATTTAGATATTCAAATGTTTATGTTTAGCATTAGTTACAAAAATCAACTGGCTCGGCATTGAAATTTACAAAACACACAGCTGGGGTTTGTTGTCAAGTTGTGTGAATGCTGTCATATAAAAACAGTAGGCAACCTAAAACATTGCCATCTTAAATAATTTTTTGCTTTTTTTCCCTGGGAGCAGACATAATTTTACTGGAATGAGACTGACTGGATAAAAGACAAGCAGGCTTACTGCTATAATATCTCTAACAGTTATCATTCAATGGATGTTTGAAATTACTCTGTGTGTCCTTTTTTTTCTCCTTTTTTTTCGGTGAGGGATGGGCTGGAAAAAAATTAAACACAAAAAATGTATCGCATGAAATGTGACAAATTCAGTAGAACTTTTTTTAAATTTGACAAATATCTGTCCCCAAGAGCAAAATGATAATTTGGCTTTTGGAGCCTCTAAAGTTGTTCTGCAAGTTGACCCAGTCCTAATGTAATAGTGACTGTAACTTGATAAGTAATTTCTCCCCCGAACTCTAACATTTGGAAGTTCCAATCATATACATATGCAAGCGCTTCGTCCTCCAGAGTGAAAAAAAAAGTATGTGGAAAATTTTTTAAATTTGGTTAAATTGACTCACAATAGTCCTATTAAAGCCTGTAAATATTCAGGTGTCATGTTGAACACATGCGCTGACTTAAAAGAGGTGGAAAATATAGGCAGAGAACACGAGAGAATGTCAGAGAAAATTAAACAGAAAACTCATCTTTGTAAAACCCATCTGCAGACTTATGTGACAAATAGAAGACGAAAGCTGTTGAGAGAAGAAAAATGAAAGGAGAAGGAAGAGGAGTGGGTCAAAAGCTCAATCTATCCCTCAGATGAAAAGCAAACGACAATCGGTGCGGCACAAACATGCGTGTCATCCAAGGGAATTGGCTGGCGGTTGGTGGCTCATCAGGGTCCTTCTTTCTCTTTTTCTGTGCAAATGGGAGAAGTGGAAGGAGATATGAGAAAGAGAGAGACAGACATTTATATTTCATTGGACTAGATGCTGAGATGCCCCCTAAACTGATGTTGCAGTTCTCTAGAGGAAGGAGAGAGACGGCACAGCAAGAGTGAACGAGAAAAAAAAAATTGAATGAGAGAGGGAGAGAGGAGGGGAAGATGGGAGGACGCAAAGAAAAAAGGAAAGAGTGAAATATGAGAACAGAGGTGAAAAGGAGTGTGACAGGTTAATCTAGAACAAATATCCATAGTGACAGAACAAGAGAGCTGGATGTGGTGAGTTGTTACTGGGAGTGGATAAGAGGGGATTTACACAGTGAGTGAAGAAGGGAGGGAGTGAAATTGAAAACCAGAGAGACATCCACTGAAAGAGGGAAAAAATGAGGACAGGGTTACAGAAAAGACAGAAGTGGCGACAGAGTCAAGAGAGAACTACTGTATAACATGAAAAAAGAAAAAGACCGGTGTCGAGATGAAAGAAGTAGCAATCAAAAAGACAGGGACAAATCCATAGAGACATGAAGGGGATAAAATGGAAGCAGAGAGACACAAGAAGGCTAAGGTCTATATGGAGTTTGTCACACACTAAGAGGTAAAGCTAGATCTGGAGCAGACGAAAACGAAGAGATTATGAAGATTCCTCATCCTCTGGTGCCCCATGCAGGTTATAGAGACTGAGCCGAGGGAAACTTAAGCATTTAATGATGATTATCTCAAGCAACAAACAAGAAATAAATGTTTTTCTTCCACTTTATTCACATGTACACATTTACATAAAAAAGTCTCAAGGCAATGCAGCAGGAGGAAAATGTTACACATTGTGATGCAGAATTATTTCATATCTAATCTGAAAACTCAAACTAGCTTGACACTAAGGGGTTAAATAAGTAGTTTTTTTTTTAAGCTGGTGATGTGTAAAATTCAGGGATGTTACAGGAGGAAAAGCTGTGCGCTCTGAAAATGACATCTCACATACTTTTTTAAGTGCACATAAAACAACGTAGTGTCAGAAAAGGACAAAGTAGCGAGCATGATCCCTGACCTCTATGTCAGCATACATTTTACAGTTACCAGGTTTCTACTTGCATGTAGAAATGCATGTAATCCAATTTGTTGCATCAGCTTTTTCTCCGTCACCTTGTCTCCCATGTGTACAAATGTAAATGAACGCCATTACCCTTTCTTAAAATTAAATAAGTTTGTGTATAGAGTAACATTTGACTGAAATTTCAGTCTCTCGTTGCGTGGAAAGTTCATTGTATTTTTCATCTTGCAGGTCCATTTTTTGATTGAAACCACATTTACCTATTTGAGTACACATTCATACAGTCCTTCATACAGTGCAAGGTCAGGACCATAATGTAAATAAAAACTGAATGCAATGATTTGCAAATCTTATTAACTAATATTTTATTCACAATTACAAACAATTACGAACGACAAAAAATTCAAATGTTGAAAGTGAGACATCTTACTACTTCATGAAAAATATGAACTCATCTTGAATTTAATGGCAGCAATACATCAAAAAAGTTGGGACAGGACCAAGTTCACCACTGTGTATCGTCCCCTCTTTTTAACTACAGTCTGTGAACTTCTGGGAATTGAGGAGAGCAGCTGCTGGACCTTCGGGAGTGCAATGTTGTTCCACTCTTGTCTGAGGATTCCAGCTGCTCGGTAGTCCTGGGTTTACTTTGTTATATTTGCATTTCACGATGCACCAAATATTTCAGTTAGTGAGAGATGTAGACTGCAGACCGGCCAGTCCTGCATCTACTGAAAATGTTTTCTTCCCTTTTTTTATGTTACCTTGGGGCAATAAAAATCTGAATAATTTTTTTGTTGTTGTTTACTTCCACTAACTTTTCATCAGATACAGTATAATCAGAGAAGAATATGCACTACTAAATGGTAGTGTAGGAAATTAAAGGGTTAATGGAAGGTGTCACGCCCATGGGATTTTCCCCATGTTTTTAGTTTTATGTTTTATCATGCTTTAGGTTGTTAATGTTTTGGTTTTTGAGTTCATGTTTTAGCCATGTCTTGTATTTAGTTTACCATTGTCTTCCCCACAGTTTCTGTTAGCTCATTAGATGTCACTCACGTCACCTGTTTGTTATTGTCACCAGCTGCACTCAGGCTATGTACACACGTAGCCGGGTATTTTTAAAACCGAATGTTTCCCCCCCTCCGTTTATAAAATAATCTGTATCCACATTACCTCGTTTTCGAAAAAAACACCTTCCACACATAACCGAACATCTGCGTTTTCACCTGTCTTGACAACCCAAATGCATTTGCTGTTTAGCGCAATCTGCCCTAGTCAGCTAAATAATAAAGTGTGCACGCAACTTTTTTGAGCACACTGACAGGTGATCGCATGACAGTGGACTGCCCCTCGATATGAGGACGTAATAATTCCGACAGCGAGAGGACTGAGGACCGGGACATGCGAAATTGTCACGCCATTCCTCTGGGAGTACGACTTGGGCGTGTAAAATCAAGGCAGTAAACAGCGCCTGCACAATAATAACCACCACAGTTCTGAAGGCATCCATGCTTCTTCAGTAAACAAAGGTCGCACTTTAGACTTTAAACCAGATTTGTTGTTGTTTTGGCGCATATTGTGACGTTCGAAAACGCAAAACTCCGGTTATCTCTGTCTACACGCAGCTGCATAAACGGAGTTTTCAAAAATCTTCACTTTGCCCGGAGTTTTTAAAAACATTCGTTTACGATGCGTTTTTATGCGTTTTCATGTGGATGACAGGTCCAAACGTAGAAAAATATATTCGTTTTAGCAGATACCCGGCTACGTGTGGATGGGGCCTCAGTCACCCATCACTCCCAGTTCCCTATTTAGTTTCCAGGCTCCCCTGTCATTTTATGAAATCCTTCCCCGATATCACCTCTCCCTTACCACATCAAGCCACGATAAAGCTAAGTGTCCTTCATGTCAAGTCTTTTGTTTTGTTCTTTAATAATATTCAAGTATTTATTCCACAGTTTAGTTATGTTATAAACCAAGTTTTGCTTTTTACACCTCTGAGTCCGCATCCGTGTCCTGCCAACCCACCCAGTCCCGACAGAAGGAGCATTTTGTGACATCCCGACTTTTTGTACTTTTTGTCACCAATTTTACACTTTTCTTCTGTCTATGTCGAAATTTTCTGAATCTATGTGTCTAATTATGTGGTGAAGATTATCAAAAATTCAAAGTCCTCACAATTTGGATTTGAGGAAGGTTATTCTGAAACTGCTCCACAGCTTGTAGATGGTGTTTTTACCTCAGAGAGACTCTTCCTCTCTAAGGTGCTCTTTTTTTGCCCACCCAAGTTACTGACCTGTTGCTCTTTGTATTTAGAGGAAGTCACTTTTTGGATTCAATGGAGTTGTGCATTTTGCACGAGAGAAACAAAGAATTTTTGTTTTTGACAGTTTTCCCTTCCGTTCGACTTTTGCTTCAACTTCCACACCAGCACTTAATATAAATCCACCTTCTTCACTCTCTTCCAGCCCTCTACTGGGTCCACATTAAAAGAAAGACCAGAGATGTGAGCAATGCATAAGTGGCACTGAAGCATTCAATTGATTCAGTCCACTGTGACTCAAACTTCCACTCCTCCCATCAGAAATAGCTGCCTGCCTGCCTGCCTGCCTTCTCTTTACTCGGCTACTGAATGAAAACTGTTTCCATTACTCAGCTGGAGGAAAAAAATGAGAACAGAGAGCTAGAAAAAAATTCAGAACATGCAAAAAGCACATGATTTGTGTGATAAGAGCGATGTGTGGAGGTGTGTTTCCACAAAATTGCTTCTAAGCATAAAAAATTGAATGAGTGAAGATTTATGCATTTACTGTATGTTAGAATGGAAGTGTCTCTTTTTGCAAGATGGGCATTGTGTTGGAAAATTTTTAATTCTCCTTTAGCATGTGCTGGGTGTTGTTTTTCTAGTTCAGAGAAAGGGTGTTTTTTTTCCGCATGATAAATACATGTTTATCTATAGGAGGGGTTATTTGGTTACATCTATCGGTGGCTTTAGAGGTTAAGTTAGCAACTGAAAAACGTATCTGTCTCATGCAGGTTGTCCACTTTTTTGTAACACCCTGTCTTTGTATGTTTAAGTAAGTCATCAAATTTGAGACTCCTTCAGAGCTACAGAGAACGCTGTTACTCTCCTTCATGAGTACAAATTCAATTCAGGAAATGTTGATGTGGTCTTACTGTGCTTTGTTGACAGAAATTTCCACCACAGCATGTAATGGACCAAAAGAAAATTGCTTCCAATAATGCTCTTTATGTGAATTGACCTTTTATCTGTAGAGTTATCTTCCCTGATGTTGAAACACCCCGCTGTCTCTGGTTTTCTGAACCTAGCATTTACCCAGTCCTACCAAAACGTTGCCTCGCTTTAGGCCTTAATCAATCATTCAGAGAGCCACTCTGATGACCGGGAGGGATATTTACAGGGTTCTTGGTCTCCCTCCATCTCAGATCGTTTAACGACAAGCATGACTAGATACCATAACCAAAAGATTTTCTTTACCAGTAGCAAGTCTATATTGCAGTTTCCCCACTTCCTCACATTTCAGAAATTAGTAAAAAGAATAGAATAGAATAGAAAAATACTTTATCTATCCCCCAAAATACTTTATTTATCCCCCTCAAGTATTGTGTTAATATTTCTATTCATATAAAAATAAATCTTTAGCCCAACACAGCTTGTAATATAGTAGTATCCAAGATAATTTACTCTCCTGCACCACAGCTAAACTGTCACAGAGGCAACTTGAATTTTGTGTTCTTACTTGGTAGAGTATTTGTCCAGGTGCCATCAATAACTAAACGTATGTATGCAAAAGTTTGGTCAAAAATATTTTATTGTTAATAATTTCTCTGTTGTGGCTTTTTTCATTGCATACTGTACTGGGAAGAATAAATGGCAACATGAAAGATGCCCTATTGATTTGCCTTAACAGCCAAACAACAGTGCAATCACAGAAAATTGTGTTTCCTATTTGTTTCTGCCTTTCTCTTGTTGCTACAGTGGTGTTAATGTCACCACACCTTCCTTCCATTTGCAAGCAATAGTCGAATGCAAAAACCTTGCACCTGTTCTGTGAGGGCTGTTGAAATAAATTAACAGTGCATTAATATCTGCTGGTGGATTTTGCCGTTTTTCCCCTCCTAATCCTCTTCGTAAAAGCAAAATATCTTTTATTGACGGATTTTGTCATTAATTCAAAATAGAAATGATTTGTGACAGAACAAGAGAGACATTTCAACAGAGGACAAGATGCACGTATAGCTCAAAAGAGATTGAGAGGCAGATGCGGATGGCAATGGATGATGACAGAAGAAGGAGACAGATGGAAAGATGTAGGGGGATCAAGACAGCAAGTCAGGGAGAATATTTGAACATTTGGCCTCAAGCCTGTATCAACACAGAAAGCAGACAGCTATATCTGTAGGCTTTATTAACATGGAGAGGCACAGATGCACGTGTGTTTGCACTCTTAGACATTTACAATACTCACACACACAGACATAAGAAGCTGAGTAAAGGTTAAGAAGGATGTTGTGAAAGACTGCTATTAAAGCAGGGCTCAGTAATATGGGGTTTGTTTACCATGCAATACACACCCCAAAGCTGTAGGGGGAGCGCCGTAGAAAATAGGCGACAGTCTAGCCAGACTGTCGTAAACCCACCAGAGGCAATTTACGGTTTATTTGTCCTGGGTCCGGATGAGAAAGTGAACACAGTCACACACACACACCCAAATAGTAATAATAACAGTCCTAAAAAGATCATTCTGGAAGCGATCGTAACATAGCCTAATTTCATTACACCAAGACCTACTACAGGAAGACTGTGTATTTGTACAAATGTAGTTCTACAAAAGTCCTTATAGCAACATCCACTGAAAGAAACACGAACGGACATGTCTAGTCCTAGTGCTATAGCCAGCCGCTTCAGAAACAGAGAATTGTTATTTTAGATATAGTTCGTGAGGCAGGAACAATACTAGTGTTGCACCGATACATTTTTTGATACCGATACCTGGCTGTGCAGTATCGGCCGATACCACTCTGTTTAAAAAAAATAAAAATTATATATATATGTACAGTATATATATATATATATATATATATATATATAAGTTTTTTATTTTTTATTTCAAACAGAGTGGTATCTATATATATATATATATATATATATATATAAATAAATAAAGAGCTGTATACTACTTGGATGTAAAATGTAAAATCTTTATTAGTTTACAAGTTCATAAAACACATGGGGTGGGGGGCTCCGATCTAATGGAGAGAGAGAAGGATTGGGAACGCAGGCTTCCTTGGTCGCGACACACACACACAGGCTAACCCTTAACACAGCACACGGAATGAAAACCCACCACAAGTCAGGCTAGCTTCACTAGCTTTAAGGCACGTTTTAAACACAGCACACGGAATGAAAACCCACTACAAGTCAGGCTAGTTTCACTAGCTTTAAGGCACGCTTTAAACACAGCACACGGAATGAAAACCCACTACAAGTCAGGCTAGCTTCACTAGCTTTAAGGCACACTTTAAACACAGCACACAGAATGAAAACCCACCACAAGTCAGGCTAGCTTCACTGGCTTTAAGGCACACTTTAAACACAGCACACAGAATGAAAACCCACCACAAGTCAGGCTAGCTTCACTAGCTTTAAGGCACGCTTTAAACAGCACACAGAGTCAACACACCACAAAACACGCGGCTAACCTGCAGCATATGGCGCCCATTTAACCACAGACCCGTCACTCCTCCCCAAGCAACCCCACCAATCAATACCACATAACAATAGGCCGACCTATACATAAACACTAAAACACGAAGTTAAAAGGAGAGGAATACTTAACTCGCCCACTTGGCGAGATCCTCCCCCGGGGTCTGAGCTTGTGCCGCCGTCCAACTCCCCGGGGCTTTGCTGGACGGCGAAGACATTAACTGGCTGTCAGCTGGTAGTGCACTGTCACGACCGCACAGGGAGCGATGGCAGCCCAGCACTCTCTATCGTGGACCCTGTTTTGACTACAGGAAGCACCCAGCCTCCCCTCCTCACACTCGCGCTGCAAACTCCCCCTGGCTAGCTGTCTTCGTCGCCGGTAGCTCTAGATGACTGCGAAAGACACCCTCCCCAGCTGACAGAGTGCCGTGTCGCCAGACGTCTTGCTCCTCACACATACAAAAAGCTGCACCGGCATTGGTTAAGAGCGGCTATTGGCCCGCTCCCATTGGTCTGGAGCAGGCCAATAGCGATAGCTGCACAGTGATCACAACACAGTGTGGCGAGTGTCGGGAGACGTTCAAGTGTCATACAAGTATCAGAAATGTTATCGCTGCCCTATTTGTTGGTACTCGCCGATACTGATACCACCATTTTAGTGCCGATTAGGGCCCCGCCCGATACTGGTATCGGTATCGGTGCAACACTAAACAATACATAACAGTATGTTCACCTTTACAGTTACAACTCAAATACCTTCAACTCCAGCAAGCCGCTTTCAAAATTATTATAATGAAAACGACAAGTTCTACACCGACATCACTCTTAAGCTGCACACGGCAACTGCTCAACTTTTGTCTATATACTAGCAGCTACATCCAATGATGAAAACGGTGGTTAGCTCAATGGCTGCTAACCAAACATCGTTTTCACAAGTTTTGACTTGGAAAATGTAATGATTTTAGCCGTAACCGCGTTCAATTTAGCCGTCCACAGCTAATGGAGAGGGGGGGGTGTCTTATCAGGCTCCCTGGCTCGGCTCAGAGCCCTTTACGACCTGCCGTGAAGCAGTAGTTCTCGGCTCTCGTGTGTCGCGAGACTTCCAGAGCTAAACAAAGCATGCGGCGCCACAGGCAAAGTTGCAAGCGCTGTTTCGGGCTAGGGCCACCAGATGGAGACGGAAATGTCACCGTTTTCATCGGAACGGGTCAGCCAAGCAAACTGATGATTGCCAAGCAATTTTATGACCATGAAAAAGTTGCATAGAATGTCTTTAACAGGTACTGTATATAGATTATTTCGATTCAGTGATTATTCGTAAGATTGACGAGCTGATGAGAAAATAAACAGGTAAAGAAAGAGTTCAGGCAGAAGAAAGAAAAGCCCTTTTCACGCATGCCTTTTCAAGCCGGAACTGAACGGGAGAACACATCCGAGGTGTGACCAGAATGGCATGTGTGGGTGGGCAGTTAGCTCATCTGGGGGGACAGAAAACAATACCTGAAAAAAATAAAAATAAATAAAAATAAATAAATAAATAAATAAAAAAAATCGGTGGAAAACCACTATTACAAACATAATAATAATAAAAATAATAATAGTAATAATTCAATTCGGTAATGGAAATATGGTCACACTAGCATAAATCATGACCGTCAATTTTAATTTTTAATTTTAATTAACATGCTCCACATTCTCCATTGAGGGTTTAAATTCAAGTAGATACTTGGAGCAAGACATCCAGCCAACTCCAGCTTTTTATTACCTTCGTTAAGTCTACATTTCAGATCATTATAAACAACAAAAACATCCAAAAATGTGAAAATCGTTTTTTTTTTCTGCAGCAAGGGGTTCAGGTTACAGAGGGGGGGAAACATGATAACAAAAAAAAAAATAATAAAGCTATAAACTTTGCAGATATATGCTTTTTTAAAATCACCACCTGCATTTATTCTATCAATACAAGACAAACAGATAATAAATCGTGGCCTTTTTTCTGGCCAGTTTGCTTTGGATGGACAGGGCATTTCTCAGGGTGGCAGGACTTGTTCCTGGGGGGGCACTGCCCCCCCCCCGTAGCCACGCCCCTGGAACACATGCGCATCATGTGTAGAACAGAGGTGGACCAGGGGGTTGGAGCTGATCCACCACTGGATCATTGCCGGCACGGAGGCGGTGCTGTAGTTAGTCAGCTGATTCCACAACGCCGGCTTGATGTATAAAAGGACACAGCGACATGGAGCTGTTCCATCTCATTTTGGCATGTATGAATTCCGAGTAGCAAAAGCAGCGGGTTGACGCAGCGGGTTGCACTGATATTATACAACGCATGTGTGAAAAAGGCTACAGACATTGTATACCGTAATCAGTTCTGTGGAATATTATTTAAGTGTGGGTGACAGAGCAATTAAGGTTGGTGAAAAGTATAAACACAGCAAACTTTCCACTAAGGGTATATACATGATCCTAGAAAAAAATCCTAGAAAATAGCGCAGTAAACCAAGGGCAACCAGAAATTTGCTCTGAAGACCATGGATCCCACACAAACCATAACCTAACCCAACATTAGATGGTTTGTTGCACAGAACCATCTGGGAGGTTGTCATTGGAAAGTGATTGGAAAAGGGCAGGTGGTTTCAAAGAAAATTCTTGGCAAGGGAGTGGATGAGCCATCTGTCTGTCACAGGCTGTCTTTAACCAATAACATCAGGGGGAACCTCTTCAGCATGAGGTTGATAAAAGTCAAACTCTTGTCAAAGCCAGTCAGAAAAAGAGGTGAATTATCCACTCCACCATGAGCAGAGTATTGTTGTGTGGTTATCGAAGAAACACCGGTCTGAAACCATCTGAAGCTGCTAGGACAGGACACTGACTGGTATATACCTCGACATAGCTTGGTGCCTGGTGCCTGATGGATTCTATCATGATCACAAGTTGGCGAATGTATGTGTTTGTTTGTGTGTGTGAGAGGGAGCAGGGGAGATATGGCAGCTGGTTGACACAGTGGGCACCAGGATGGATATTCTGTCAGAGTTGGCACAGGGACGTGACATCACCTGTCACATTGTTTAATTAACACCTTGGAGTGCACATATCTGCGTGCGTGTGTGTGTGTGTGGGGGGGGGGGTAACTTTCACTAACTATTTTTTGGGAAAATTATCATTTTTCACATTTACATTGAAGGAGTTTTCCTTCCTTTTGGGGACACAAGGCTAGTCCTGAAACACATAACTCATCAGGTTCTCAGTATATGATCAAATATTATTTGAGTTCAAATTAGGATTAGGGAAGTTGTAGTGACCGTGCTAAAATGGGTCTTCAAGAAATGAACATAAATCAGTATAATATCCTTTCAAGTGATGAAAACCTAACTGCGTATTTGTCTGTCACATTGTTGAGTTTAATTAGCATCCCAGTGCGTGTGTGATTTTGAAAATAAGTGTGCATGTATGTGCGTACCTAAGTATGTGTGTCAATGACAGCTGAGGTCACTCCTGGGGTTTTAATCTGGACTCGCATCAGGAAGTGGGATGGCTTCAGCTGGTCTGATTGGAGTTTCCGCCGGCAACCCAGAGGTTCACCAGCTGTACTGATGATACGCTTCCTCTAACAGCAGAATCCTTTCCTCCCAAACTCTCTCTCTAACACACATACTCATTTACTCAGGCATGAATTCAGGCTCCCAGTCACACTTATCCTCTCATTATCCAGCAGTGAATTAGACCTTTAGACAGATTCTGTTTCACCTCACATTAGTGAATAGATTAATGACCACTTCTTGGCTTTTCACATCACACTCTGTTTTGAGCAGAGCACTAAAACTTAGGAAGGGTCAAGTTTTCTAGTCATGATAATAATAATGTGGAGCACTTCTCAAGGTCAAAGTTATATGTATATATCCAGAAGTTGATGCTTTACTCACACTGTCATTACTACCTCGTCAAGAGAAATTCTAAGTCAGACAGAGCATTTCATTATATTTTCATTTTTCATATAAACTTCTAGATATGCATTTTATATATCATATATGTTATTTGTTTATAATCTTAAATACGATCCCTAATGGCACCCTGTAAAACACTGCTCCTAAAGGCTGGCATTAGGGAAATATGATTAATAAGCGATTCCACATCACAGCAAACGTCATAAATAGCCACAAGATGCTCATCAGAACATTGGATGGGGGTTAGGTGCAGCGGTAACATGTAACACTTTCATTTCACATCACATCATTCATGTATTCATGACACAAGTTCAAGGCCAAAATATGACAACAGCTTTTTTTCAGCACATCTGAGTTACGTTCAGTCAGTAACATGACAACACTTTACTAAAACGCTTTTGTCGCTCTCTGTTTGAGTTTCGGCAATAATATTACTGGGTTAGGATTAGAAAAAATACATAATTTTTGTGATGCGATTGTGACCCTTATGGATGCCATTTTGCAGGTTGCCTTGGTTACATGTAAATACAACACATTATGATAAAACCAAAGATCCTAGACACAACTGGCGCGGGTTTGTATACTGACTTTTGCCCTTTACTGTATGTTACCTCTCTCTTTGTCCCCTTTCTTGTAAAGTAACTCTCAATTAAAGGCCACTAATGCCCAAAGTCTTTTCCTTTTTCTTTTTTTTTTTTAAATGTGGTTTGGGTTCAAAAACAATCGTGGTTAGGGGTTTCAGCACGCATGAAGAAACGCCTCATGAAGATGTATTTGAGTGGAGGACAGTCTTGTTTTCTTATATGTCCCCTTCTTTAGGACAAGACAGCTAGTTGTACTGATACAAGTTTGAGAGAGCCATAAAAATGCTTATATCCCAATTCTAATCGAACTTAGCCACTGCCTTTGATATAACCATGCATGACAGCATTTTTAAATGTACATTCTCATCTTTGACTCTTTGTTTTATCCTCTGCTCATAGAGTGTCTTGGTTTGATTTGTTCTTTGCTCATGCAGTTTTATTAGTTTAGCCATGTGCCTAAAACTATTATGCTCGTCTTCGAATTTGATCACTTATGATCCCTGTAATTTTGAAATTCTGTTTACTTTCCCGCAGGGCATTCATTTACCATTCGTTCATTAATGAAAGGAAAATTAAAATGCAAATGAAGACCGAACTTATCATTGGTCAAAAAGGTGCCATTTCTTGTTGTTGTTGGGGGTTTTTTTGTGGAAAAGAGGCATTTCTTTAAATGGAACAAAATGTCCTCTAGGTATTGTTATGCTTGTTTCCTCTCACTTATTCTGATTTTCTAGTTTCCGTCCTCCTCCAGTTTGACTACTTTATCATCTGGGTCCCTGTGACAGGAGGGCATTAATCCTGGATCCCCTCTCACTAGCACGAGTGCAGATGCATATAAACATACAAATGTATGAGTGTGCATGCAACAAAACACTCACACACGCACACTAACACACAGGCACACATGGACACAGCCTTGGAACGAATGATGGACTTGGAAAGAGATTCAATCCCTCTTCACGGTTACAGTACTTTATGTTCATTTTATTGCCACACAGCTCGGCAGGTGGAGTGAAAAATTCAAAATGAAAAACAGTCCTGACATTTACAACATTACGCAAACTTCAGCGTAGCAATGAAAGGTAAAACAGTCAATAGATATGCAAAATGCTAGAGACAGTTCTATTAATCATCTAACCAGCTCAATGAGTTACAGGGTTTCATGTGGCCCCAGTCAAAGGCTACAGTCCATATCAAAGTATCTTACATTATTTTGACACTAAAGTAGTTTTGACTCCAGTTGAAAAAAAAATCTGCTTCACCATTAATACAAAATGGGATGTAGCCTTACTTTAAATCTTTCACTGGAAAAATACTGTGACATATATGCAGCAGAGAATCCTTCTAGTGTTATTTAATGATGCAGCTACTCTGACTTATTTTTTTCATCAATATAATACTGCATATTGGACTAAACAATATAATATATGATAACAATATATGACAGCAGGGTAACTGTAGGTTTTATTTAGTTTTATTGCTTGTGCCAAATCTGTGACCTTTGCATTCCCATAAATCCCTATTTTAAAAAAGAAAGCAAACAAAGAAAACTAAGACCCATTTAGAGAGTAAACCATTGAAATTTAACACTTTACTTTACTGCAACTTCTTTGAGTCGCAACAACAAATCTGACTGGTTACCATTTCTGATAAATGTAAACTTACATGGCTGATTAAAAACAGCATTTACTGGTATTTAACCAACAGCATTAACTGATAATGTTGCACAGATTATTCATCACTTTACAGCAAAACTAACTGTGAATACAGATATTGTTATTTATATATTTATATATATATATATGTCCCAGCATGCATCTGCTGAAAGGTGAAGAGACATTCTGTCAAGTCAAACAACTGTGAACACATGGAGTGTGCAGATCATTCAGAATGATTTACATTGAGCTTAATTTTAGGCAAAAACATGATTGTGGAATTACTTTGGAACCAGAATAGCAGCAGGGTGTTAAGCTGCACTGGTAGGGCAGGTATCATTGTGCTTTTGAGCGTAGCAGCTCTCAAAGTCATAATCAGGATAGGAAGAGCGCTTTCACAGTCGTTGCCCCTGCATATTTTAATGTGATTCCAGAGCTTGTGAGGGCTGCCTTTTGGCTCACCTTATGTGCTGCTGTTACTCTGCCACCAAATAAATGTTTTTTTTCCCTTTCTTTCTTTCTTTTTAAAGATTAGAGTCAAAGAATACAGCTGATGAGACCAGAACATATACATAGACTTTATTGTGATTTACTGTGAAAGCTAATTAAAGATGGCAACCAGAAGAGCAGGGATACATGAATGTAAGAGGAAACCACATTTAAACTGATAGGCAGCAAGTAGTTTCTGGAGAAAGAGTATTTTTGTATGCATATAATTTGTATCAAATTAATGTTTTTCTGTAGTTGATTTAGTGCTGATCACAATCAATGGTTAGAAAATTCGACAATAATAGATTTGTGTTTCCCTCGAGACCAAAATTTTAAGCGAATCAGCCATGAAACTTAGGAATCCAGTTTGAAATAATGTGAAACATATTTGAACATCAATGCAAGAACATTATTTGATTCAGTAGTTTAAAGGTCCCATGCCATATTTTTCTATGTCTTCTGTCTTATCTGTAGTGTTTAAATAATGTATTATCACCTAAAATATAACCTATAACCTTTCTTATACGTCAAAAAGTGCAAAGAGGCAGGTACAAAATCAAAAAAAAGTTCATGCAACCTCATAACAGATTGTGAAATACCTGCTTTGGTTCTTGGCTCAATATGTTGCAATTTCCCAATAAAGCCACAAAAACCGTACAATTACTGCTTCCTTTCTTCAATTTCCTGCTGCAGTTCAGCTCCCATAGAGCCACTGATGATTTCCACTACTTTCACTTTTCTACTTTTCTACTGCTTACAGCGGTGCTTATCAGCAAAATGGTTAGGGTTAGATGTTAAAAGTAGAGTTCATGTTTAAATTTATGGTCTTGGTTAGGTTTCGATCTTAAAAAATACATAGTTGCATGCTGACATCCCACCAGTCCGACATGGGCCTCAAATTGTCAGAATGGCAACACTTAAATTTCTATCAAACGTCCCATTATTCTGACACTTTTTTTCCTTCTATGGTCGGAATGGCGGTATGTTAAATTTTTTTTAAATATTCCACCTTTCCGACAATTCCTTTAAAAGCCTATTTTTTTTACCCAAACAAATCAACATAGTTAAAAAGACAAAAACAAGTCTGCGCTCTTCAGTTCCCTTATGTGTATTTACTGGTGGGATGTAGGAATAGCGGGATGTCAGTTGTGGGATATCGGAATGCCGGTTGCCACCCAAAATACATGGTTGGGGTTTGAAAGCTATACATTGTCAAATAACACACTGTTTCATTCTCATTGTTTGACGCTCCCATCGTGTAATGCCATCTTGTGCAACAAAAATGTTGTCAACTCGTAATTTCTAACCCTGGATTGTGAAACTAAAACCAAACAAAAATTTCATTATGCAAATTCGGAATGATAGTAAAGAATTCTTGATTTCTGACAACTGGACAAACCTGTGTGCCATACGTTCTTCCGTGCGACTGGGCTGACAAAGTAGTACAAGCTAAAGAAATAGCACAAAACAACTATAGTAAACAACAAAGGCTGGTCTTAAAAAGTTTGTCTTGAGCTGATTTTCAGAGTCCATAGAGATTATTTTCAATAGGAATCATTTTGAAGTCTGTAAGCCATGACTTCAAAAGCATAAAGCCAATTTCCTTTGATTTTAAGTTTTTAGGAAGGTACAGCTAACATGCTCTGGGCTGCAGCAATTCTATTATGTAAAAAGAAGCTTGACCATGTAAAGCTTTCAAAGTGATAACAAGGATTGTGAATTGAATTTTGAAGTGAGTGATAAAAAGGGGCAAAGGAATTGGAAAGATAAAAAGAGGACAAAGGAGACACAAAGAAATATGCAATGGCTGAGAAAGAATGAGAACAACAGTGTGCAGAAAAAAAAATGGCTCTCAGTGCTGTTCACGAGCTTGGTAAGAGACGGGTCTTAAACTATGACCAAGGTCAACTCCCCTGCTTCCTGGCTCATCCACATTGACATATTTACACCGCTATCACCACCATCTCTGTGTCTCTGCTCTTTTTTTGTTTTGTTTTGTTTGTCTTGCTTTGCTGCTCCATCTCTACCAGTCGCTGCTTCCCTCAATCGCTCACTCACTGCAACATATAAACCATGCAGCTGAACTGGAAGGAAACGCATGAATGTTTTTGATTAAGACAAATGTCTTTGCAGGCATCTTCACCTTGATATAAACAGTCATTTACCTCATAGACAAGAAATATAGCTAGTTGCCAAGCATTTTTTTATACACCTGAAAAGAAAGAAATATTAACTTTGTCCTACATCCAGAGTTGCAAATTCATTGTTAAGGACACGTTGTTTTAGCTACATGGGCGGGTTTACATTTTGGGTTTTTGTTTAAGTGTTTTTCATATTTTAATGTTGTCCTGTGTTTTTTTTTTTTTTTGTTGTGTTCGTGCTTGCTTGTGATTATAGCACCATAGCCTTCTTGGTGTATTTGATTTCTCTCTTCTGTTGAGCTGTACGCAGTTCAATATGATGCCATGATGTTGCCTATTAATACCGCACTACTTCAAGCTTATTTTGCATGTCATTTCTTCACATTGAAGATTTTTTTTCACGTCAATTTTTGCATCAAACTAAAAGTTACTTGCAAGATGTTCATTAAGGGTTTTTTGGGGGAAATGAGGTTAAAAAAGCACAAAATGCCTCATGACATCATTGACATCATTTGCTATTTCATAACAGCCGACTGCTCATTTGGAGTAATTTGCGTGAGTTATTCTCAACTCCTCAGCTGTCTTTAGTCATCAGGTGCTGCCCAGGCTGCTTATAATTGTTTTCAACTTTTGTTTTGCCTCATACATGGTACACATTACCATTTACAAATGTAAGCTGTAGAGACCTTTCACCTGATCCACCAAGGTAGCATATTGCTTATCTTATTATTCATTTATGTGGGTAGTGTGCGATGCTCAGGTAGTTGAGATCTCATTCTCCAGTTGAGTCGTGGTTTGATCCCCAGTCCGTCCATTGGTCGAAGTGTCCTTATACAAAATACTGAATCCCGATATTCTTCATTTGTGTGAATGGGTGAATATCAGACAAATTGTAAAGTCCTTTTTAGAACATAAGGTCAAAAGTTGCTGCATAGGGGCAGATCTTTTACCATTTAAAAAGCATTCATTATTTGAATTGTTCCCTTCAATATAAGATACAGAAAAACAAAACTCAGTTCGACATCTGCATAACTAACTTCAGGAAAAGCTGGAATAAATGACTTTGGAAAGAATGATAATTTATTTTTCCAAAGACTTAAGTACATAATATGCAGCTGCTACATCTAAAATATTTGGCTGTAAAAACCAAACACCTAAAATCACATCTTTAGGATGCTTAGCAACCGGCAGAGCTACTTCTCATAGTTCTCATAGTTAAAGACGGATGATATTGATAATTTAAAACATCCGCTGTTCGTGTCACGATGCATGTTCCCTGTTGTTTGTCAGCTTTCTATTAATAGCTTGTTTTAGCGATGGGCCTAATTGATTTCTCACTGAGCTAATTGATTGCAAGGCTAGAAGGAGATTTGTTTTGGAAGGTAAATTGAGATGATTGTTTGAGAGTTTAGCAACTGAGACAAAGAGAGTGAGATAGAGGTAGACAGAGAAAGAATAACATCTTAGACACACAGGCAGTTATGACTGAGAGCCAGACCCCAGGCTACAATTGATTACAGGGTTTTTAGAGGGGAGGGGCTCTGTAGAATATTAAGCAAACATTTTTAACAAGTCTTTAAAGTCTTATGGTTTTTACTTGTCACTTCATATGTTGCATATAACTGTTACCACCAGTAACTGGGCTCATCTATGAAAAATATATGCATTCGGACCAACCTGGGCTTGAATCTCAGTTGATAATGACGGACTAGAAATATAATTATCCTGTTAAAATAGGGATGAAGAGGAGTGTGGCTTCCAATATTTGAGTCTGTATTTAGACCTTTGCAGTCTTATTAGGGCTTTTAAATGGATTTAAAGCATAACAAATGTGTTGTTGTTGTTTTTTTACAGTTCAGAGATAAAGAGGAAAGTTATTCATTTTAAACCACAGTGGAAAAAAAAAATGTCTGTTTTTAAAGCTGCTTTTAACATGGGTTTGTATCCCCCCTCAGGGACACTTCAGCTCTGTATGGCGGACCTGGTAAACTGAGAATGAGTTTTCATTTACCGGGAAGATGTAAAAACAATTGAGAAACAAAGCATTTGCATAAAATAGACAAGATCAGTTTTTAATGGTCCTGTCATTTTAAAAACATGTTTTGTGAACATCTGGCAGAAAGTACATCAATTTTGTAGAGAATTTACAGACATATTCAACACCGTCTTGCACCATAGTGAGCAACAGGTATGCTGATCCAGAGCACAAATAAAGGCTTAAAACTGCTTTTCACTCTAATTTTATTACATTACTAAATTTGGCTATTAAAGCAATAAAATGCTAGCCTAGCAAGCCAGACCCGTACAGCAAAAAAGCCCCGGAGCAAATTCATTTTGCGGCCGCTAGGGGCGTCTAGATTTCTAGGCTAATAAAATGCCCATGTTTCGTTTTTACGTAAAATTGCCACACACTTTTCAATGCTCTACAAATGTTGCATGCCTACATTTTCCTTTGCAAATTGTAACATGATGATGTTTAGCATTGCCATAAAGTGTTACATAGCTGAATTTACACAACTTTATAATGTTCAAAAATGCCTAAAGAGGAGCAGGAGAGGGTTGATGGCAGGGTTGTCATGCCCGGTCCAACATGTTATTGTTCAACAACTTCTCACTTTTCTACTTTTTTTTTATCAATCATGGTTCATTAAGCATAACAAATACATAGGGTAAGTGATTAAAACATACTTGTTGAGGGTTTGGTGCAATAAAAACACATAATTTTTCTTACATAATATTATAATAAATACATGCTTCCAGGTTTTTGTGGTGTTACCTGAATAATACCCTATACAAAATAACAGCCAGCATAAAATATAATCATCTCACAATGTCTCTGTATGTGTGGTAACACAACTACATTTTGGACATGTGAAAACAAGCTCACTTAATACACATTTTCTTGTTAGACTGGGCTGACATATTGCAAATCAGTTTGGCACAGACAGCCTGAAGATGATACATGAGAGTTTGAAAACTGTCAGGAAATATCTTATAATCAATGGAAGAAAAAAACATTTGAATACTCATTCCAAAATGACTTATTATGTTGACTAGAACAGATATTTAGTTCTTTAATGAGTTTGTTTTCAAAGAAAAATGTTTCCTGTCACATATCAGTTGTCACGTTCATGGGGTTTTCCCCATGGTTTGGTTTTATGTTTTAGCATGTTTTAGGTTGTTTCATGTCTTGGTTTTTGAGTTCATGTTTAGTTAGGTTTTACCATTGTTTTTCCCTCAGTCCCCATGTTCTGCTCATTAGTTTCACTCGCGTCACCTGTATTCATTGTCCCCAGCTGCACCCATTTACCAATCACTCCCAGATCAGTATTTAATTTCCAGCTTTCCCCCATTAGTTTTGTGAAATCCTTTCTGTTTTTCACCCCTCATGCCACGTCAAAGCTAAGAGCTTTTGTCATGCCATGTCTAGTCATTTGTTTAGTTTTTTGTCCCACAGCTTAGTTTTTGTCATCCGGCGCCTCTTGTTAACATTGTTTTGTAAATAAACCAAGTTTGCTCTCACCTCTGAAGTCTGCATCCTTGTCCTGCCAACCCGCACCCTGACATCAGTCTTATATATGCTTGTCTGGGAAGGTCAAAGGGTAAGACAGGAGAGACAAGAGATCTTCTCAATATCCACACATTTTCTGATTGTGTTTCTCTCATATCTCAAACTTGGCCTGTTCTTGAGCAGATTTGCTTTCCAGCATAAGTCCCCATGGCGATATATCTGGGAAGGAAGTAAACCACCATCTATAAGGTGCAAATTAAATTCAAATTGAAAAAGAACAAAATAAAAAGGCAGTTCAGATTCATGTTTCTGACAGCTCGTTGCCTTCGAGCATTACGAGCTAATTCCTGTGTTCAAACATTTTTCTTTTACTGACTGCAAAACTGTAAATCTAAAGAAATGATCTCGGCTTTGAACTCGGGTCTTTGACTTCCATTACATAGCTGTGTGGAGTGATCTTCTGTTTCTCCTCCCTAAGAGGTTTCCTCAAGATTGCCCGAGGGCAGTTTTTGAAGTATGACAATAAACCAATTTACTTAAATCAACTGTCAAACATCTCACATCTGATAGAAGGAAGTGTTGCCAAGACAAGCGGGCGCTTGGAGGTAAACATGGAAAGAAAGAAAAGAAAATATGAGCAGGTCTATGTGAGACCACATTATATCAGAAAGTGAGTGTTATGTGTGTATGTGGCACACATCATTTAAGTCTCTGTTTTGTTCACAGGTCTACATTTCCCACAAGACTATGCATGAGCAGGAAAGCAGCTGCTCCCCAGGGATGATGACAACAGCAGTTCCATTGTTGCCGCAGTGATGTATTGCAGGGAAACCCCTCGGGGCAGAAACCACTTATTTAGACATCAAATTAAGGCTGAAGAGACACACACAACACATAATAGGTACCCACAAGGTCCTTCCTGAGCACTGATGTTGATTTACAGGTGTCCATGCACGCACATACCCACACAAATGGTCTGCAAAACAGACAAATAAGGATACAGACGCATTGCAGGGCCATACTTCAGAGTCAGTGATGGATGTTTGTTTTTCTTTGTTGTGACCTCTTTCAAACTGAGTGAAAGTGGTTGGAGCCACCAAAAAAGAACCACAAAAGTGTATGTTGTCAATCTATGCAGCAACAGAATCAGAGAAATAACCGAATGGGTGTCCCATGTATGCATAGGGCCTTACTTTCAGGAAATTGGAGTGGCCATGTTTGTACTCAAAAAGGTTAAACATGTTGGTCAAATGAGGCTCATGATGTAAACATATATGACGCATAAAAGTTTCTTCAACCTTAACCAAGTCTTTTAAAACTTAAAAAGTTGCAGTCTACAGCATCAAAACAAAGGAAGTCAAACTAAAGAATGGGTGTAACGATAAAGAAAAGCTAAATGAATAGCAGCAGTGTCGAACTTGGACTGAAACTTGTGTCACATGCTCGGAATATCTACCCAAACTCCCTAAGTGGTCCGCCTAATTTGTTGTCAGCTATTTGAAAGCATCATGTGGCCTGACACAGTCTCCTCTCACTCTTAATGAGCAAAGGATGGGCGTTATAAGGTAGTTTCCTTTGCAGCATTACAGCGCTGTAGTGAAAAAAAAACAATAGTTTAACTCTAAACTGTATTTGTGACTACTAACTTAACACGTGCTGTACCGACACAGTACACAGATAGTATTTTCCCAAATTAGGTTGCAATTGTCCACATTAACAGGGATGCTTTAATTAGCATAACATTAGCTACCATTAGGCAACTCCAAAAAAACGCTTTCGTAGTGTTTGATTGATTGTTAATACTCTCCTTCAATCTCTAAAGCAGGTTTCTACAGATCATATTCAATCCAAATTTGTACCAGATAATGAAAAAAGCTTATTTCCTCATCAGGAAAGAATTGACTTTTTTCCCCCTCATTTTCTTCTCCTTCTCTGTCCCTTAAGCGGTCTCAGTGTCTTGTTCCTTTTTTCATCTAACTAATAGTGTACTGTATTTATCCACCATTAATTTTATATGGTAATCAGAAAGAATATGGTTGATTTCATTGTTTAAATAATCAACACTGATGATAAGCATTTGAGCACGGTGGATGACAACTATAGGGCTATAATGACAACTGAGTCATGAAATTTTAGGCTGCCGAGCTCATTTAAGGATTATAGCCTCTGTCAGGTCCAAAGTGATTAATTTTTCATCATCATGTGACTTAATGGAAAGCACAATACACCAGTGCAGATAGACAGATGAGCTTTAAGTCAGGGCTAAAAGGCTTGCAGAATAAGATATGGTCTATATTAAAAATGGAAATACGAATCAAGGAAAGAACCATTCAAGATGACAGATGAAACTTCTCCTTTAGTCTGTTCTTGTTTTTAGTCTGTTTATTCATATTGATTGATAAGATATAGTCCTCTGACTAGCATTAAAAATTCCCAGTATTTGTCCTCTCAAAAGTTGAAAATGTATGCCTCTAGGCCTTTGTAGTTCAACAAAGTTAAACCATGTCATTGGATTAAATTCACTTCAGCACTTTGTAAACAGCTGTGGTTTTATTGTAGATATGCAGAATTTTAGTGACTAATATACAAATGAATTTCCCCTCACTGTTTACTTTGTATAGCTCTTTGTATACTCCCTGTCTTGTACTGCGTTTTAAAGTTTGAACATTTAAAAGTGAAAGGGTTTGGAACAGAGCGGGTTGCCTTACAGTAAACAATATAATCATATGATTTCACTAGTCTTCAACTTAGGAGGAAGAGGAGCTGGTGGGAGTGAGAGATGAAATGAATCCGAGTGGTGTGGAGCATTACAGGCTAAACACTGTTAATGATACTACGGAGGAGAATAAAGAGGTTGCACTCGATGTGACTTGGGAGAAATGTGGGAAGGCAAAAGGATATGAAAGACATGTGTGGTAAATTGACTGTGAAGGTGATTGAGTGAGGTGAAGAGTCGCATAGTGGGTGATATACCCAACAGTGAGTGTGCTGATTGGATAATTGGATGACTGGACCTGACCAACATTGCTCCTGTGGTGTGAAAAAAATAAAATAAAATGAAATTGAGAACTGGGTGGAGGGAAAAAAGCCCTGTAACAACAGAAAAATTGAACAGTAGGACATTCTTACCCATCTCTAAAATTGTCCTTAGGAGTGATTGTGAGCGTGTTTGTGGTTGTTTGTCTCATTTGTCTCTGTGTGGCACTGTGATGGACTGGCGACCTGGGATAGGCTCCAGCCCCCCTGTGACCCGACAGTTGGATCAAGCGGGTATTAAAAAAGTTAGATAGATGGACATTCTTACCCACTGAAATTTTGTTTTGATCCATGTTTATAAGACACTGCTGCACATCTATCCATCCTCTTCTTCAGGTTTTTCCAGCTCACAAAGAGCTCTTTCTGGGTGTTTCTTCCCTGCTAGTTGAAAGCTGAAAGAGAGACGTTTCCTGTACAGTCTCTTTAGATAAATGTAGTTGTTTAGGGCAAAATTAATTAAACTACGTACACAGAAACATGACTCCATAAATTTAGTTGAATTTGTCGTCCAGATGAGCTTACTGTCTGAATAATTATCTTGTGTTCATTTTTTCAGAAAAGCTGGTGAAAATGTTTGTGTGTAAACCCTAAATGAAGGAAGTGGCTTTAATGCCCAGTATGAATAAACCAAACCAACTCTACAATGGCTTCTTTTCCATGGACAGCAGTTTTAACCTGGTTAAGACATTTGTCTGAATAAGGCGCTGCCGGGTACTGGGCTCAGCATTTCTGATCCCCTTAACCTGAGTATTATGTGGAGTATTTAAGTCTTAATTGCTTTCGGGAAACATGTCTATGCTATAATCCCAATATTGCGAGGTCTGTTTATTTTGACCTTTTTTTTAAGATCACCATTATTTGTTTTGGCCTTGTTTTCAAAGATCAAGTTGCTTCTTTTTGTCACAAGAGCTGGCAAAAACCAGCTCGGGCAGAGTTTAGTGTTGACCAGTAAGGCTGAGATTAAAAAAAAAAAAAAAACAGAAAAGAAAAGAAAAGAAAGAAAACATTTTTGGGTTGAGGGGGCACCCAAATGCCTGATATGCCAGAGAAGATAATTGAGGCCTGGAACAAGCTCAAATATTGCTATTGTGTAGACGGACATTTGGATGGAGTGAATTGGACTTGTAAGATATAAAGAGGAATGTGTATGAAATATCCTATCTACAAACTCAGATAAACCTCATAATGCCTCATAATGTAGACTTTTTCATGAAGCAGGCATCAGAGATGTCCACCAAAAGACACCTTATGCATATCGCCATAAAACATTATCAGCAGCCTAATCTCACATAAGAAAGCCAAATAATTGTGTTTTGCCAAAAACACAATTATTTAAACCCAAAACAGGTATTACAACACAATTAGTAACTGGGTTAGGGTTGACCTAAAAAAAACATTTGATGTCTAACTGATTTTCTGCATGAGAACTTAGATCTGTCATTGCTTTAGCCACACAGTTCAAAATTGCTTCAATAGTCCATCCATCCATCCATCCATTTTCTATACCCGCTTATGCCAACTGCTGGGTCGCGGGGGGGCTGGAGCGTATCCCAGCGGTCATCGGCCGAGAGGCAGGGTACACCCTGGACAGGTCGCCAGTCCATCACAGGGCCACACAGAGACAAACCACCACACACACACACTCACATTCCTAGGAACAATTTTACAGACACCAATTAACCTAACATGCATGATTTTGGACAGTGGGAGGAAGCCGGAGTACCCGGATAGAACCCACGCATACACAGAGAGAACATGCAAAGTCCACACAGAAAGGCCCCAGCCGGGAATTGAACCAGGAACTGCTTCAATAGTGTCTTGTGAAATTTAAATTGCAAATTTATGATGTGAAATCCTTATCTTGGCTCTTACTAGCAAATCTTATACAGGGACGAGGTATAGAACTTTACCTTGGACCATAGACATTCATAAAAGAGTTCTGCAGGGGTCCTGGTTATTGATGTGTTTTCGTATTTGCGTGTGTGTGTGTGTGTGTATGTGTGTGTGTGTGCATCAACGCTAATGAACAATATTTGTGAAAACAAATATATATATATATATATCTTTGGAAAACTGTGTCGGTGTGTGTCCTTATGTATGAGTCAGGATGCAAGCATATCTGTGTTTGAGCTGTTCTTGCCCAATTGAGGTACCGACCAGGGCTAAGCAGGTCTATCAGGTCTGAGCTGATTCAGCAACCCACAGCACATTGAGAGAATTGTGGACTGGACACATCGCCATGTGCACGCTCACACACACTCGCATACATTTTCCCCTGCCAAGTTACCCTGAAGCATGAACACTTACATGGACGCTATCTTAGTCTTCACACACTTTGACGCACGATTATAGAACCTGCACACATACGTGCAATACTCTTAGGCAAGCAGAAACTACACTTACACACACACCGTTCTGAGGCACACACCTAATGGAAATAGGATTAGATGCCGCAGTAGTTATTACAGGAAAGTGGTGTGTAGCGCTTAGCTCAAGCAGGTCAGACTGTCCTCTCTGCACGATGTGTGTTTGTGGAAGACGGGAAGAGACAGTGAGATACATGTTTTTGTTAGTGTATATGCCCCTGCAGTCTGTATGCTGTGTGCGTTACACATCATGTCCTTGTGCAAGTGTCAGTTGCTTTGACAGCACATGTGCAGTTCAGAACACGTGCAAAATAGAGAGCTTGATTTCCGTGGTTAGTCATGTCCAGAGGTGGGTAGAGTAGCCAAAAACTGTGCTCAAGCAAAAGTATTGTTACTTCAGAATAATATGACTCAAGTAAAAGTAAAAAGTAGTCATCCAAATAATTACTTGAGTAAGAGTAAAAAAGTCCTTGGTGAAAAAACTACTCAAGTACTGAGTAAATGTTGAGTAACGTCTGATTTATTTTTTTAACACAAGCATTCAATCAGACAGACAAAAATACAAAATAATCATCTTTAGGCAAATTAGAGTTCATCCAATTGATAAAATAAATTAAAATTAATTAATTGATGAATTAATTAGAAAATAGCTTACATTAAAATAATCCAGGTAAATTCAAGAACTTCAATAAAAAATAAAAGAGACTTAGGAAAAGTTTAAAACATATGTAACCCATATGTCACCTAAAAAACAAACATTTGCCTATCCATGGGGGAAAAAAACGAATTTAGGAAACTTACCGCTCCATGTTTCCTCAAGTTAGATGTTGAGTTTCTGAATGCTGAAATGTCCGTTTGTTTTGGTTAACGCAGAAGACACAAAGTGTAGCTGCTGTTTCGCACTTTTTGTAAGGTAAACATGCTTTCAGTATGAGGCCTCGTCTGTGTTTTCATTTCCGACCGTTGATTCTGACATTTTTCATCTATTTCTTTTTTTGTTTGCTACGACTGTAAATTGAAAGCTAACCCATCCTGCCGCTGAGATTCAGTATGGTCACGTGACGAGACTCCACGGCTACGTTTGATTGGTGAAACAGTCACATGGTAGAGCCTTTGGCGGAAGTCTCTATCTCTGTCAAAATAAAACATTAAAATGAGGCGTACGCGGGGGGATAAAAATGAGGCGTAGAATACCAAAGAGAAGAAAAGTATAGCTCATTGTAGCCTAATGTAAGAGTACAGTTTCTTTTGCACAAATCTACTCAAGTAAAAGTAAAAAGTATAGTGATTTAAAACTACTCCTAGAAGTACAATTTTTTTCAAAAACATACTCAAGTAAATGTAACGGAGTAAATGTAACTCGTTACTACCAACCTCTGGTCATGTCAGTTTTCAAAGATTTTTTTTAAAATAAATATTAAAAAAAAGGCTGTTTCAAATTAGGTTTATGTGGCCATTTGAGTTTTGGTACATAAAGGAACATTCAGGTTCATGCATTTTATGTTATTCATCAGAAATTTAGACTTAAGTTGCAGTTCTGTTTCAGACTAACTAATAATAACTTCTTCTCAGATAAAGCTGAACATATTAGAATTGTTAAAATATATAAATCACTAAATCTTAATTGTATTAGAAGATTTTTTTTTAGCATGTTTGCTCATGACATACACTGTAGAATATTAAAAAATATAAATATATGTATTCTTTTTAGGTCCTGTAACATTACCTTGGTTTGTCTTTAAGCATTTTTTGTAGCTTCTTGGGGGAGTTTTGTCTCGTCAGTATCTAAAGTATGACAACAAATTCACGTGTATAGCTGTGCATGTGCGTGGCTAAGAGGAAGGTTTGTTGTTACCATAGCAGCGTTACATTCCACAACTGTAGGGGCAACTAAGGAGCAAAAATGTTGCTTTAAAAGATATAAAGCAGATAAATAAATTAAAATTCCAAGTTGGTGATTTTTGCTTTGAATCTGTACATGTGACCCTATATAGTTTAGCTTCCTCTTTAAGCACAGCTTAATCACCCCATTATTAGATCAAGCCATTGCATAGTTAGTTATTGCCTACTGCCCAACTTTGGGCATAGGCCAAGAACAAGTGCTCTCCAGTCATCGCGATCCTGGGCCTTCTTTTCTAGTTGTCCCCATGTATAGCCAGACCTCTTCACATCTGCATCTAAGTCACGGCGCCAGCTGTTTCTTGGTCTGCCCTGCTTCCTTCTCCCTTGTGGATTCCAGAAGAGGGCCTGTCTTGCTGTGTTTGTTGCAGGTTTACGAAGGGTATGACCAACCCACTTCCATCGCCTTTGGAGGATCTCATGTTCTACAGGCTGTTGTCTTGTTTGGTGCCACAGCTCCAGGTTGTTGATGGTGTTTGGCCAAAATACTCTTAGGATCCGCCTTAGGCAGGTATTGATGAAGGTCTGGATTTTATTCATGGTGTTGGCTGTTGTCCTCCAGGTCTCCGCACCGTACAGAAGTATAGGCTTTACCATGGAGTTAAAAATCCTGATCTTGGTGTTGCGTGGCAGTTCAGATGATCCCCAGACACTTCTCAGCTGGTGGAAAGCTGCCCTTGCCTTTCCAACCCATACCTTTACATCAGCATCGGTCCCACCCATCTTGTCCACTACACTTCCAAGATAGGTGAAACTCTCCACTTCCTCTAGTGCTTCTCCCTCTAGCCTGATGGGGGATGTGTTGCTGTTATTTATTTTGAGGATCTTGCTCTTCCCTTTGTGTATAGTGAGGCCTAGGCGTGCTGAGTGAGTTGCTATGATTGTGGTTTTCTCCTGCATTTGTTGATGGGTATGAGAAAGAAGTGCCAGGTCATCAGCAAAGTCGAGGTCCTCTAGTTGCGACCATGGTGTCCATTGGATGCCATTCCTCTTTTGGGCAGTTGATGTCTTCATTATCCAGTCTATTGCCAACAGGAAAAGAAAAGGTGATAGTAGGCACCCTTGTCTAACTCCTGTTCGTACATGGAAGGCTTCAGTGAGCTGTTGGCCATGCACCACTTTGCAAGTCATTCCCTCATATGTGTTCCTAATGATGTTTGTTATCTTTTCCGGCACACCATAGTGTCTCAGTAGTTTCCAGATGGTCTGTCTATCTACACTGTCAAAAGCCTTCTCGTAGTCGATGAAATTAATGTACAGAGGTGAGTTCCACTCCAAGGATTGCTCCAGGATAATCCTTAATGTTGTAATTTGGTCTCTGCAGGACCTACCCTTCCTGAATCCTGCTTGTTGTTCTCTGAGATGTGGGTCGACCATGTCTTTCATCCTATTTAGGAGGACTCTGTTGAAGATCTTAGCTGGGGTTGAGAGCAATGTTATCCCTCTGTAGATGGAGCAGGAGCTAAGGTCACCCTTCTTTGGGAGCTTGATCAGGTGGCCCTCCTTCCATTCTGGTGGAATGTCTTCCTCCTCCCAGATGTTTTGGAATAGAGCCATTGCATAGCAAATAGAAAACAGGGGCTTGTTGCAACAGTGGAGAAATTCTTCATTAATGCACATTATTGCAAAATACAAGTCACCAACATGGCCACTAGAGTCTCATGTTTTTTTCAAGAGAAAGGGAATCCCACATCAGCCCATAGAAATACACATATACACTAGACTTGTTCATGTATGCTCATATCGCTTGTACACACATACACACTGATAACAGACTGGACGGTATATCTTAATTTTGTACTCGCATGCATGCTCTGTGTATGTCGCTGCATTTTTGCAAGAAAGAGGACAGTTTTTTGGTGGGGGGTTTTCCCATGTGTATTCACTTATTTGATCATAAGTCAAAAATATTGTTTGAGCCACATGCACGCAATTACACAGGAGAGGCATAATTTCGGAGTTCGAAAATGATCAAACTGTGTAGCATTTGACAGCACCGCAAACGTGTCAGTCTCATTAGGAGAGGTAAAATCTGTATGTGTGTGCATATGCCCAGATTTATATATGACAGCCTATCTACCAGGGCATATATTTGTGTTGGTGTTCAGGTGAGGAAATCCTGTAGTATGCATGCCTACATCTGATTACTTAAGTGTATAGGACCAGTCAGTCTGTCAGCGGGTGGGTGGGCATGGAGAAGTGAGGGAGTGTGTGCGCGCATGCATTTTTTCCCATGGGGATAATGTGACGAAGCCTGTGGTTTGATGTGTGATGTAAACAGGGATCATTAGCATAGTGGCAGCCACTAGCGTTCACACTGTGTCTACACCACGTGGGAGCTGGTAAACACATACACACGCACACACCTGCAAGGAAATTATGCATAAATAGTTACACCTGGAAAGTAACCTATAGTTGCCTCGTGTACAATATAAGCAAACAAAAACAGGCTTACGCACATGCATGCACATTTTACATTACAAATTACATACATTCAATCTCATCTCTTCCCAGAGCGTCCCACTTTGTATCTTTATGGAAATTGACTGCAGACAGGGATTGGCTTTTTATGTCTGATTTATGTTGCCACCGGGTGTGTTTATGTGCGCGCATGTGTGTGTGTGAAAATTGTGCCCAGACATGGATTGTGTTTTTATGCCTGTTTTATTGGACAGCCTCTATTGCTGTCAGGACTGGGAAAAGAGAAAAGAGGAGATTGAGGGAATGGAGGAAAGGAGAGGAGAGAGAATGGAGGGGCAGGGGAAGTAGGACAAAGAGGATAAGGGGTGACTCAAAGACAAGACATGAAATTGGACAAGAGACATGAAGGAAGGAGGACGAAGGAGAGTAGGGGGGGAGGGGGGGAGCCAGAGAGGAAAGGAATGAAGAGTAACAGAGGAGGAGACAAAAGATTAGGAGATAAATGGAGGAATCGGTGGATGAAAGTGTGGGAAAGGGGAGTGAAAGTTTATCTGAGAACATAGAGGAGAAAAATAAAGAAAAAAAGAGAGTTAAAGATGTGAATGAAGACAATGGATATAGGAAAAGAAAGACAGGGATAAGATAAGAAAATGCAAGACAGGAGGGAAGTCAGAGAGAAGTAGAAAAGATAAAAGGGGTGTTTGGCCGATCAATCCCTGCCTGCTGACAGGAACAGCCCATTTTTCACCCACTTGTTTAGCAACCTGTGGCACTACACAGTGGAAGGCAACACACCACTACTGAATGACACCCAACGCCTCAGGAAAGCAGCAACTGTGTATGTGTGTGGAAGAGGGTGACAGAGAGAGCATGAGAGCAATTTCCCCTTCTCTGTTTATTGATATTTTGCCTCTCTAAATACTGACCAATCCATCTCTGCTGTCACACTCATAGATACACTGAAAGGTACGCTTACAGGCATACTTTACGTAAGCACACACACCTCATGCACGGGTCTGGAAGAGTGACGTTGACAGAAAGATGAGAGGTAATTTAGGAAGAGGAGAAAGAGAAGGGGGGGGGGGGGGGGAAGAGGAAGATTAAAGTTAAAAAGCATCAAGAAAGATGGAAGGCAAAGAGGTAGAGAACAGAAATGAAAGTGGAAGCAGGACAAGTAGAGAATGAGCAGAGAGAAGGATCTGAGCAGAAAGTGTAGAGGATGTGAACTGATGGGCAATTTGCACATCTGTGTTAGCCACGGTATCCTACAAAGATAGAAACCAAGGGATGTATCCTCTCATTTCTGCTTTTTTTCTCCCAATTTTCAAAATCATGTCTATCTAGCACTTCTGTTTTAAGCTTGTAACTCGCATGTCTCCAGAGTGAGAAGCATTCATTTGCTACAGTTAATTGTCTTTCTTAAGACAAACAAACTCGTCATGCCTTCTCTATTCAACTTCATATCCTTCCCCTTAACTCTTGGTTCCTACTCCCCGTTCAACTCCCTCCAGTCTGCTTTTGCATAATTTCTGATTTTCCTTCCTCACATGAAGAAACCGCAACAACAGCTAATGTATATCAACTCATGTATATTTATCTGAGTCCTTCACTTTTTTTTGCATTACTTTCATTTACAATTTGAATCACCAAAAGTAAGTAGTATGCGCAGAGCCAGTGCCCTCATCTAGAAAATATGAAGAACAGGAATTGAACACAGCAGAAAATTCAAGTTACGTTCTAAATATAGCAAGTTTCAACATATAATTAGCAAGGACATAAATATATATTGTATATCACTAAATATATAGCTTCAAAAAGTAAACAAAACAGTTGGCAAATAAAGAGATGGAAGTAGTCTGACCTCTTCAACAACATATTATGTTCTTTGGCAGATAAAATGCTGGAATCACAAGCTGTTACCAAGGAAACAACCCCACTAAAAAGTCCATCAATGACTCTGTTGTGTTCTCACTGTTTAGTTTCTGAGTACGGCCTTGTTATTGTATTTATTGTTACTTTTTCATGGTGGGCTACTAATTTAGGACAATAGTTGTCTCCACTATGTTTTGCAGTGCTGGGAAGTCTTACATTATAGGTATTTCCATCAGTACAGAACTGAAACTGAAATAGCTGCTCTGCCCCACATATCAGGAGCAGCAAACATACCATGTCCTTAAATGCAAAACAAATGGATTTTGTTGTAAGGATTTTGAAAAAAACTAGTGTACACCTCCAGTTCAAGAAAAGTTGGGATGTAAAATGTAAATTAAAAGAATACGGTGATTTGCAAAAGTCCGGAATGAATGATTCATTCACCTTCTCCTCTGTACTGCGATGAGAAAAGATTTTGGCCATAGATGGTGTGAAATTAGCCGATCACAGGTTACCTTGGAGATATTACAGTTGGTTAGTAAGAAAAGCCATGTTTCATTTTCATCTGGGATCGAATGGAATTTACAAACCATCAGCTGGCATTTAAATGTTACAAGAACAAGTGCAGAGCAAGCAAAGATAAAGCCTAAGGAGAGATTGGCATTTGTAGGTGTTTCATTGTTACATTCTAAGCAGACTGCTGTACTGGGAGAGGAAAAACCAACAAACAACAGTCCTTGTGGCAATTATTAGAATAATGATGCACAAACTACAATGTGTTCAGATCAAAATATCTCTTAAGGTTTCATGTGCTTTTTTACTTTTCTTTTTCCTGATATAGAAACATAAATGCATCTTCTCCTGTGTAGCAATTTCCCCAGAATAATCGGAAAATGTCAAAGCTTTCAGAGGTCTGAATATATCAGCAATACAAAGGTAGAAATAAACGCAACGTAAAATGTTGCTACTGTATATGCATTTGAAATTATTACAATACCTATTTTTGTGTCTTTCTTGCCTAATGACATTTCAGAACAGACATTAATTCTGACCCTTTTTTCTCTATTTAATTAAATTAGACTTGTATCTAGGTCGCTGTTTTGTGGCAGCATCCTATTAAAGAAAAATTCTTCATGGACAGTGACAGGATGAAGACGGAAGGAAAGCAAGGGGACGAAATTATATGAACAGGTAAAAGACTATGAAAATGGGTAAAAGAAAAAAATATATGATGTGTGAAGGAGAGAAGGCACATGTGAAGAGTCAGAGATGAGAGAGGAGATTAATAAAAAGATGAGAAAAGACTAAAGACCATTTTTTACCAGTCAGAGCCGGTCATGTATGAGTTCCCATCATCTCAGAAAGAAGCAGAATTCAACAGAAACAACAAACCGATATCCCTGTTAACCTGCTCCCTGTTAGTTGACACTAAAACATCATTTCACCTTTGATTTAAACTACTCTATGGCAAAATGTCTGTTCAATTTGAACTAAACTTTTTCTTAAAGCTTAAAGGTGGCCTTGGTGGAAAAAAAAATGTTTAAAACACACACACACAAAAAATATGGCTAGCATCAGAAATGCCTTTTTACTTTGCATCTGAGATAAAAAATAATTTAAAAAAAGCACTTTGCTCTAACACCAGTTAATACTGTGTCACTGGATGGGACTTGAGTCATCGTAGACACTACTCTGCTCTGAGTGAAGAAGAAGAATTACAAGAAGCATAAGTAAAAGATGAAGCAGAGGATGACAGAAGTAGTAGTTCCTCCTGGGACTCGTACTCCTTTTTCTGCTTATAGATGTACGCTATCCTTTGTGGTTATTCTTTGTGGTTGCTGTCTTCTTCCTCTGTGTACTGGATGGGAGATGTGGATCATATGTGAAGTACCCAGGTATATGTTTAGATCCTGCACTATTTCATCTGGGTGCTTTAGTCTGCCTTTCAGAGCTTAGATTTCTAAACATTTTGGTCAATTATTATGTTATTTTTATGTTTATTTATATATATAGTAGTATAAGTATTAGTATAAATGTATTTGACTGAAGAAGGGGGAAACCCCTAGGCTGGGAGAGATATGATGCGGAATATTTACAATTGGAATAAGCTTTTATGTTGTCTGCTCCTTTGAAGCAGCAGTCTCTTCCCCGTCTAATGTCTGTGTTTTCAAAAGAATTCCCTTGCTATAGGACACAATAACCCCCCCAGCAGGCAACCTCTGAAAAAATGACTTTGGGTTTGATCTTTGATGCCCAGGTGATTCGTGTCACCCAAGAAGACTGTGATTGGGTTACGGAAACACAAACATGTCAGCGCACTTTTTCCATTTATATCAGAATTTATAAGTTTGAGCTGATGTGGCTTTTAAAGGCAATTTTGTCTATGATACAAGTCATATGCGTACAGTATTAATAAGAAGAAGTACAGGAGGCATCGCAGAAAAGTCTCTGTTGCTCCAGATGAAACTAAAACTCAGGGTTCAGAGGAAGGCCTGTTTAAAAAAAGAGAGGTCAAACCAGTGCCACTGCTCTAGCTTTTCTCATCATAAGCAAACACATCAAACATGTGTGGCCAGAGGAGGGAGAAAAAACTTCTGCATGGCAGGTTTAAGCTGAGCAAACAGACAGTTTTACCCATCTTTTGAGCTCTCTAAATATTCTATTCTTTCAATGTCAAGGGAAAAATGTGGATGACTCCTCCTGCTTATTTAACTGGAGTGGATTTCATATTCTTTTAAATCAGCTGTGTTAACCTTTCAGTAACATTTGGAGAAACCTTGTAAATGTGTTCTAATGGTCTTAATCAGAATGTGACTGTCATTGCTGTTTAAAGAGAGACGAAAACAGAAAATCCATTAGACTGAGAGAAAGGAGTGGGATTAAAAACTTCTAGATTTTTTTCCGTCACCTCATTAAAAGTGGTATGAAGTGGTATGAAGATTTTTTTAAAGAGACAAAAGCACCTGAATTCATTTAGGAGGAACTTGTACAAACTAATTTTCTTCATGTGCTTGAGAAACGTCACGCACGCACGCACGCACGCACGCACGCACGCACGCACACACACACACACACACGCATTTAAAATTTAATATGGCTCGTTTTAACCTTCCTAACCTAAACATGCAGTTAGATAATTGTGTGTTTAATGCCTAAGCTGTGTGGGACCCCCCGTCAGCAACAGTTTAATTAAGTGTGTTTACCGACAAATTAAACAACAGTAGGCATTGTCCTCCTCGCACCTACCATTCTGGTGAAATGTAATCTAATATTAACCAGGAAACATTGAAATCTTCCAAAAATCACTGCTGCCAATGTGGTAATGCTGTGTTTGAGATTTAGCCATTAAACAGCTTCACGGCGTTGAGGGAAAGGTCCAGACTTAACAACATATTTATAGTAATTGACTGTACTTGCACAGCACAAGTTCACACTTCGCAAGAGGTAGCTCAAAATCTGTTCACACAGATTAAATGAACAAATTCATGTTTAAAGTTCAACAATTTTAAAAATGACTTTCAGGTCACAGGTATTTCTTTATTCTTAAAGTAAATAAGTAAGATGAGTTTTTGTGTGTGTGTGTGTGTGTGTGTGTGTGTGTGTGTGTGTGTGTGTGTGTGTGTGTGTGTGTATAGAAGCTCCTTTTACCATCAATGCAGCTCCCAGGATTTTCCGCTTCACAAACTAAATGAAAAATAACTGTGAAAAGACAGATTAATGCATCGGAGAGCATGCCAAATCATAGCCAATCAGTTTACAAATGTAGTGCATCTCTATGTGAACTGTGCAGCTTCATTGGTAATAAATTCTTGGTATCATAAGTTATTGGAAGATATTTCCCAAGGCTGCACAGGTGATTCAACTTGATATGACCCTTCAAACTGGTTGCTGAGGCAGCTGACCAAAACATTTAGCATAAAAATCTGTGATTTTTCAGCCAGAATCTGCGCTGATTCACTAAAAAACTTCATGTTCATTCCACACTTTCCACAGTGTTTACTTAAAAAAAAAAAAGATATTACTATGTTTACCATGTTTAAGAAAACTTTCAGATCTTTTCCTGAGTCCAGGTTGGGTTCTAGTGTGGAGGGTTGTGGTGTAGTGGCTCTGAGTCAGCGGTGGGGCAAGCTGCCAGGTTGGTGTCTTGGAATCCACAAAAGAATGCTAAGACCTTAGCTTAGGAATCCAGAGCAAGGAGAACAACAAAGGAAACTACACTGGGGATACAAGAAGGCAGGATAAGTTACTCGAACGTGATATTGCTACGGAAGCACAGGAGTTGGCCTAATTACCGCTGTGTGTAGTGAGACAATCTGGCAAAGACTGTGCTCCTGTAGATCTTTAAGAAGGTGTCTGAGACCAAAACAAACACCACAGCCAAGCATGATCATGACACAAACCTTAAATGAATGCTGTTCTCTAGTATTAAAATCTGCGGTTATTTGTTTTTTATTGTAGTTCTCTCCATTTTTGACACTCTAACATGATCTCATTCCTCTTGCAAGACTTTAAGACGTTTTGGGGTTTTGGGGCACTAAAACGATGACATTTGTCAATCTTGGACACTTTTTCTATTCTGCATAACAGTTGGCCCCACAAAACATAGCAAAAAGTCATTGCGGGGTCACGGAGTGTTGGGTTGGTACGTGGGTGTCTGCAAGAAGTTTCCAGTCGAAACTGAAATCCATTACTTTTTTATCGACTCTTTCCATTTTCTTTTCACTGTGTCTCAAAGTACAACCCCCCCCTTTTCAGTGATTAATTGCCACTCTAATTGTGCTTTAACTACCTTGGTAAGAGAGCCTATCAATTCCTAATTTTTTGCAACCAGCCAATTCGATTGAGATTACACCAGGAAGATATTATAATTATTCTGTCACACAAATGTAAAGGCATGCGATCACAAATCTTGACGTTGATGTCTCTGAAACAGGACACAGGTCACTTAGCTCCAGTAACACGCCACAAACTTTTCTCCTAGGGGTTTTCCCCCTTGATATGCAGGGTTTACACCAAGTGGTTCAACAGTGTATACTGTATGTGTAAGTACATGTGTTTCCCTCTTTACCTGCCTATTTTTTATAGGTATATTCAGTGCCACTAGCTCTTCTCCTTTCAGTGTTTCTCCTCCTTTGTATGTCTCCATTGAGCGCCTCACATTTCTTTTCTGGCTGCTCTCTGCTCTCAAAGGGAGGCATTCTCTCGCTGAAGGGTTCTCTTGTCTACCTCTCCTCTCCTCAGCTGCTGTTGACACTCGTGTCTGCCTGTCCACATTTCTTTTTTTCTCCTTTGTGTTACCGTTTATCTGTCAGTCTCTCTTGCCTCCTGCTTTCTTTCTTCTCTCAATCTCCCAATGTCGCAGAGTGACATTGTCCCAACTTCTCTTGCTGCTAATTCAATTAACAAGATGCCATCTCCTCAATTAAGCTTTCCAATTACAGCTCCACTCTCAGTCAGAATGAGAGCCGGTCTTCGTTTGTTGAAAGTTTCTCTTTGTGCTGGATGTTAAATTAAAATGAACTTGCAGCGTCAGTGATAAGACCTGCTCATCATCATCGTAAAAATATAAAAATAAATAACTGAATTAAAAAAAGGCGAGAGAATCACATTGAAAAATTGCTACTTCTGCTTGTTACTGCTTCTTGAAGTTCGGGTTTACATAGTCAGTTTAGTTCCACTTCACTCTGAACTCAGCCAACTGCAGCAACCTGTGAATTAACTTGTGGAAAATCATAGAAAATTATTTCACAGATTCGAACATTTCTGTATAAATAGAAAACAAAAGTGAGAAAATCATGCATATGATGCATGTTATAGTGTCTAGAAAATCTTCAGATGGTCACCTGCTGTCTTTGATGTGTATCTATATTCCCTAATTTATTAGTAGTTTATTTGCTTTATAGCTTTATCAAACAAAAGGGAAGAAATAATAAATAATATGCGAATGTGTGAGATGAGATTTTTCTGCTCTGTGAGATGAAACCTTATCCCATGAGCAGGATATATATATATATATATATATATATATATATATATATATATACATATATTAGTTGATTTAACCCTTTTGGGGGTCCAATACTTCAGTTTACAGTTTTTTTAAGTTTGTGTCAAAAGTTTGTTGTTTCTTATATGGAAGGTATATTTTAATAATGCAGTGTGTTTTGTCCCAAATGAGATTTTTTTCTTATTAATTAAGATGTCTTCGCCTCCCTATAAAAAAAACTAAATATTTGTCAAAATTTAAAGGCACTGTGTGTATTCGTGCTAATCTTAAGAACTAATATATGGAAAAACTGTACATGTAATAAAATAGTCAAAAGTAAATGCAGCTGAGAAATAAGAAACCGGGGAGCTACTTTTGTTCATCCAAAACAGTTGATAATTAACACTTACTACATGTCATCATAAATGGATCTTGGGACTTGGCACTGTTGCTGTTATTTTGGACGAGTAGAGCCGTTGTCTACCTTTCAACCTTGATTATGTTTGGTGTTTGTCAGTGTAACTGTAGAAACCAGCAGCAGGTGCAGAGAGCTGATTAGAATCTGGCACGGTCACATGATGATGACTCATCGAAACACATGCAAAACGAGGAGGAAGAGGAAGCGGAGGGCAGGACCAATTCCTCAGCTTCTCTATCCGTCCCGATCTCTCTCATGAGCTTCATCAAAAGGCTCACAGATTAAGAAAAACAGCACTAATTAAAACGTTTTGTGCGGATCTGAATTTAATCGAGGGGGCTGATTAAGTAGCTTTTCAGAAGTACGTTAGGCCATCGACGTGCCTGAGCTACCCGCAGCCGTAACAACTGCATCAGCTCGGATGGGATGTGAGGTTGACAAAACAAAGCCCATTTACGAAGTTAATTAATTAAAACTTTCAGGAATCGTAGACACACCTGCAAGATGACTGATTTATCTGATGTGTATTTCAGCACATTTTCCCTGTCTGCTACTTGTGAGCAGCTGTGTCCTCGCTCTTGTCACGAGGGATAAGAAAGGCTGTACTTCTCAGCAATGTGTGATTTAATTAAAATGTTAGGAATGAACAGAGCTTGCAAGCATGTAAGATTGTTTAACTGATGGTAAGTTGAATGGCACTTACGTCATTAATTGTAGTCCAACCAAGAACATTTATCACATCCATTTGACATGATTGCTACAAGAAGTTCTTTATTGACTTTTACACAGCAGTGCAAAATTGGAAAACTCAATGAAAGATTAAGACAACGAATTACTCGTTGAAGTGCCTGACCTCTTAAGTGTGAGGATATAATTCATCATAATGATTTACACTGTGATTGAAGTGTTCACTGAGTGTTAGAGCGGTTTAATAAGCATGCAGTGAGAGGATAAAATGGTTTGTACACCACCGACTCCACAGTTCAAAGTTAGCCCCGTTACAACACAATTCTTAACCACCCTAAAATTTAGAATTCCACTAAAATGAAGTGCTAATGAAAAATTAGCTGAAACTATAGATTACTTTACTGTTCCAGCTGACAAAGCTTCGCTGTAGGCACAAGAGAAACACGCTATCTTTAAAGAGTTTGTTCAGCAATGTTGTTTTAGAATAAAACTTTTTCAAAGATTAAATGATATACCAAAAATACCATGACATTGCATCAGTAACATAGGTTATATTGGCAAAATGTCTAAATCTAACAAAATGTTTGCATTTGATTCGACAGCACGGCCAATAGTGTGCGAATGATTAAGTTTTGATGGTGGAACCATTTTTTTTTAAAGTACAACTCTTAAAAATCGTAAGCTGTTGCGGAGGTAGGCTCAAATACTGACTGGCCGGGGGCAAACTAAATATTAAACGAAAAACCTTTGATAATCAAATCAAGGGTGCAGTTCAACAGGAAATCCAAGCCTGAACTAAAAGCAAGCAAAAACAAGCAGCAGGTCAAGAAAACCATGATGGAAGAGACAATGACGAACTGGCGAATGACTGAGGGGACCAGACAGCTCTACATAATGGGAGGGTTGATGTGCTGAGTGACAGCAGGTGAGTAATTAACTTAATTAAGACCGAGGGATAAGACCAAGAGAACGGGGCACATCTAGGGGCGATGGCAAGAAGAGAGGGAAACTAAACTAAACTAATGACTGAAAACGACTTGAAACTAAAAAAACACAAACGGAATAAAAACTAACCAGAATCTAAGCAGAAGACACAAAGAATAAAGAACAAACAAAATACCAGAACTAAGACAGAACTGTAACGAAACACAGAACAGAGACTAAACCAAGACACCAAGAATGACCAAACCTGAGCACTGAACAAAAAACAGAGCAAAGATGATAGTCAGACAAATAAAGTTATGTGAACATGTCATGTGAACACTAAAGACCAAAGAATGACCTTGAATGCCAAAACCCCCCCGAAAAACTAAAACCCCACGAACATATCAAGACCTAGCCACAAACCCTAGCAGAAGTGTTTCCTAAGCTTGTGGGACAGAATCTGGGTGCAAATTAACTTGCAAAATGGATGCAAAGTACGCGCTGTACGATTTATGTGATTCATCTATGTGATGGAGTTTAAGTTGGGTGACATGGCCTGAAAATGAATAATCAGATTTTTTTTTAAACAATAATATGAATAAAAGGTCAATTTTTCTTTTGTAGGATTACAAAAATTTAATTTATTGCATCAAAAACACACACAGGCCTTAACATTGTAAACACTTCTGAAAACTGACTTTCCATTAACCTTTCTGACCTTAAGAAATGCGATCATGATCATCCAGCATTTTGAAAATGTGTAGCTCAAACCTAAATTTTACAATCCAAACTGGATAGAATAAAGACAAAAAGGACAATCTTCCCATTTATAAACATAACTATGATTAAACTTAACAAATAAATGATTCCTCTTGTATGTGGTGGTGGTTGACAGTGTGGAAAAAAACAATTTTCCCCAAAAAGTTGATTTCAAACAACAAATTTCATTCGTCAATAAACTGTTTTAATGCCCAGCCCTCATGCCTAGTTTAATTTAGCAGATCGCTCCACATCTTTGCCCATTTTCCATTATGTACCTCACCAAAGATATCATGCGGTTTTCCTTGTTCACTCTGTATGAAACCTAGATAAGACCGAGTGAAGATACGGTTGATTTTGAGACAAGACTAAAACAAAGTGTTTTCGAGACAGGTCTCAAGTACCACAAAGCAAACTTATGGCTGAAGTTTATCATTTATCAAAGTCTTTTTGTTCCTTTGTGTCCCTCGTATCCAAAGATATTTGGACAATTTTTGGAGGCGTAAGAAAGGGAAACTGAATATTTCTTTTGAAATGGAAAGGAAAGAAAAAAAGGGAAACAAAAGCTATATCGATGGTCTTCTTCTCCATGCACCAATGTGTAGTGACAGCAATAATCAGAACACCTCAGTGAGACACATAATGAGCATACAAGGTCGGGATCAGAGCCTTTAACTCCTACCGGGCCAACTCGTGCCAAGGCTCAATGCTCTTATGCTACAGTACCGTGAATCATTCTGGAATGGAGTGTCCGCCAGATGGCATCGATATTTTCAGAGAAGACAGATCTCAGCAGATGGAGAGAAGCAGTCAAGACAGCATACTGTAAGAGATGGAGAGTGGCAGAGAGGAGCAGATGGAGAGAGTTACGTGGTGGAGAGCAAGATGATTTAAGAGGATAGTAAGGAAAACCCAGGAGATGAAGAGAATGAATGTGGAAGGTAATATAGAAAACTCCTTTAAATTTGGAATCGCTGTTGTCTGAGCAACTTTTTCTTGACAAAAAATTAAAACAGTGTCGTTTTGTTGAACAAAAAACTGGACTTGTACAAATCATTATTTGAAACACTCAAAAAAATTTTTTGTTTAAAAAGAAGGGAAAAAGATAAATCAAACAGATGAGACATTATGGAGAATTAAATGTCTTGCCAGGCAAATCCTCTGAGAATAGTATTGCTGAAGTAAGACTTTTCTTCACAAGTGAAATGACAGTAAATCAAACTGGTGATTAATGATGTTCAGATTTATGTTAGAAGAAAACCATTCAAAGTTAAAAAAAAAAAAACAGGCTGTAAGTTAGTCATTTATGAAATGCTCAGTTGTGTTATTGTGTGTACTGAGGGAGGATTATTGTCATTGTTGAACAAGCTCAGTTTTAGACAGGTTTCCATGGTTTGATGAAGTTGTCAGAGTGGGCATTGACCAAGAATCATGTTGGCAATGCAGATTGTGTTAGGGTGTTGAAAAAGTGGCTTCAGTATTAACCCATGATTGACAGAACATACCTGGAACGATCAGTATTCTGTAAGTTTCTGCGTCATGAGAGCTAGTTTGCATAATTTGGAATGAACCAGTTCATGTTCATGGAAGCCTGAACTAAGTTCACATTCCCAAAATGAAGTAGTTCACTTTCATTTTCCATGTTAAGTTCTCACTGTTTTTATGAGCTTCTCCTAACTGCCCTCCTTTTGTGAGATCTAGTGCTTTGGAACGCTGTGAAGCCCTGGAATATATGCACCACAGCCTTCTGAGCTGATGGAGTCATGTTTCTGCATGTATCTATTTTATCATGATTGCTATATCATCAGGATACACAAAAACTGTAACTCTTTTTAGCACACACCAAACTATATTTGGTCAAGTTTAATAGAGTGTATCAGAGACCCAATAGTCATTTTTACATCATTCTCATTGTAGAAATTCTGTTTCTGTCCCCATTAAATTTAAACAATGGCTACAACTTATCTTAAACTGTAGTTGATATAATTTTGAACTGATCGCACATCAAATAAAATAATAACTTTTTAAAGTTGTACTGAGAAATTATTGGAAAGTCTGGTACCTTTTGCTGGAGTCCACTTCTGTAGGGTGCATTCAGGTCCCAGCATTCAGGCTAACATACACTATATTGCCAAAAGTATTCACTATTCACTCATCCATCCAAATAATTAATTTCAGGTGTGCCAATCACTTCCATGGCCACAGGTGTATAAATTAAAGCACCTTGGCATGCAGCCTGCTTCTACAAACATTTGTGAAAGAATGGGTCACTCTCAGGAGCTCAGTGAATTCCAGCATGGTACCTTGATAGGATGCCATCTGTGCAACAAGTCCAGTTGTGAAATTTGGGTTTTCCATGGCCGAGCTGCTGCATCCAAGCCATACATCACCAAGTGCAATGCAAAGTGTCACATGCAGTGGTGTAAAGCACGCTGTAACTGGACTCTAGAGCAGTGGAGACGTGTTCTCTGGAGGGACAAATCATGCTTCTTCATCTGGCAATCTGATGAAACAGTCTAGGTTTGGCAGTTGCCAGGACAACGGTATTTGTCTGACTGCATTGTGCCAAGTGTAAAGTTTGGTGGAAGGGGGATTATGGTGTGGGGCTGTTTTTCAGGAGCTGGGCTTGGCCCCTTATGGCGCTTTTCCGCTAGCTCGCTTCGGCTCGGCGCGCTATTGCGTGTTTCCACTAGCACGCAGTACCTACAACCGGGTAGATTTTCCGTATCACTTCACCCCTGGTTCCAAGCGAGCCGAAGCGTTACTAAAACGTGACGTGAGCCGACTGCCTTCCACTGATTGGCCGATGAGTGTCGTCACTTTTCAATACTGTTTTGTCTGGCGGCCAGGAGTCTTCTCTGGCTCTCTTCTCTTGCCTTCTATGCGACAAAAAGCCACAGGGTGAGCAGCAACACGAGCGCCTCGATGTCCTCCATGCTATCCTCCTTGTATGTTGTTGTTGTTCTGGTCGTGTTATGCCGTGTTACGACGACCCCGCCCACGTCGAGGAGGCACGAAGTGATACTCGGTTGTAATGGAAACACAACCAAACCGAGCCGTGCCGAGCTAGTGGAAATGCGCCATGAGTTCCAGTGAAAGGAACTCTGAATGCTCAGCATACCAAGAGATTTCGGATAATTTCATGGTCCCGACTTTGTGGAAACAGATTGGGGGATGCCCCCTTCCTGTTCCAACATGACTGCGCACCAGTGCACAAAGCAAGGTCCATAAAGACATGGATGAGCCAGTTTGGTGTGGAAGATCCTGACTGGCCTGCACAGAGTCCTGACCTCAATCCGATAGAACACCTTTGGGATAAACTAGAGACTGCGAGCCAGGCCTTCTCATCCAACATCAGTGTCTGACCTCACAAATGCGCTTCTGGAAGAATGGTCAAAAATTCCCATAAACACACTCCTAAACCATGTGGAAAGTTTGCCCAAAAGAGTTGAAGCTGTTGTAGCTGCAAAGGGTGGGCCAACGTCATATTAAACCCTATGGATTAAGAATGGGATGCCACTTAAGTTCATATGTGTGTAAAGGCAGATGAGGCAATACTTTTGGCAATATAGTAAATGTTTGGTGGTGGTGGGGAGCTAGCAACTTGCATTCACCTTACCTGAGCTCTGAGACAGCTGATTAAGTCAATAAGGTCAGAGAAGGAGGGTTTCCACACTGGTACTCTACTCAGCAATATTGATGATGATACATTTCACTTGAAATACAAACAGCCAACACCAATGTGTTACTGGGAAAGTGTCTGTGTAGGATGGCACAACTGGACATTACACTGCTCACTCTTTAAAAGAATACTGTCAGGGTTACTTCACATTCCTCTGTAGTCTTTCTGTAAGTAAGGTAATCAACTTTTATTTATGTAGCTTCAGTATAATTCTGAGGAGAGCTCCTTGATTGAGAAAATATTCGGAAGTGTAGAAAGTTATTGCATTCCACCATTTACAGCTGTTCAGTTGCTCATGAAGGATGAAAACTCAGGCTCTGTGACCCAACCTTATACTTATTTATGCTGCAAACATTTTGTAACTTGAGTTGGGGACGTGACTAACTCGCCAGCCTCTGGTATGCTGTTGAGCTGTCAGTCAGCGTTGCAAGTTCTGTTGCTTTTGCTCACCACCTGTTCATGTCTTCTGGTGCGTCATATTTTTCAGGAAGCTATAAAAAACAGTCAAAGGATGAAGAAGACTTGGTCATCCTCCTCTTTTTTTATGAGCCACTAGCTTATCCTGCAAAATTGGTAAAGTCTGGTTTGACTACAAATTGTTTTACTTTCTCTTTTCTTAGTAACTCTATAACACTGATGCCATGGTAACGGCCCGCGGGCCGGAACCGGCCCGAATGGACATCACAACCGGCCCGGTTACATCAGTGGTTGAGAAGTTTTTTGGTTTTTTTTAAATAAATAATACTATTATCAACAAATTTAAATCTACTTTTGTTTTTTGATCCTTAATGGTTTTAAGTATAATATTCATTCAATTAATTTCCACGTAATCCAACAGTTTGTCTCTCGCTCGTGCCGGTCTCAGTCCCTTGGACAGTACACGCGCTGCAACAGACACCGGCAGCGCGTGCACTGTCCAAGGTACTAATTGACGAGTCGCGCGACATCAGTCAGGAAGGATGTTGTCTAAAAAGCGGAAGGTTGACTCTGAATGTAGAATCTTTCAGGAGAGATGGAAAGAAAAGTATTTCTTTTGGGAAGTGAGGGGCAAACCAGTGTGTTTAATTTGTTCGCAACAAGTGGCTGTGCCAAAGGAGTACAACATCAGACGACATTACGAGACCCATCAGGAGAAGTACAACGACTACACAGGGCAACGTAGGACACAAAAGCTAAACGAGCTAGCCTCATCCCTCCAAAAACAGCAAGCGGCTTTCTCGAAATGCCGAGAGACATATGAAGGTTCGTTTTAATTGTATATCTTCTCAAATTCTTATTTTTACGTTAACTGCAGCTGTTTTCGAATGGGGATTTCTGTCTCGGCGCGCCTCCGTTAAGTTCTGATGGCGTTGCCCCTGGCAACCAATTGCGTCTCCTGCCAACATGGCCGACCGTGACTCCTCATTCTCAATACTAACTTAACATTTTATTTCATGTTTAGGGGCAGTGAAGGCGAGCTATGTCATTGCATGGGAGATAGCCAAAGCTTCCAAGCATTTCTCTGAGGGCGAATTCGTGAGGACGTGCATGATAAAGGCAGCCGAGCTAGTGTGTCCAGAAAATCGACAAGCTCTCGCGAACATCAGCTTATCCCGACCTACAGTGACCGAGAGAGTGGAAGAGCTCTCCAGCGACTTGCATAGCCAACTTAAAGAAAAGATTAAATCCTTCGTCGCGTTCTCCATTGCTCTTGACGAGAGCACTGATGTGACTGATACGGCTCAGTTGGCGATATTTATTCGCGGGGTGGATGCTGCCTTGAATGTCACGGAGGAGTTTGTTTCCGTGGTACCCATGACAGACACGACTACAGCTAACGACGTGTTTGTTAGCCTTGTCGGGGCCCTTGACAATCTGGAGGTGGACTGGAGTCGCGCTGTCAGTGTGGCTACGGATGGTGCACCTTCCATGGTAGGAAGAAAGGCCGGAGTGGTCGTCAAGTTGAGAGAAAAGGTACGAGAGGCTAACCCAGACCAGGTATTCTGGAACTTTCACTGCATTTTACACCAAGAGGCGTTGTGCAGCAAAAGTCTGAAAATGGAGCATGTTATGAGTGTTGTTTTTGCCACTGTCAATTTTATCAGAGCCAGAGGGCTTAACCATCGGCAATTCGATGCATTTTTATTTGAAAATGACATTCATCACGGCCTTCCCTATCACGCCGATGTGCGCTGGTTGAGCCGAGGCGCAGTGCTCAAAAGGTTCTACAAATTGCGCAACGAGATAGCCGAGTTCATGCAGGCTAAAGGCAAGCCTGTGGAGGAATTGGACGACCCCGAATGGACCAGAGACCTAGCCTTTTTAGTGGACATTACCGAACACTTAAACGTCTTGAATGTTACTATGCAAGGTCGCAACAAACTCGTTACCGAGTATTACGACAGTGTCCGTGCGTTTCAAATTAAACTTGCGTTATGGAAGGCACAGCTTAGCCAGCGCAATGCAGCCCACTTCCCCTGTTTGAAATCTCTGCATGTCAACCATCAGAGCATGGACAAGTATGCAAGCTTGCTCTCCGGCCTCATGGGCGAGTTTTCCAATCGATTCACGGTTTTCACTGAACTGGAAAAGGACTTTTCGCTTTTTCGCTCTCATTTCACGACGGATGCTTCCGAGGTCCCAGAGGGGATGCAAATGGAACTGATAGACTTGCAATGCTGCGCGCGGTTGAAAGATACACACGCATCTGTTGGAATTGAATCATTCTACCAGTCGTTGCCACCCGAGTACCCAATTATCACTGCCTTTGCAGGTAAAATACTCTGTATGTTTGGCACAACATACTTATGTGAGCAGGCATTTTCAGTTATGAATATTAATAAATCGAAAGTGCGCAATCGCCTGACAGATGCGCATCTCAATGATGTCATGAAAATAGCCACGGCCCAGAGCCTGTCCCCCAATGTGGACAAGCTGGTGAAAACTAAAAGGCTTCTGGCTTCGACATGTAAAATGTAGCTGGCTTTTCTCCTCATGTTTCATAGTGCAAGGAAGTAATGATGGGAATAAAGGAGATAGGTATGTGAAAATGTTTGTGGGAGTTGATTGTTAATGTTAAATTTTAAATGTGCTATCAGTTGTTTGTTGTAATGTTAGGTATTTTTTTATTATTAATTTCTACTGAATATTTAGTCACTTGGCCTGTTGGAGTAGGCCTACTTAACCTTAATACATTGTTTTGACTTCTTTAGGCCTATTTAGCCTGGCCATCTTTTTAATTGGCCTGATTAGGCCTGTGCATCGAGATTATTTTATGTGCAAGTTGTCAATAAATCTGTTCAAAGTAATTTACAGTTTACTTGTGTTATTTATGTGACCTAGTCCATTTTGTTGTTTTTAAAATATTTTAAATGTAAGT